>NC_042624.1:13186388-13525951 GCF_901001135.1 Rhinatrema bivittatum | reverse complement strand
GGGGGGGGGGATTAAGGAGGGTGAGGGGTTTAAATTTTTATTTGCACATATGGACATAGACTCAACTTATGGAATTCTCCATATGTCCATATTGACCGCAAATGACCCCCCCTTTCGACTTATGGACTTATGAACATAAACTTTTGCTCTGCACATCCCTATCCTTTACTAATGTATTTTATGCAGCTGGAATCACAGCTCCATGGGTCTGCACCTGTGATTTTTTTCCACAAGGCTACAGGTCCTGCCTTTTTTTTTTTAGTCCCATGGCATCCCCAATGTAATAGGTGACTGATCCCCTCATCACTATGGTGGAGGGAAATGCTCTCACCGCCTCCCTTAACACCAGTCCTACCCCTGTCTATGGCTCAGCTGCAGGAGGTATCTCCTTGATCTCTGCTGCTGGCTGGCTGGGCCCCCTTACATTGGGGCCATGGATAAACATAACTTTTCCCTAATTCCCTCTCTGCATCGTGGCCTTCCTGTCCTCCTCTTCCTGTACCAGGACCATCGACAGATGTACTTACCTAGATTCCCTCTGATCTCCAGTGTATGTAAAAATATATTGTTATATAGTCAGAGGCAGCAGGGTAGGAGAGTGAATGAGAGTGTGTCGGTGAGTGGGTGTGCATGTGTAAGTGAGAGTCATGTGTACATGGGAGCATGTATGTGCATATGTGTGAGCGTGTGTGAGGGAGCAAGTAGTATGTGTGTATCAGCATGTGGAAGGGAACATGTGTGTATCATTGTGTGCGATGGAAACGTGTGTGTGTGTTTCAACTATCAGCAAATGCAATGGAAGCATGTGTGTGTGTGTGTGTGTTTTAGATGGGTGTGTGGGTCAGCATGGGTGATGGGAGCATGTGTGTGTGTGTGTGTATGTTTCACCTGGGTGTTTATGTAGGTATGTGTGTGTCAGCATGTACGATGGGAGTGTATGTTTCAGCTGGGTATGTATGTCAGTGTGCGCAAAAGAGCATGTATGTACTAGAATATGCATAACAGGGAGAATGTGAATGTTAGAGACTGTTGGCTGAATTTTAAAAGCCCAGCGTGCGGTAAAACCGGGGGTAACATAGCCCTGCACGCACTGAGTGCATTTTTGAAATGGCCCAGCCATGCATGTAACCCTTGGTACGTGCAGAAGTGCTGGGCAATTGAAAAGGGGTGGGCCTGGGGGATGGGGTATGGGCAGAGAGGGGCTGGGATAGGAAGTGGGCCGGGACAGCACCATTAGACACTGTTCAAGAGAAGTGTGCGCCGGCCGGCGCATGGAGTTTACTTCTGTCCAGAGGAGCAGTAAGTATAAAAGTTAAAAAATTGAGGCTAGATAGGGTTAGTTTAGGGGTTGGGGAAGAGAGGGGAAAAGGGAGGAAGGATAGCATTGGGTAGGGAAGTTCCCTTCCAATCCACTCCTTAATTGGATATTAAAATCCAGTGCGCATATGTGCGCAGGAATCATATTTTATAAAATGTGCATGCCAATGTGCGTATGTTATAAAATAGCCACGTCCTTGTGCGCGTGCCAAGAACCATGCGCACATGGATGCATGTGCATGGGTTTTAAAATATCTCATGTTAGGGAGAAGAAAGTTTGTTCGCCCCCTAACACCACCAATCCACAACAATCTCAGAATGACTGGAAATTTAAAGTTCCCAAGTATTTAAAGTGGGGGATTTTTAATAGTTATTGGTTGTAATTTTTGAGGGTTACTTGATGTGTCTGTTGTTTTAAAAGATGTTGTTAGTGTTTGGGAAATTTTATAAATATTTATGTGTTTTTAATTATTGAATGTTCTAATCATCAACTGTTTTGAAATATTTATTCTTTTTATTATTATGGTTTCACTATTACTGATAATTTATATTTCTTGATTTTATTATTTGATGTTTTATAAGGAATGGTGACTTTTTTTTTCCATTGTTGCACTGCATATAGGATCTGACTTGTTGAGGTTTCTGGTTCAGATTTTGTGTGCACATTTCTATTTCTATTTTCTGGTCTCTTTATTCTGTATTTAGTGAGAGTCTGTCTGTGTTTTGCATGTGTGATAAAGGTGAGGTAGTCAGCTTAGCATGGCATTTCTATATTGGGATTTATAGTAGCCTGGCTAGTTCTGTTTTCCAATTAGGAGGTGTATTGGTGTTTTAGGCCTGCTATAATATTTTCAGTGTTGCCTTTACATACATAGGTAGGGTTATTACTGTTTGAATTCTAGCATTTAGTGCTGTTTTGGAATGGGAGGTTTACTAGATTGTAAAATCTTTTATCCAAGATTTTGTGAGAGCCAAGATCATACCCAAAATGTTACAGTAGGCCTATTGAATTTTTTTTTTTTTTGCAGGGTTTTTTGCATTACAGAGGTGCATGTAAATATAATGTATATGTTATAAATGATATTTTTACTGCATAAGACTGCACTTTGAATGTCCTTTTTGATATAAAATCTGTTGTTATTAATGCATAATATTAAACTTTGTGTGACGAGGGAGGGGCAGGGAGGTACAAGTCTGTAAGGTTCACCTATGACATCTAATGCCCTTGTATCAGTCCTGGCTGCACTGGCTCCACAAAGGAAAGCAGGGTTCTGGAGTTGTGCTGCCTTGGGTTCGGTGGCTTTTCCCAGTGTCAGCCCAGGACTTAATTTTTATCTCTTTTTTTTAAGCCCCGGAGGAACAGCATGAATCTCTTCTGGTCCTCTCTCCCCAAGAGTAAGTGTGTACTGCAGAGTCTAGGGAACCAAAAAAAGCAGCAGAAGCCTCTGTACCATACAGTAAATGGAAATTTGATGACATGGAGGCAAGCAACAATCACAGAAAGGGATGGGATGAGCCAAGAGGAAGTGCTTGTGCAGTTTTGAGGAGGTTAAGAACATAAGAAATTGCCATGCTGGGTCAGACCAAGAGTCAATCAAGCCCAGCATCCTGTTTCCAACAGAGGCCAACACAAAAGAAGGGAGATGCAGGAAAAGTATACAGTCCAGTCGTTATTGACATGAAAGAAATTCTTCTTTATTTCTTAAAGATTCATTGTGGCTACTCCAAAGCTCATCACAGTGTACAAAGGTTTTCAGCTGGGTCCCCTGACACGGACCCGTGTTTCACCCAAGGCTGCTTTGGGAGGGACTCTTATGGTGTACAATTTTCATCACTATAATTGAAACACAAATGAAATACTTGTAACATGCAGACTGTACAGTAGGGCATAAGTCTAAATATCGCCAAGACACGTACCTTCACAAGAAGTCCATATCTGAGTCTAGGGAGAGCGGATAGTACGACAGAAGCAAAATTTTAAAGGACTGGAAAAAGGCGCGAAAGGCTGTGCCAATGAAACGGCAACAGCACAGAGAGAATTAACCAATCACAGAGAGGAAGTGGAAGACTGCTTAAATAAAATAGTTCCATTCAGTTTCGTTATTGAGACCCCCTTGGAGATAGACTGTCCAATCGATAGATCCATTTCTGTTCTCTGTGGACTAATATTTCAGAAAAGTTCCCCCTTCGAGCCAGGAGGGGGGGGGGGAACTATATCGATCACAAAAAACTTTAAATCCAGTTCTATATGTGCATGAAGAACACAATGAGGAACTAGGGGAGCAGTCTCTCGGCTGGTCCTGATGTTAGACCGGTGTTCAATGATTCTAGTGTTCACCGATCGGGAAGTCTTGCCAACATATAGTTTTGAACAAGGACAGACTATTACTGAAAAATAAAACCTAATAAAATTTTATAAAAATCAATAAGAGCATAAAACAACATTAATAATGTAAAATACACAAATACTAAAATCCTATTAAAAGAAGAAATAAAAAAAAATTACTCTAAGAATCTCCTTTCTCAGTGGTAAAAGGCTGTGTATACAGCCATGTTTTCAAGTACATTTAAAGACTTCTATCATATCCCCCCTCAGCCGTCTCTTCTCCAAGCTGAACAGCCCTAACCTCTTCAGCCTTTCCTCATAGTGGAGTTATTCCATCCCCTTTATCATTTTGGCTGCCTTTCCCTGTACCTTCTCCATCGCAACTATATCTTTTTTGAGATGTGGCGACCAGAATCGTACACAGTATTCAAGGTGCGGTCTCACCATGGAGCGATACGGAGGCATTATGACATTTTCTGTTTTATTAACCATTCCCTTTCTAATAATTCCTAATATTGTTTGCTTTTTTGAGTGCTGCAGTACACTGAGCTGATGATTTCACTATGATGCCCAGATCTTTTTCCTGGGTGGTAGCTCCTAATATGGAACCTAACATCGGGTAACTACAGCAAGGGATATTTTTCCCTATATGTAACACCTTGCACTTGTCCACATTAAATTTCATCTGCCATTTGGATGCCCAATCTTCCAGTCTTGCAAGGTCCTCCTATAATGTATCACAATCCACTTGTGATTTAACTACTCTGAACAATTTTGTATCATCTGCAAATTTGATAACCTCACTCATCATATTCCTTTCCAGATCATTTATAAATATATTGAAAAGTACTTGTCCAAGTACAGATCCCCGAGGCAGGTTTCTGGCAGCTGGCTATGAAACCAGTGAGTCTTCTGGAGAGTGGGGTTGCTAAAAAGGGATTGGAATTGGAAAGAGAGAGGGCTGCTAATGGCTGGGAAAGATTTGGCAACAAGCAAAAACATTTTACATAATTGATGTGGCAAGCAGTACTGGAGTGGGGACACTCAGTGAGTAAGCACAAGCAACAGAACAATGACAGAATGTGTGTGTCTAAGAGAATGAGTGGTGGGTGGGTTTCCTTCTGACAAAAAGATAGCCACATCCTTACCCTCAGTGTATAGATGTATGTTTCCTGTATTTCAGAGAGAGTGTGTGTGTGAGTGGGTATCATACTATGACAGTGAAAAAGGCACACACACTCACACACACACACACACTTTCAGGCACAGAGTGGGAGTCTGAAAGAGTTTGTGTGAATCTTCCTGACTCTGACTGGCAGCACAATTGTCTCGTTACTAGGCAACTGGTTTAAGAGCTGATTGGTTGACAAAAGACTTTACTAGACCAGGAATCCAGGTATATATATATATATATATATACTGAATATATAATATGTGAGATGTATCCAAACCAAGGGGGGGGGGTGGGGGAAGAAAGCAGCAACTGATTGCTTGAAAGGAAGGGGGCCTGCAGCTGTGATTGTTCACTCCTGGTTTGGAGTGTGCTATACCACTTAATTATTTAGAAGAATGTAAAATGTATGTTGGAGATTTTTTTGGCTGAGTTCTGCCAGGCATCAAGTCACATGATATACCTCTGAAGGGTCAGGGTGGTATGCTTTTGGGAACTGTTGAAACAAATGCTGCACAGGGGAGTCAGATTCCTCCATGGGCTGTTTTTGAAAAACTTTTCCCGAGCTGATATTTTCCTGCAATCCACCCCTGACACTGTCACTTTAACCAGGGCACTGTTCCCATGTCACAATGGTCCTAGGCCTATTTATACAAATCTCCCCCAATACTAGCCTTCTAGGCTGGTTATCCCTGGAATGGACACAGCACTAGTAAGGATTTTTGAGATAAGAAGTCCTCTCTGCAAAATTTTCAATCTCTTGAACACAGTTGAAACTGGTGGAAAGATGGCCAGCCGCCCTAGGCGGTGACAATGGCATGCCACATGACACTCTCACTCTCCCTCTCTCTCTCTTTCTGATACATGCTCACTACCCAAAACCGCAAAGTGCAAAGTGATACATATAAGGAAAAATAACCCTTGCTGTAGTTACACAATGTTAGGTTCTATCTTAGGAGTTAACATGCAGGAAAGAGATCTAGGTATCATTGAAATAGTTGCCCAGTGTGCTGTGATGAACAAAAAAGCAAACAGAATTTTAGGAATTATTAGGAATGGAATGGCAAATGAAATGGAAGAGTCATAATGCCTCTGTATCACTCCATGGTGAGACCACAACTTGAATACTGTGTGCAATTCTGATTGCTGCATCTCAAAAAAGATATAATTGTACTGGAGAAAGTACAGGGAAGGGCAACCAAAATGATAAGGGGCATGGAATGGCTGCCCTGTGAGGAAAAGCTAAGGAAGAAAGAGCTGTTCAGTTTGCAGAAGAGACGACTGAGGGGGAATATGATAGAGGTCCACAAAATCATGAAAGGACTGGAACAAAATGTAAATTGGTTATTTACTCTCTCAGATAATAGAAGAACTAGAGAGCACTCCATGAAGTTAATAAGTAGCTCATTTAAAACAAATCAAAGAAAATTCTTGTTCACTCTGTGCATAGTTAAGCTCTGGAATTCATTGCCAGAGGATGTGGTTACAGCAGTTAGTATAACTGGGTTTAAAAAAGGTTTGGACAAGTGCCTAGAGAAAAAAATCCATAAACTGCCATTACTTGCCAGGTACTTGTGACTTGGATTGACCACCGTTGGAAACAGGATACTGGGCTTGATGGACCCTTGGTCTGACTTAATATGGAATAGCTTATCTTCTTATGTTCTAAGTCTGTAATCTTTACTTCCTACCACTCAACTCATACACTTTTAAACTTGGCAGCCTTGTGGCCCTGTATGCCACCCCCCACACTTATGGTGCTCTAGGTGGCCGCCTAGTACATTTAATACCTCACACTGGCCCTGAACACAGTTTCTTTCTTCACAGAGAACATAAGAACATAAGAACATAAGAAATTGCCATGCTGGGTCAGACCAAGGGTCCATCAAGCCCAGCATCCTGTTTCCAACAGAGGCCAAACCAGGCCACAAGAACCTGGCAATTACTCAAACACCTAGAAGATCCCATGCTACTGATGCACTGATGCAATTAATAGCAGTGGCTATTCCCTAAGTAAACTTGATTAATAGCAGTTAATGGACTTCTCTTCCAAGAACTTATCCAAACCTTTTTTGAACCCAGCTACACTAACTACACTAACCACATCCTTTGGCAACAAATTCCAGAGATTTATTGTGCGTTGAGTGAAAAATAATTTTCTCCGATTAGTCTTAAATGTGCTACTTGCTAACTTCATGGAGTGCCCCCTAGTACTTCTATTATTCAAAAGTGTAAATAACCGAGTCACATCCACTTGTTCAAGACCTCTCATGATCTTAAAGACCTCTATTATATCCCCCCTCAGCCGTCTCTTCTCCAAGCTGAAAAGCCCTAACCTCTTCAGCCTTTCCTCATAGGTGAGCTGTTCCATCCCCTTTATCATTTTGGTTGCCCTTCTCTGTACCTTCTCCATTGCAACTATATCTTTTCTGAGATACGGTGACCAGAATTGTACACAGTATTCAAGGTGTGGTCTCACCAGGGAGCGATATAGAGGCATTATGACATTTTCCGTTTTATTAACCATTCCCTTCCTAATAATTCCTAACATTCTATTTGCTTTTTTGACTGCTGCAGCACACTGAGCCGACAATTTCAATGTATTATCTACTATGACGCCTAGATCTCTTTCTTGGGTGGTAGCTCCTAATATGGAACCTAACATCGTGTAATTACAGCAAGGGTTATTTTTCCCTATATGCAACACCTTGCACTTGTCCACATTAAATTTCATCTGCCATTTGGATGCCCAATCTTCCAGTCTTGCAAGGTCCTCCTGTAATGTATCACAGTCTGCTTGTGATTTAACTACTCTGAATAATTTTGTATCATCCGCAAATTTGATAACATCACTCGTCGTATTCCTTTCTAGAGATGTGGTTCGTTTTTCGCCCTATTTAGGAAATTTAACAAAATTTCCTAATTCGTTTCTGTTTCGGAGTATCCGAAACACGACATAAACGCCGTTATTTCGGAGCCCCCGAAACCGGAAACAAAATTTTCCCCGCAATTCGGGGGAAAATTCGTTTTCGGGTTTGCCTGGGGAGAGGGGGCACAAATTTTTTTTTTAATTAAAACCCACCCCAAACATTTAAATTCACTATAATACACCACCCCCCAATCCCTCTCCAAGACTTACGAAGATCCCTGGTGGTCCAGCGGGGTCCCGGGGTCCATTTTCCCTCCGTGCCCTCCGTGCCCGGTGTGCTGTGCTGCAAGCCGTGCGCCTCAAAATGGTGCCGAATAGCCCGAACTACCATGTCACAGGGGCTTTCGGCGCTATTGGTCAGCCCCTGTCACATGGCCATCGGCGCCATCTTGTGCTCCTATCATGTGACAGGAGCTGACCAATGGCGCCGAAAGCCTCTGTGACATAGTATGGGCAAAGGCTATCGGCGCCATTTTGGTTACTGGCAGCCGAAAACGAAATCGCTTTCGGACCCTTGCTGGACCCCCAGGGATTATTGGCAAGCCTTGGCGGGGTCAGGAGCCCCCTCCTGACCCCCCCCCAAGGCTTGCCAATAATCCCTGGGGGTCCAGCAAGGGTCCGAAAGCGATTTCGTTTTCGGCTGCCAGTAACCAAAATGGCGCCGATAGCCTTTGCCCATACTATGTCACAGAGGCTTTCGGCGCCATTGGTCAGCTCCTGTCACATGATAGGAGCACAAGATGGCGCCGATGGCCATGTGACTGGGGCTGACCAATAGCGCCGAAAGCCCCTGTGACATGGTAGTTCGGGCTATTCGGCACCATTTTGAGGCGCACGGCTTGCAGCACAGCACACCGGGCACGGAGGGCACGGAGGGAAAATGGACCCCGGGACCCCGCTGGACCACCAGGGATCTTCGTAAGTCTTGGGGAGGGATCGGGATGGGGGGGGGTTGTTATATATGTACGAAAATGCTTAAAAATGTTTTTAAATGCTTGGGGTGGTTTTTTTTTTTCGCTTCGTTACCGATTCGTTTTTCGGTCCGGTTTCGGGTTTCTCGTTTCGTTTTCGGGCAAACGAACCGAAAACGAAACGAGAAGAACCGAATTATACCACGAAGTATTCGAACCGAAAAACGACCCGGTAGAAAAAAACGAAGCACATCTCTATTAGATCATTGATATATATATATTGAAAAGCACCGGTCCAAGTACAGATCCCTGAGGCACTCCACTGTTTACCCTTTTCCACTGAGAAAATTGACCATTTAGTCCTACTCTCTGTTTCCTGTCTTTTAACCAGTTTGTAATCCACAAAAGGACATCGCCTCCTATCCCATGACTTTTTAGTTTTCGTAGAAGCCTCTCATGAGGGACTTTGTCAAACGCCTTCTGAAAATCCAAATACACTACATCTACCGGTTCACCTTTATCCACATGTTTATTAACCCCTTCAAAAAAATGAAGCAGGTTTGTTAGGCAAGACTTCCCTTGGGTAAATCCATGTTGACTGTGTCCCATTAAATCATGTCTTTCTATATGCTCTACAATTTTGATCTTGAGGATAGTTTCCACTATTTTTCCCGGCACTGAAGTTAGGCTCACTGGTCTATAGTTACCCGGATCACCCCTGGAGCCTTTTTTAAATATTGGGGTTACATTGGCCACCCTCCAGTCTTCAGGTACAATGGATGATTTTAATGATAGGTTACAAATTTTAACTAATAGGTTAGAAATTTCATGTTTGTTTTCCTTTAGTACCCTAGGATGCATACCATCCGGTCCAGGTGACTTGCTACTCTTTAGTTTGTCAATCTGGCCTACTACATCTTCCAGGTTGACAGTGATTTTGTTCAGTTCGTCTGACTCATCACCCCTGAAAACCAACTCTGGAACTGGTATCTCCCCAACATCCTCACTAGTAAACACGGAAGCAAAGAATTAATTTAGTCTTTCTGCAATGGCCTTATCTTCCCTAAAAGCCCCTTTAACCCCTCGGTCATCTAATGGTCCAACCGACTCCCTCACAGGTTTCTTGCTTTGGATATATTTAAAAAAGTTTTTATTATGAGTTTTTGCCTCTATGGCCAACTTCATTTCAAATTCTCTCTTTGCTTGCTTTATCAATGTTTTACACTTAACTTGTATCAATCACAACCTTTTACCCACACACCACTGTATTCCAGTGTACCTTAAATGTATACCCACAAACTCAAACCAATAATACCACCGGTCAATAATTAATATGAAAGGTTTTCACCAAGTATATATATGTAGGCCCCTCACTCTAAGGGTCTGTATAGTACCACAGACTCCAATACGGTATGGGGTCAACTTACTTTAATTATAACATCATTTTTTTAAGATTTTGCTTTTATATTAAAACTTCCCAGTCTCAGTCAATATATTCAATCATCGCTTTTATCACAGTGTTTAGAGATGCGAGAGGAACAATACTACTCATCTACTCCAATCTTGGTCGATCTCCCTCTCCCGACACGCACGTGTTTCGAACAGATAGTTCTGCTTCAGGGGATTTCCTTCTGTATCTATTTCTCAAAACGTCTTCCCATCTTGAATAATGTGATTTTCCTTCTCCTGGCTTGTTTAACACGTCTTAATTTCACGACAGCCCCTTTGAGCCTCGTCTGCGCGTATCTCTAAACACTGTGATAAAAGCGATGATTGAATATATTGACTGAGACTGGGAAGTTTTAATATAAAAGAAAAATCTTAAAAAAATGATGTTATAATTAAAGTAAGTTGACCCCATACCGCATTGGAGTCTGTGGTACTATACAGACCCTTAGAGTGAGGAGCCTACATATATATACTTGGCGAAAACCTTTCATATTGGTTACACTTAACTTGACAATGCTTATGTTTTATCCTATTTTCTTCAGATGGATCCTTCTTCCAATTTTTGAAGGATGATTTTTTGGCTAAAATAGCCTCTTTCACCTCACCTTTTAACCATGATGGTAATCGTTTTGCCTTCCTTCCACCTTTCTTAATGCATGGAATACATATGGACTGTGACTCTAGGATTGTATTTTTAAACAATGTCCAAGCCTGTTGAACACTTTTAACCTTTGCAGCTGCACCTTTCAGTTTTTTTCTGACTATTTTCCTCAGTTTATCAAAGTTTCCCTTTTGAAAGTTTAGTGTTAGAGCTGCAGATTAACTTATTGTCCCCCTTCCAGTTATTAGTTTAAATTTGATCATGTTATGATCACTGTTGCCAAGTGGCCCCACCACCGTTACCTCTCTCACCAAATCCTGTGTTCCACTAAGAATTAAATCTAAAATAGCTCCCTCTCTTGTTGGTTCCTGAACCAATTGCTCCATGAAACAATCAGTGTTTTCAGTGTGCACACAATTCCTTTCACCTCCACATACTTATGCACATATTTCCCAGTAGTATTTCTTATCAGTCATGGTGCTGCATTTCTCGGATATATTATATTGGCCAATAAGAAAAACACTGTCACTTTCTGTACTTTGCATAATTGAAGGATGATGATACAGAAAACCATTTTGCAGTGTACTTTGTGAAGTAATAACAGAGCAGAAGTTTGCTAAGCTATGTCTTCCTAAGTGTCTATTTTTGAATTTCCTGACTTTTGTGCTCTTATGTTCTGAACATAATGAAGGCTTTTCACTTTCAATTTCACTGGTAATGCATGCTCTGCAATCTTCAAGTTGCATAATGTCAGATTAGTCACTGAATGTCATCTCTTTGTATGTAATGTGTGCTTTTATGATTGATAATGTTTTTGTTGTTAATTGTGCCAGTTGGCAAGTGTTTAACTAATCTCACTTAGCCAACAACATGATTATCAACTCCAAGACCTGGGTTAGTTCTCTAAATTTCTTCTGTTATTTTATTTTTTTTTGATAATTTAGATAGATTTATGCTTTTGTCAGCTGAATATACAGTTTTCCATCAAGAAACTGTCCAACTGCCATTTGCACTTTTCCTTTATATGAATGTTCAGGTAATTTAAGTATTTTTCAAAGCTCTGTCCTTTACTTTCATAGGATTCCTTCATTGTAGAGTAATAACAAATATACTGTATGTACTCTTCTTCAATAATGAGAAGCATTCTATTTTAAATTACAGAAAAGTATCATAGCACCCATTTAACTTTTGCCTACAATATATTTGCAATTCAGAACTTATAAAAGGTATTCCAAGACAGCTAAAGGTAGTTAATTTTGGACAAATATGAAGCTCATCATCTAAGTTTAGTCAGTTAAAACTAAATGAACTGCCCTCAGACATTTGAGCTTCTATTCTTAGCTGGCTTGAAACCAGATTTAAAACCATAGTTGTAAAAGTTGTGTGAGAAACTCTACTGTACAAAAAAAGTATTTGACAATAAGCCTGAGTGAAAGCGCACATATTTATTTGTTTAGCATTCTTATATTCTTCAAAATACGAGTCCAACAACATATGAGTCATGTGATATATATCATCAGAAAGGACCATAAAGCTTTTATGAAAACACAGTATGGGAGCTATATGAACTCAGGACCAACCACCAATCATGGGCCAATGTATTAATTTGCACTATATCCTACAGATTTGAGGCTTGTTTTTACAAAAGTTTGTTATGGAAGTTAGTGAGCTTGATGTTCATTTGCATCTGTAGCAAACTTTGGCAAAAAATATGTAACACCTAGGGCAGGAATGCTCCCAGAGAATGAACCCTGGGGCACATAGAAAGAGAGATGGATCCTATCTGCTCTCAGTTTCTACATCTGAGTTTCCGGGATCCCTGTGGGGGGAAGCATAGCTTCAAGGCTCTTGTTACAGGCCCCAGAGGCCAGGAAACTCACCTGGGGTGTGTCAAGGGACTGCAAGGCCGGACTCGAAGCAAGACAAGGTCCGGTCTTCCACCTAGCCAGCTTCATCCCCCACAGATTGAGCCCTTTGATTCTGGGAACCAGTAGATCTTTGAGATGGCAGTACATCATAGTGGTGAGTCCTCACAACAAAGCTTGGAGAAGGCAGACTGGAGACAAGGCTTGTACAATGCAGCCAAGGTTGGGCAGGCTTGACAGGCTGGATAAGGTAGAAGGTGGGGCAGGCTTGGCAGGCTGGACCAGGCAGACTTGGCTGGTAGGACAAGGCAAGGTTGGATTCTAAGCGGGACCCAGAACTAGACAAGGATGAGACAAGACAAGGACAGGACTCTGGTACAGACAGGACTGGAAACTGGAGCAGACAAGACAAGATAAACAAGGCAGACTAGGGCAGGCATAAGACAAGGCAGACAAGGGAATAAAAGAACACAGAAGGTTGAAGGCAGCAAGGCTTGGAAGAGACAGAGTAGGCCCAAAAGTTGTTTCTGGATGTGTTGCCAGACTCTTGCTGTTGAAGTTGGGATATGACAGTGAAGGCTGCTGCTGGCTGTGCTGCAGAGCCCTGTAGTGTCAGGACACAATGTTGTTGCAGAGGAAGCAGGAGGCATGAAACCACATTGTGGTTCAATGTGGTGTATGGGGTAGTGTAAGGAGGAAGCAGGCTGAATTAGGTCCCACTATTTTTGTGCTGGGGACTAGTAAGGAGGAAACAGGAGTAGTGAAGCCACAGTGTTGTTGTTGGGGATGTGAAGGAGAAAGCACTCTGAGTGAGGTCCTACTGAGGTTGTTGAGGATATGTAAGGAGGAAGAAGGCTGAGCAGGGCCCCACTTTTTGTAGTGGATGTATAAGGAGGAAGCAGGAGGAAGCAGGAGGATTGAAGCCCTAGTATTGTTGTTGGGTACGTGTAAGGAGGTAGTAGGAGTGAAGCCCCAATGCTATTGTTCAGTGTGTGACAGGAAGCAGCAGGATTGTTTAGACCCCACTGTTGATGTTGGGGACATCACAGGAGGCAGCAGAGTTTGAAATCCCCAGTAATGGTTATGGAGACAAATCAGCATAATGGTGCTAACACCATCATTCATCCTTTCATTCTCCAAACATAAACATACCTTTCTATAAAACATATCAACTAGAAGCTAAAATGTTAAAAAAGCATGCACCTTTTCAGACAGTAGGTATTAATCTACTAATAATACATTTTCTCACAGTCAAAATAACCCTTTAAATGCAATAAGGTATTTTTTCCAGTTATTTGCTGTCTTCTTAATTCCAATGAATCATTATGTTGCATCACCATTTGCCAGCAGGACAAAACCTCTTTCTTTGCCAACGTAAATGATGTGGCTAAATATTTGTGTCCACTCTTTGACACTTTGATTTCATTGTACAGGCCCCAGTTTTGTTGATTGGTACAAGTCAGGAGGCAACAGAGTATGAACGGACCCAATTTTATTGATGAGGACAAGGCAGGAGGGAGCAAGGTGAGAAAGGCCCCAGTTTTATTGATGGAGACAAGTCAGGAGGCAGCAGAGTATGAAAGGCCCCAATTGTATTGATGGGGACAAGTTAGGCCTCAGTTGTGTGCATGGGGACAACGCAGGAGGCAGCAGGGTGTGACAGGCACCAGTTTTGTTGATGGGGACAAGTCAAGAGGCAGCAGGGTGTGACAGGCCCCAGTTTTGTTGATTGGGACAAGTCAAGAGGCAGCAGGGTATGACAGGCACCAGTTTTGTTGATTGGGACAAGTCAAGAGGCAGCAGGGTGTGACAGGCCCCAGTTTTGTTGATAGGGCAAGTCAGGAGGCAGAAGAGCATGACTGGCCCGTTATGCTGATAGGAACAAGCCAGGAGGTATCAGAGTGTGACAGACCCCAGTTGTCTGGATGGGGACAAATCAGGAAGCAGCAGTGTGTGACAAGCCCCAGTTTTTTGGATGGGGATGTCAGGAGATAGCAGGATTGGTCATACCCCAGTGATGGTAAACAGGGCAATGCAGGTATAAGTGCAAGTTGACCACAGTGTTGTTTCTAAGGGCTAGTCAGGCAGAGGGTGTGAGTTTATGTTGGCCCCAGTGATGTTGCTAAGAGCTAGGCAGGCAGATTTTGATAGTGCATGATGGCCCCAATGATGATTTTAGAGACATGGCAGGAAGAAGCAGGATGTGTGTCTTTCTACTGACAATATTGAGAATAAAATAGGACTCAGCTTTTGGGGTGGTATGGCCCTTGATCTTGCATCTTGGGTCTGGGCAACAGCAGCAGCAGCAGCAGCAGCAGCAGAGGCATTAAAGATGTGTGGCTCAACTGACATTTTTTGGGTACATAGAAGGACTCAGCTTTCAGGGTGATGCAGACCTTGATCTTGCATCTTGGTCCTGGATGGCAGCAGAAGTGTGATTAAAGATCTGTGGCCAAACTGATGGTGTTGGGGACTCAGCAAGATTCAGCTTTCAGGGTGGTGCAGCTCTTCATCTGGTATCTTGCCCTGGGCAGCAGCAGAAGTGTGATTCTGGATGTGTGGCTCAACTGAAAGTGTTAAGGACACAGCAGGACTCAACGTTCAGGTTGGTGTGGCCCTCAATCTGTCATCTCGGGCCTGGATGGCAGCAGCAGTGTGATTGTGGAAGTGTGACCCAACTAACGGTTGTGGGGGACATAGCAGACAGATGCAGTCAGTCACTGGATGTGAATGTTGCTGGATGCTGGATATATTGTTGGCACCATTGCTGGTATTTGTGGTAAAGCAAGCAATCATGCAGAACAGCAAAGAACCTACAAATTATTTTAATTTGTCTTGCCACTCTTATGGAAAATCTGAATACCCAAGCAAAGGTAGATTAATTTTCTGGAACACTAGCTTTTTCATCAAGCGTGGTAACAGCCTGGAGCTATGAATGCTTATGATGTCCCCTGTCATTGAAATCACTCTTTTGCTGGGAACACTCATTGGTGAGAAAGAGAGATAGTGCTGAGCCACTCTTGCTAGGTCTGGCCAGACGCTGGACTTATGAGACCAATATGCCAGCACATCTGTGTCCATATCCTTGATGGGTCTGCAGGATAGCGTGTCACTGAGATTTGAGCTGCTGTCTCCTTGCTGGTATCAGATGGGCGTCTTTCTTCCAAGCTGCTTTTGCAATTGCCTGGGACAGAAGTGAGGATTGTTTCCATTTTACAGCAGAGGAGGGTGTGCTAGGTGGTGATGACAGGGAGCTGCTCTGACTTTCACTACTGTCTGACCTGGCCAATGATGGTGTTTCCTCTTCTTGCCAAATCAAACGAATGTGCAGAAAAATTCAATGTCCACACATAATTTGAAATAAGAAGACTTATTATTTTAAAATGGCAAGATCCACAGTGTTGTACAATGCAAAGGTTCAAAAAGAGGGTCCTCCGACATGGACCCGTGTTTTGCCACGAGGCTGCGTCGCTCCCAGTGACGCCGTCTGCAAAAATTACTACAGAAAAAATAAAATATTGCCTTGTTAGAAAAGTAAAGAAAAGCAAGCAAAAAATGAGACCTATCTGGTTCTCAAAGCAGGTGGCTGTCAAAATAAAAGCTAAATGAACAGTGCTCAAGAAATGTAAATAATCCAAAGAATATCTAGTGGAACTGAGGGAGATGAAGAAAGCAATCAAGAAAGCAAAAATTCAAGCAGAAGAAAAGATTGCCAAAGAGGTAAAGCAAGGTGACAAAACACTTTTCAGATAAATCAGTGAAAGGAGAAAAGTCCAAAGTGGTACACTGGAATTGAAAAGGATCAATGGGTGTATCAGATGAAGAAATAGCAGAATTATTAAACAAATACTTCAGTTTGGTATTCACTAAAGAAGACCCTGGAGAAGGACTGACACTAGTCAACAAGAAAGTGGAGGAATGCAGAATGGATGAAACTCCGTTTACGGAGGAGAATGTATGGGAAGAGCTAGGAAAACTGAAGGTGGACAAAGCCATGGGGCCTGTTGAGGTTCATCACAGGATACTGAGGGAGCTCAGAGATGTGCTGGTGGCTCCACTGTGTGACCTGTTCAATAGCTCCCTCAAAACAGGAGTGGTACCAAGTAATTGGAGAAGAGCAACGGTAGTCCCGCTTCACAAGCGCGGGAGCAGACAAGAGGCTGGAAACTACAGGCCGGTTAGCTTCACCTCAGTGGTGGGAAAGATATTGGAGTCACTGCTGAAGGAAAGAATTGTGAACTATCTACAAGCAGCAGAATTGATGGACCAGAGGCATCATGGTTTCACCAAGGGAAGGTCCTGTCAGACAACTCTGATCGACTTGTTTGATTGGGTGAATAAGGAATTGGATCAAGAAAGCGCTCTCGATGTCATCTACTTGGATTTTAGCAAAGCTTTTGATACGGTCCCGTACAGGAGGCTAGTGAATAAAATGAGAATGTTAGGAATGAGTGCCAAGATGGTGGCCTGGATTGAAAACTGGTTGACGGACAGAAGACAATGTGTGACGGTAAATGGAACTTACTCTGAAGAGAGAGCGGTGTTAAGTGGAGTGCCGCAAGGATCGTTGTTGGGACTGGTCCTGTTCAATATCTTTGTGAGCGACATTGCGGACAGGATAGAAAGTAAGGTTTATCTTTTTGCGGATGACACTAAGATCTGCAACAGAGTGGATACACCGGAAGGAGTGGAGAGAATGAGATGGGATTTAAGGAAGCTGGAGGAGTGATCGAAGATATGGCAGCTAAAATTCAATGCCAAGAAGTGCAGAGTCATGCATATGGGGTGTGGAAATCCGAAAGAACAGTATTCAATGGGGGGGGGGGGGGAGAGATTGGTGTGCACAGAGCAGGAGAGAGACCTTGGGGTGATAGTGTCTAACAATCTGAAGTTGGCGAAATAATGTGACAAGGCGATAGCTAAAGCCAGAAGGATGCTGAGCTGCATAGAGAGAGAGGAATATTGAGCAAGAAAAGGGAAATGATTATCCCCTTGGTGAGGCCTCACCTAGAGTACTGTGCTCAGTTCTGGAGACCGTATCTCCGAAGGTACAGAGACAGAATGGAAGCAGTCCAGAGAAGGGCAACCAAAAAGGTAGAGAGTCTTCATCGAATGACTTACAAGGAGAACATAAGAACATGCCATACTGGGTCAGACCAAGGGTTCATCAAGCCCAGCATCCTGTTTCCAACAGTGGCCAATCCAGGCCATAAGAACCTGGCAAGTACCCAAAAACTAAGTCTATTCCATGTTACCATTGCAAATGGCAGTGGCTATTCTCTAAGGGGCGGATTTTAAAAGCCTGCTCGCGTAAATCCGCCCGGATTTACGCGAGCAGGGCCTTGCGTGCCGGCGCGCCTATTTTCCATAGGCCTGCCGGCGCGCGCAGAGCCCCAGGACTCGCATAAGTCCCGGGGTTTTTTGTCGGGGGCGGGGCCGATCGACGCAGCGTTTTGGGGGTGGTACGCAGCATTTCGGGGGCGGGCCCAGGGGCGTGGTTTCGGCCCGGGGCGGTCTGGGGGCATGGCCGCGCCCTCCGGAACCACCCCCGGGTTGCGTCTCAGTGCGCCAGCGGCCCGCTGGCGCGCATGGATTTACATCTCCCTCCGGGAGGCGTAAATCCATGGACAAAGGTAGGGGGAGGGTTTAGATAGGGCCGGGGGGTGGTTTAGGTAGAGGAAGGGAGGGGAAGGTGAGGGGAGGGCGAAAGAGAGTTCTCTCCGAGTCCGCTCTGATTTCGGAGCGGCCTCGGAGGGAACGGAGGCAGGTTGCGCGGCTCGGCGCGCGCCGGCTGCCCAAAATCGGTAGCCTTGCACGCGCCGATCCTGGATTTTAGCAGATACGCGCGGCTACGCGCGTATCTGCTAAAATCCAGCGTACTTTTGTTTGCGACTGGTGCGCCAACAAAAGTACGCGAACGCGCATTTTTGTAAAATCTACCCCTAAGTGAATTTAATAGCAGGTAATGGACTTCTCCGCCAATAACTTATCCAATCCTTTTTAAACACCGCTATACTAACTGCACTAACCACATCCTCTGGCAACAAATTCTAGAGTTTAATCGTGTGTTGAGTAAAAGAGAACTTTCTCCGATTAGTTTTAAATGTGCCCCATGCTAACTTCATGGAGTGCCCCCTAGTCTTTCTACTATCCGAAAGAGTAAATAACCGATTCACATCTACGCGTTCTAGACCTCTCATAATTTTAAACATCTCTATCATATCCCCCCTCAGCTATCTCTTCTTCAAGCTGAAAAGTCCTAACCTCTTTAGTCTTTCCTCATAGGCGAGCTGTTCCATTCCCCTTATCATTTTGGTAGCCCTTCTCTGTACCATCTCCATTGCAATTATATCTTTTTTGAGATGCGGCAACCAGAATTGTACACAGTATTCAAGGTGCAGTCTCACCATGGAGCGATACAGAGGCATTATGACATTTTCCGTTTTATTCACCATTCCCTTTCTAATAATTCCCAACATTCTGTTTGCTTTTTTGACTGCCGCAGAACATTGAACCAACGATTTCAATATGTTATCCACTATGACGCCTAGATCTCTTTCTTGGGTTCTAGCACCTAATATGGAACCCAACATTGTGTAACTATAGCATGGGTTATTTTTCCCTATATGCATCACCTTGCACTTATCCACATTCAATTTCATCTGCCATTTGGATGCCCAATTTTCCAGTCTCACAAGGTCTTCCTGCAATTTATCACAATCTGCTTGTGATTTAACTACTCTGAACAATTTTGTGTCATCTGCAAATCTGATTATCTCACTCGTCGTATTTCTTTCCAGATCATTTATAAATATATTGAAAAGTAAGGGTCCCAATACAGATCCCTGAGGCACTCCACTGTCCACTCCCTTCCACTGAGAAAATTGTCCATTTAATCCTACTCTCTGTTTCCTGTCTTTTAGCCAGTTTCCAATCCACGAAAAGATATCACCACCTATCCCATGACTTTTTACTTTTCCTAGAAGCCTCTCATGAGGAACTTTGTCAAACGCCTTCTGAAAATCCAAGTATACTGCATCTACCGGTTCACCTTTATCCACGTGGTTATTAACTCCTTCAAAAAAGTGAAGCAGATTTGTGAGGCAAGACTTGCCCTGGGTAAAGCCATGCTGACTTTGTTCCATTAAACCATGTCTTTCTATATATTCTGTGATTTTGATGTTTATTACGCTTTCCACTATTTTTCCTGGCACTGAAATCAGGCTATCTGGTCTGTAGTTTCCTGGATCACACCGGAGCCCTTTTTAAATATTGGGGTTACATTTGCTATTCTCCAGTCTTCAGGTACAATGGATGATTTTAATGATAAGTTACAAATTTTTACTAATAGGTCTGAAATTTCATTTTTTAGTTCCTTCAGAACTCTGGGGTATTTACCATCCGGTCCAGGTGATTTACTACTCTTCAGTTTGTCAATCAGGCCTACCACATCTTCTAGGTTCACCGTGATTTCATTCAGTTCATCTGAATCATTACCCATGAAAACCTTCTCCATTACGGGTACCTCCCCAACATCCTCTTCAGTAAACACTGAAGCAAAGAAATCATTTAATCTTTCCGCGATGGCCTTATCTTCTCTAAGTGCCCCTTTAACCCTTCGATCATCTAACGGTCCAACTTACTCCCTCATAGGCTTTCTGCTTCGGATATATTTTAAAAAGTTTTTACTATGAGTTTTTGCCTCTACAGCCAACTTCTTTTCAAATTCTCTCTTAGCCTGTCTTATCAATGTCTTACATTTAACTTGCCAACGTTTATGCTTTATCCTATTTTCTTCTGTTGGATCCTTCTTCCAATTTTTGAATGAAGATCTATTGGCTAAAATAGCTTCATTCACCTCCCCTTTTAACCATGCCAGTAATCGTTTTGCCTTCTTTCCACCTTTCTTAATGTGTGGAATACATCTAGACTGTGCTTCTATAATGGTATTTTTTAACAATGACCATGCCTCTTGGACATTTTTTTACTTTTGTAGCTGCTCCTTTCAGTTTGTTTCTAACAATTTTTCTCATTTTATCAAAGTTTCCTTTTTGAAAGTTTAGCACAGAGAGATTGAAGGATCTAAATATGTACACCCTGGAGGAAAGGAGGAGCAGAGGTGATATGATACAGACTTTCAGATACTTGAAAGGTTTTAATGATCTAAACACAATGACAAACCTTTTCCATTGGAAAAAAATCAGCAGAACCAGGGGGTCACGATTTGAAACTCCAGGGAGGAAGACTCAGAACCAATTTCCGGAAGTATTTCTTCATGGAGAGGGTGGTGGATGCCTGGAACGCCCTTCTGGAGGAAGTGGTGAAGACCAAAACTGTGAAGGATTTCAAAGGGGATTTTGGATAAATACTGTGGATCCATAAAGTCTAATGGATGTGAATGAGGAGAAGAGGCATGGGGGTAGTTTGCGGTAATTACGGCTACTACCTGGAGATTAATACCCTTATTCAATAAATACACTCACTGTCAATACAACTCCAGAATTGCTCTATGCTTCAACGGCAAGAGGAAATGTGAAAAAAAAAGGATTTGCATTCACAAAAAAACCAGGGAGTAGCTTGCTTGTTGTGGCAGTTACTACCCCAAACCAAATAAGTCTGATACTTCACTTCAATGCATATCCAGCATAGCTCTCTCCTTCAATGGCAGGGAGGAAAGACTGATACTTCACTTTCAGTGCATATCCAGCATAGCGCTCTGCTTCAACGGCAGGGGGGAAGAGGAAAAGAGGATTTATATTCAGGCAACAACCAACAAGGAATGAATTACATAGTCTAGGCAAACAAATATTTATGGGAGTAGCTTGCTTGTTACAGCAGTTACTACCCTGAATCAATTATTTATTTATTTATTTATTTATTTATTTATTTTTAATTTTTATATACCAACATTCTTGTATAATATACAAATCATACCAGTTTACATTAAAACAGGAGATGCAAGAAAAAAAGATCACTGGGAATACATATCCAGTGCATCGCACTGCCTCAACGGCAGGGGGAATAAAGAAAAGAGGAATTATATTCAGACAACAATAAGGACTTAATGGCACAGGCTGGGTAAACAAATAAGCATGGGAGTAACTTGCTTATTGCAGCAGTTGCTACCCCTGACCAATTGAGCTGGATGCTTTGCTCGGATGCAGCTCCAGTGCTGCTCTCTACATCGATGGAGGGGGTGTAGGGAAACTGGAACCATGGGGTTGCTGATGGGGGCCAAGAGTAACAGTATGAGAAAAAAAAAGTGTGAAAGCTTGCTGGGCAGACTGGATGGGCCGTTTGGTATTCTTCTGCCATCATTTCTATGTCATGTCTATGTTTAGGAGCATCTGGGAGGTGGTGTGGTGCTTTTTGTTTGGGATGGCATAGAGTCCAACAGGATAAACATCCTGCATGAGACTAAATGTACAATTGAATATGGGTAGAAATCCCTTGTGTGTTAGGGAAGAGTATACTACCATCCACCTGGCCAAAATGGTGAGACAAACAGTGAAATGCTAAGAGAAATTAGGGAAGCTAACCAAATTGGTAGTGCAATAATAATTAGAGATGAGCTTAGTTTTTCCTTGTCGGGTCGGATTTCGGTTCCGGCGCTTCATTGAAAAATGTTGTTTTTCCGCATGTCGTTTTTCATTGTCACTAATCGGAGAAAACGAGTCGGAAAACGAATTGGGGAAAAAATGAGTTGGGGAAAAAAAACGAGTTGGAAAAAAACCACCCCAACCCTTCAATTTTACTTTATTACAACCCTCCCACCATCCCGATCCCTCCCCAAGACTTACTAAAAACCCTGGTGGTCCAGCGGGGTCCCACGAGCGATGTCTCCCTCTTGGGCCGTCAGGCCTACTATGAATCAGTATTCAAAATGGCGCCGGTGCCCTTTACCATTACTGTGTCACAGGGGCTACCGGTGCCATTGGTTGGCCCCTGTCACATGACAGGAGCAATGGACAGCCTGCACTTTTTCCGAGTGCAGGATATGGCTCCAGGACCCCCACTGGACCACCAGGGACATTTGACAAGTCTTGGGGGGGAGCAATGGATGAGTAAAGTAAAATTGAAGGGTTGGGGTGGGTTTTTTTTTTTAATAAATGTGCCCCTCCCCCCACACTAACCCAAAAAATGAATTTTCCCCGAAGTTCGGGTGGCCTGAAATTGCCTAATTTGTGATAAAAGAATGCACATCTCTAGTAATAATGGGAGATTTCAATTGCCCCAATATTGACTGGGTAAATGTATTATCGTGACATGCTAGAGATATAAGATGAAAATCAAGCACTACATATACGCGGATGATATCCAAATTCTCTTCCCCATCAAGGAGTCTTTACAAAAAACCATCATCTTTTGGGACAGTTGCTTCCAGGAAATCAGCTCTCTCCTCTTTAAGATTAACCTAGTCATTAACAAAGACAAGACGGAATTCCTAATCATCTCTCATGATGAAAACCTCTTTACTGGAGAAACTACCTTTCACCCAAATGTTCAACCTCAGGTTGATAACCACTCTCTTCCTACCTTCCCTTCAACAATACCTGATAACTTCAAAAATTCTTCGTACGTAAGAGATTTAGGCACCCTCTTGGACAACCAGTTCAACTTTAAAAGATTTGTCAACAATACAACTAAAGAATGCTTTTTCAAATTACAAGTCCTTAAAAAACTTAAACCCCTTCTACACTTCTATGATTTCCGTTTGGTTCTTCAATCAATCTTACTCACAAAAATTGATTACTGTAACTCTTTGTTGCTTGGACTCCCTGCTGTAACTATAAAGCCACTACAGATGTTACAGAACTCAGCGGCCAGGATTTTGACAAATACAAACAAGAGGGATCACATCACTCCTATCCTTTATAACCTCCACTGGCTCCCCATCAAATATAGAATCATCTACAAAGTGCTAACCATCATGCACAAAAACCTACACAATCTCGCCCCACTCGATCTCACTTTCCAGGTTCACCCTAAATATTCCACCAGACCTTTGAGAAGAGCATACCTAGGTACCCTCTTCGTCCCTCAAGCTAAAACATCGCTAAGAAAAAGGGCCTTTTCTACTGCAGGTCCATCTATCTGGAACACTCTCCCTCCTGACCTCCGACAAGAAACTTGCCCAATCTCCTTTAAGAAAAAACTTAAAACTTGGTTATTCAAGCTTGCTTTTCCAGAACCCTCTTGTTAGCTTAAAGCTTTCTCTCCATCTCTCGCTATACTTCTCTGTTTATTTCTATCACTTATATGGTTTGATCTGTTTATTAGTCTCTCTCACTTACCTAGGTTCCCTATGAAGAGACCCTCAGTCACTCTTCTGTTTTTTCCGTCTATTTTATTACTTTTATTTATTTATTTTTATTTTATTTTATTATTTATTTTTTTATTTTATTTATTTTATTTATTTTATTTTATTTCATTACATTTTACATTTTATTTGTTTTTCTTCCATTTTTCTCCACTCCTTTTTCTACATATCTTCATAGTTCCTTATCCCTAACTAAGCCTAGTACAAGCATAACAAATATTGGTTTATTCATATGTTAGACTTTTATTACTTATGACCTTCATTACTATGTAATCCATTTCTTATTTACCTTTATTACTATGTAATTCAAATTGTATACTTGGTTTTTTCTCTTTTTGACTATGTTACTTAAAGTTGCTTAAATGTTCATTGTTCCATGTAATGCCGTCAGGCAAGTTATTGTTCTTTGTAAACCGGTTTGATTTGCATCTAATGCAGGAAGATCGGTATAGAAAAACAAAAAATAAATAAATAAATAAATAAATAAATATAAGTTCCTGGATGGAATAAATGAGTTTTATGGAGCAATTGGTCCAGAAACTGACAAGAGAGGGAGCAATTTTAGATCTAATTCTCAGTAGAGCATTTGATTTGGTGAGAGAGGTAACGGTGGTGAGGACGCTTGGCAATAGTGATCATAATATGATCAAATTTGAATTAATGACTGGAAGGGGGACAGTAAGCAAATCCACAGCTCAAGAACTAAACTTTCAAAAGGGAAACTTTCATAAAATGAGAAAAGTAGAAAAAAATTAAAAGGAGCAGCTACAAAGGTAAAAATTGCACAAAAGGCATGGATATTGTTAAAAAATACCATCCTAGAAGCACAGTCCAGATGTATTTCACACATTAAGAAAGGTGGAAGGCAAAACAATTAAAAGGGGAGGTGAAAGAGGCTACTTTAGCTAAAAGATCTTCATTCAAAAAATTGAAGAAGCTGGTCCAGGAACCGAGGAAAGGGAGACATTTTAGACTTAATTCTTAGTGGAACTCAGGATTTGGTGTGAGAGGTAACTGTGGTGAAGCCGCTTGGCAACAGTGAGAGATAGAGAGATAAGGAATGAAATTAAAAATATACAGATGAGAAGTAAAAGGAACTGAAATGGTAAAAAAGAAACAATATACAATGCACACAGCAAAGGCTGGAAAACATATTGGTAAAATAGAAAATGGCAGTCATAATTGGATAAATTAAATATACAACTAAAAACTGGTATTCCCAGTAGGTGTCATAATATATGCTCTTCATCATTAAGAAAAGTCTAGAGCTGACAGGGACAAGGGCTTCGATCTTTCCTGTTTGCAGCAGGAGACATCTTCTCAACACTGGACACATTTTGGCTCTCAGCTCTCAGTGTGCAGCTGCCATGGGGCTGGAACACACAGAGCAGCATTAACTTGTCAGGTCTTTGCTTTATTCTATCAAAGTCATACTTTCTCCGGTCCTCATCTTCACAAATCAGCCATTATGAAAACTTTGCATTGTAGTGAACAAGATAATATTGTGTAATAGATTTAGTCACTCTCACTTCTGCATTAGAAATGTGGATCACATTTGAGGTTTGTTATGAAAAATGTCAATAAAAATTGCTTGAAAAATGTGAGCCTCAACTAAATGCCATATTAGCTCCCTGGAGCTGTTAGTTCCTGAGCCTGCTGCCTGATGAAACATTGTAATAAATATAAACATCAGTCTTTAATGCGATTAATCAGTAACATTTACAATTGATGCCTGCTGATGGAAAACTATTTTGAATAAAACTTCATTATTTTTAGTGGATTTCATTTCTCATTTACCATTTTTATACTTAATTCTACCCATAAATCCTTTCAAAATTATTAACTTAAAATGAGCTGTTCACATTTTCATTTTTCTTTTTGAAAATCCATGCTGATGTAAAGAAAAGCATAATAAAACTATTGCTGTTTGTTTTCAGTCAAGGTTTCCTCAAATCTAAGTGACTCTGTGGATATACATGATGAACATACCACAAGCAAGAAGGAGTGAAAGACACAGTTTTATAGACCCTACCGATCTAAGGACACAGACCGGATAAAAGTTCTCTGGTAAGGGACAGACCTGCTGACATCTCCTCTCCTTTATGCATGGTCTGTGAGGACATGCATGCCTTGCTACCTCTCCCCGTCATTAAGGAAACATATTCAAATGGATGGAGGTAGAGGATGTTCTACAGAGCTACAGCTTGCACCCACTTACAGATCCTATGCTGACTTCTTTCTAGTGATGCCATGGGTTGGATCGGAGGAGGGGAGGGGCAGGATATGGCACAATCCAGATCTCTGCTGGCATGCTCCAAGCTCTGGGCTGGCACCAGAGATGGGATCAGTACACCCAGGTTCTTTGAGATGTGGTTATCCTAAGACTGATGTTGATAAGTAGGGTGAGGCAGGAATGCATATCAACTTTCACACTTCCATATACCCCTGTACCCCTGATAATCCACAATCTCGTGCACAAAAGACATGCATAATCATATTCTCTCTCTCTACCACCCTTCATCTAGAGATAATCTCAGCACTCAATACCTTAACCCTAGGTCTGATCCCAGAAATTATCTTCCCTGACCCCCAGAACTCTTCCCTTTCACCCAACCCTTTCAACCCTCACTCACCCCAACACTCTTATTCCCCCTATAAATCATTCAGAGTTCCTTGACTTGTGCTCCAGGTGTTTTCTTCCTCCTCCCCTACCTTACCGAGTCCAAAATCATTGGATCATAGATAGTTTCAGGCTAAGCTGTGTCATCTCAAGCCCCTCTCCATCTGTTTCTCCTCACGTTCTGTTGATAAAGGAGAAGAAGGAGGAAAGCTGGAGGAAACATAAAGCAGAAAGCAAATGCTCTGCTCCCTTTCAATCCTTCCCCCTTCTGTTTCTCCTTACATTCAGCCTGAAGTTTCGGGACTGAAGACAGAAGGGGACGGAAGAAGCTGAAAAGATTTGACAAAAATAATTGTTTGGCTGCTTTCACAGCCCCTCCCTTCCTATTTCCTGGGGATGGAGCAAGAAATAGGAGGTTATATGGATACGGTTTTATCTAGAATCTAGCACGAGAACTTCCTATTTTATCTGTGCATAAACCTAGACCTGCTACTAATCACCTTAGTAGTAATGGATCACACGTCTTGTCAAAACACTTACAGGTTAAGCCGCGGCCCTTTCCCCACACCTCACCAAATAAGCGTTCAATTCTGGGATAAGCCCTGCCTGCTGGCCTCATCTACCAACCAATCAGCATTTGCTTCTTTGTTAAACCCCTCACTGTTCCCTGCCCTAAACCCACCACATGTTTTACATGCAGCTTAGCTCTGTAAAGCCATGCATATTTGTTGCCCATGGGGATACCATTTTGGTTGCCCTGGGGCAGCTATCTAGGATGACAACATGGCTAAAAGGTGAAAGCCATCTTGGATGACATCACTGGAAATGTCATCATGGCTAAAAAGGGGGCAGCCATCTTGTATGATATTACTGGAAATGACATCATGGTTAAAAGGGGAGGTGCCATAGGAAGTGGATAATGACATCACCTGTGCTCTTCCACATAGAGGAGAGTAAAAAGCAGGGAAAAATGCAGTTTTTTGTTGGGTAATAATGATAAAAATAATTTGATATTTAAAGGTAAAAAATACATTTTAAATTTATATTTAATGTGTAATCACAGAGCAGAATTAGGAATTTCCCCTTACTACACACCAAGCAAAAAAAAAAATATTCAAATTCTGGTGTCATCTCATTAACAATGAAAAACCACTGTGACACAACACCACAGCCTGCACTTCCAGGCTATCCACATTCACAGAAAAGCCCCTAATAATTGGTGTGGAGTAGAATTAGGAGCTTTCCTTTATAATATACCATGCAAAAAGATCATGCATCATTCCCTTACATTCTCACCATTAATCAGAGACAGGGACAGAAATGAATATAATGTTTTTAATCTTAGTGTGAATGAGTCAGTTACGATGTTTCTTTGGTGGCGCATAAGTGTAGAGTTCCCAGCATTCTTCTCCATACTGATAACAGCAGGGATTTGTCTTTGATCCAGTGGGGGAAATAAGCAAGCCCATCCACTCCTACTCCCTCCTCTCCCTGCCATAAGTCTGAACATGAACTTAAAACAATATTGTAGGCTTGAAGTGACTTAAAATATATTTTAGAAAAGTAATGTATATTTGAAAACTAACCACACACATACATTTTACCATTTTTATGAAATGCAAAATCACATGTAAAAATAAACAGAAATTTGATTTTTTTTCTAGGACCACACAGTTTTATAGAATTCCAGTGGGAGCTTTTTTTTATTTTATTGCAGCTGTCTGGAAATGTAAGGAAGCCAGAGACAAATTTTTTCTTTGAAAAATCACTTAGTATATATTGTAAACGTTTCAGACACACAATCTCTTCATCTGCACCTCTAAGCTTTTACAAGCACACCAAAATAAACATTCATGAGGTTTGAATGCACTCACAGATTGAGATATGTTGTAGCTGTCTGCCTATGCTGTGACTTATGATGAAACCCATTAAAAATAGATTTCACCCATTCATCCTTCCCTCTTATAACATGCCCTGGAATGCCTGGCTGATTAAATTCCAGAAATGAGGCATGATAGGGGATGTCATCCTCAGACCCCTCCCTTTTCCACTCATTTCCTGGAAAAAAGATTATCCCCTGTTGCCTACATGCCAAAAGGATATCCAAGGCTAATCAGTAATGAGGCATGATGGGAGATGTAGTCTCCTGTTTACAGCCTCCTCCCCTCTTCTCTTTTCTCCTGTCATAACATGTCCAGAGTTGTCTTTGGAGTGATGGACAATTTAGACATGTTTTAGGGAGGGGGAGGTCAATGATAAATAATTGTTCTATTTCTTCAGTGTCCTTTAGTTGTAAGCTATTCATGTTTTTTAATTTTGCTGTTTGATATTTTTATTATGTATATTACAATTTGTTAACCAGACTGAAAAGTACATAAATAATGCAGTATATACATTTTTAATAAACCTAATCTTTTTATCCTCACTTCTTTAGCCACTCCTTTGGAGAACCATACCAGTTGTTTTTCCTCTTACATTTTTCTTTGCTGACCTGAAGATGTGTTGCATTTTTAGATTCGTTTACTGCTCATCTGCTTCAACTGCCTCCTCCCAGACACACACAGAACATCTTCCACAGACACTGTGCCTCAAGTTATTCACACAAAGTCAGAGACCAGGCCTGCCCTGTGGCTTAAGTGGTACTGCTCCATGTGGTTAAGCGGGTCTGCATCTAAGTCCTGGACCACTATTTTGATCCTTGAATGTAAGACTGTAACTTAAGGGAATGAATGCCACACAGTGCTCACACTGGATGGGGAGAGTTTCAAACTGTGCTACAATCTGCTCTTAGCCCAGGGGACACTGCTATACTTAAGGCTATGCATGATAACTGATTAGAAAGCAAACAGGGAAATATTGGAGATTGTTATGTTAATGAAAACTCCCTAATGAAAACTTTATGAAAGTGAATAAGACAAGAAGCAATGATGAATGACAAATCCACAGTAAGAGCAGAATGGGAACAAACATGTATGCTGACTCTCTGATGATATCCAATATACTGAGATCTTGCTACTGTGAAAAGGACAAAATCTTTATAGAGTGACCATCATATAGCACTTCAGGCTTATTGGATTATTTAAATAAACCCTGTTTAAGCTCTAGGGCTTTTCCACAAACACCAGTTATCTATGGGGTTCCTAAAATTCACAAGACACTAAATAATACCCCATGCAGACCCATTGTTTCGGCTAATGGGTTCATCCTAGAACTGTTAGCAAAATTCATAGATTTATTTCTTCAACCGGCAGTACGAAAAGCAGCTTCCTATATTCAAGACACATCAGACATATTGAAGAAATTGGCATCGGTAGGTCAAGTATCCAGTGATGCATTTCTAGTAAACCTGGATGTGGAAGCCTTGTACTAATGTACCTCAAGTGGAAGCTTTGGACATTGTGAAAGAAGTTTTATCTAAAAGAGACAGACCACAGCGGATCCCTTCCGATTTTTTAACATCTTTAACAGAGTTAATATTGTTCAACAACTTTTTCTCATTTGAACAAAAATACTATTTACTAGAGATGTGAATCGGAACCGGTATCAGTTCGGATTCTGGTTCCAATTCACATCGTGAAATTTTTATCTTGCAGTCTGATCGGGGTTTTTTTATCGGCTGCGCCCGAGCCGATAACCAAAAAATACAGCCCTCTTTAAAATGAGTTTGTTAGTAACCCCCCACCCTCCGGACCCCCCAACAATTTTTTTTAAATACCTGGTGGTCCAGTGGGGGTCCCGGGAGCATTCTCCAGCACTCAGGCCATCGGCTGCCAGTAAACAAAATGGCGCCGATGGCCCTTTGCCCTTAGCATGTGACAGGATATCCGTGCCATTGGCCGGTCCCTGTCACATGGTAGGAGCAATGGACGGACGGCGCCATCTTTAAAAATGGCGTGGGCCATCCAGTGCACCTACCATGTGACAGGGGCCGACCAATGGCACCGATAGCCCCTGTCACATGGTAAGAACAAAGGGCCATCGGCGCCATTTTTATTAGTGGCAGTCGACAGCCCAAGCGCGGGAAAATGCTCCCGGGACCCCTGCTGGACCACCAGGTATTTAAAAATGTTTTGGGGGGGTCCGGAGGGTGGGGGATACTAACAAACTCATTTTAAAGGGTCAGGTTGTGTTTTTAGGTTGTGTCCTTTCTTCCCACCCCGCCCCCCCCCCATAACGATAAGAAAACCCACTAAATTAATCGTGGGGTTTCCTATCGCTATCGGGGACCCCCGATATCTGACGAGATTGAAAATATCTGACGATATTTTCAATCTCGTCAGATAAACGATTCACATCCCTACTATTTACAAGTCCATGGAGTAGCGTTGGGGTCTCCTGTAGCCACAGATGTGGTTAATCTTTTCATCACAAAATTTGAGGAAACCACAGGTAACAACTTAAAAGTTTTTGAACATGTTGTACTGTGGTCAAGATATAGATGATATCCTTTTCATATGGACAGACACAGAAGAGCAGTTAAAGTCCTTTCATACATGGTTGAATCAAGCCGGCCCACATCTGGCTGGCCAGAGAACATATTTTGTCAGTAATTGTCAAGGCGTGTTTGAAGCAGCAGGTAGCTCACAGCACTGCAGGGAATGGAGGCAGGCTGCGCGGCTCGGTGCGCACAGGCTGCCAATTTTGGGCAGCCTTGCGCGCGCCGACCCCGGATTTTAATGGATACGCGTGGCTACTTGCGTATCTATTAAAATCCCGCGTACTCTTGTTCGCGCCTGGTGCGCGAACAAAAGTACGCGCTCGCACTAATTTATAAAATCCGGCCCTTAGATTATATTTGAAGCAATTTATGTTTGCAGCATTGAAGATGCTAAGATCCTGTAGTTAGCTCACAGCACTACATATGACCAAGTAAGTGTCTTTTCTCTCCTAAATGCCATCTTAAGAAAGAGATTAAATAATAATAGTTCCCTTTTGCTCGCTGCCATCCAGGTCGGCCCTCCCTGCGCTCTCGGCGCTGACCCGTCGGGGTCAAGGGGGGTGGACCTGAGGCAGGGAGAGAGGCCTCCTCGCCGCTTCGCGCCAGAATCCCCTCCCCTCGAGCCGGACAGGAACTTTTAGAAAAAAAAGAAAAACAACGCGGTAAGCCCGCCCTTGCCGGAGCCGACGTCAGCCAGGCGCCCGGAGCCCTTTAAAGGGCTGGACGGCAAGAGTCGCGCCCTTTTGCTCCCTGCTCGCTGCCATCCAGGTCGGCCCTCCCTGCGCTCTCGGCGCTGACCCGTCGGGGTCAAGGGAGGTTGACCTGAGGCAGGGAGAGAGGCCTCCTCGCAGCTTCGCGCCGGAATCCCCTCCCCTCGAGCCGGACAGGAACTTTTAGAAAAGAAAACATCAGCCAGGCGCCCGGAGCCCTTTAAAGGGCTGGACAGCACTAGGCATCGCGCGCCTAAGGAGCGCGACAAACGGGCCCGCCCCTTTGTGCACACCGGAGTAACAACAAGCAAGGCACCCATCCTCTCATGCTGTCAGCACAGTCTTGCACCCACAGACTCAACCACTCCATATCTCTTCATCATACAAACACTGCATTCATTCATCCTTGCTCCTTCACTCAGTAAATCAACACTCAACGGACTCACTCTACAGAACAGCACGCAGTGGACTCACGCAGCAGACAGACAACCAATGGACTCACGCAACGGACGAACACGCAACGGACTCACTCAACAGACTGACAGATAACATCTACAGACGGACACCCACCCATCACTCACCTCCTGCACTCAACAGACAGACGCTCACCAGGACCTCCCACACTCAACAGACAGATGCTCACCAGGACCTCCCGCACTCAACAGACAGATGCTCACCAGGACCTCCCGCACTCAACAGACAGACGCTCACCAGGACTCCCAGCTATTCACACTCCCTATTTCAGCTCCACAGGATTCCCAACCTACCCCTTCGTTCCAACAAACAGACGCTCAGCCAATCCCGACCAGCCTGATCACAAGTGGAACATGACACAAGGATACCCGATCCCCATCCTCCACCACAGCACCCTTACCAGGGAAAAATCTCTCACATTTTTTTTGTTTGTAATGCTTTTTATTCATTTTCAATCAAATTGTCACAAAGCGTGAATACAGAAGATAAACATGAAAAAATGGAAGACAAAGCTGAATACTACATAATGAAAACATCCAAACTTAAATCCCCGGAACACCCCCCACCCCTCCCCTATCCCCCCTCCCTACCCCCACCCAGCACCGTAGACAGCCTATGGATGTACAATAGCTATTACACCATCATAGCTAGCATAACATTGATAACCTGTATAGCAAGTATAACACTTATATCAAATATAACACTTATAGCACTTACCACACTTATAGCCGTTATAGCAACAGTTATAGCACGTATAACGATATCATACATACATAAATATTCGTGTAAGAGGTATGCGTTTCATGGCCGCAAGTTAGAAAAAGAACAATAATAATAAGAAGCGTTGTATCCCTAACTAAGATAGCCAGAAAGAACAGAAATAACATGTTAACCAAGGAGCCTACAGACGTCATGTACATGGTGGAGCAACTGCTTGTTGTATGTCCTTAGGTAGAGACTGCACGTAGGGTTTCCACATTTCACCAAACAGCAATTGTTTCTTCTTGGAGAATATGGGAATAGATTTCTTCTCTAAAAGGTATAGATCTAACTTAGTATCTGTCCATTCTTTTAACGTCGGTACCGTTTGGGAAATCCAATGTCTGAGAATTACACGGAGAGCCATCAAGCGACTTTTATGCACCAATTGAATATGAAGGCCCGGTGGTCTGTTCCTTGAGTCATGAAGTCCCAATATGCAAAGTGATACTTCCCACGGCTGTAGAGAGTGCTGATCCTCTCCAAAGAACCAGAACACAGAATTCCAAAATCTCTGTATGCATTCACAACTCCACAGACAATGTAGAAGTGTAGCATTTGGTTGGGTACATTTCTGACATGCATGAGACTCTGAGATTCCTGCAAGAAAAGCCTTTCTTGGCCAAATAATTAAACTGTGAAGAATCCGAAAATGCAGTTCTCTCATATATGTGCTTCATGCAACTATCTTGATAAAAGTCCAGCTACGTTTGATAGCTGATGTCGAAATGGACTGGGCCAGAATGAGCGACCAGTGAGCGGCTAGTGTTGTATTTAACCTATAAGCATAGGTGTCGTGCAGGAAACGATAGAAGATAGAACTAGATAGATTCTTCTTGGCACACAAATGAAGAAACCATTGAAATGGTCCATTGGTAAGAAGCTTAGTTGTGGAGACACAGACTTTGTTAAGATAACTACGTATTTGTAAATAAGACAAATAATCAGCATTTGTAAATTGCAAGTGTTGACAGCAGTATGTAAAAGTCTGCATCTCCTCAGTTTGCAAGTTTATAAAATGATTCAATGCATAACAGGCAAAGTCGGACTGGGAGTGTTGCAACCGCATACCCACTACCCCAACAGGGAAATCCGGGTTGCCTACCAGAGGAAGACAAAATGAGGCACGCCATGGTAAGTTCAGATGTTGTCTCAGAAATCGCCAACAGCTTCTCATGGAGTAAACCAGAATATTACCAGCCACAGAAGCAGGCAATACGTGACCTGGCACATGTACTAAAAATGCTAAATGGATAGGGCACGTTAGAGCCCCTTCTAGTGAGACAATCGTTGGATTGTTGCCATAACCCAACCATTCCCATAAGGTAGGCAATAAACAAGCAATATTATAAAAACGAAGGTTTGCCACTCCCAGTCCCCCTTCATACCTCGGCACCATCAATTTAGAATAACTCATTCTAGCTTTCTTGTTCCCCCAGTAAAACCGGTTAAACAATCTCTGCAACAACTTCACATCCTTAGTAGTCAGATATACAGGAAGCATTTGCAAAATGTACAATAGTTTAGGAAGTAATATCATTTGAACCAAAGCGATTCTACCAGAAATAGAAAGGGGGAAAGCATTCCAACTATCTACCTTGGAACGGAATGCCTGTATGAGAGGGGTGATATTACGAGAATACCAATTCTGTGAGTTTTGGTGGATTTTAATGCCCAGATATTTGATATTGTCTGTCGCCCACAGCAACGGAAAATCAGGCCATTGCTCCTTGAGTGTACCATTGACGTCCATGGCTTTGGACTTGGTGAGATTTAATTTCAGCCCAGAAAAGGAACCGAATGTGTGAATTATATGCAACAAACTAGGTAAAGAAGATTTGGCATTAGAGATGAGCATCAGCATGTCATCGGCAAAAAGCATCATTTTTTGCTCTATTTTCCCAGTAGTCTCGCCTGTTACTGCCGTGGAGTTTTTAATGGTATGGATAAGAGGTTCTAAGGACAGAATATATAGAAGAGGTGACAGGGGGCAACCCTGCCGGGTACCCCTGCCCAAAGAGAATATTGCGGAAGTGGAGTTATTAAGACAAATAAAAGCCTTGGGATCACTATATAATAACATAATAGCCTGTAAAAAAGGGCCAGTGAACCCAAACCGCTTTAGGGCTGTAAATAAATACGACCAGGCCACGCGATCAAACGCTTTTTCAGCGTCGAAGCTGACCAAGAGGGGATCCGTTCCCTGAACCCTGCAACTTTCTAGCGCCACCAGCAGACGTCTGATGTTAGAGACTGGCCGACGTCCATGTACAAAGCCTGTCTGCTCCAATGAAATCAGGTCTGGTAAGATAAATTTTAATCGATTAGCCAGTAGTTTCGCGAAGATTTTTACATCTTGGTTCAATAGGGATATTGGTCTATACGAACCAGGATCCATGGGATCTCGGCCTGGCTTGGGTAGTACAGTGATAGCCGCTACCTTCATGGTGTCCGGTAACAGATCGTGTGAGATCATGTGATTAAATAAGTCAGTAAGAGAAGGTACAATATGAGATACAAGTGATTTATAAAACAATGAATTTATACCATCTGGACCAGGTGATTTATGTAGCTTGAGGTCCTTCATAACTTTGGCGACCTCAACGGAAGTAATAGGGCGGTTCAGACTCTCCCGTTGCTGAACTGTAATTTGTGGTAACTGTAACTTTTCCAGGAATGCTTCTTGATTATCAATGTTAGGTTCATTAGCAGTATACAAAGTTTTATAAAATTCCAAAAATAGTTGACCTATCTCGGGTGTGGAAACTGCCAAGGTACCATCGGAGCGCTTAAGAGAGGTAATATATTTGGAGGCCTGTTTGGCTTTAGTTAAACGCGCCAAAAGATGCCCCGGTTTATTACCATGTTCAAACAATCTATGTTTAAATGCAAACATACTTCCTGTTGCCTTTTGGTGGATTATATCATTAAGAATTTTCTGGGTTTGTCGGAATCTGTCACGCCATATGGGCGTATTAAGCGTATTCCATTGTTGTTTATAATAGGCTAATTTAGATTCCAAGTGCAATATTTGTTTATTTTGTTTACGTTTATATTGGATTACATATTTGAGAATATCGCCACGTATAACGGCCTTGGCTGTCTCCCAGAACAACGGTGGCTGATCCGCATGAGCTTGATTAAATTCTGCATATTGCAGCCACCGTTCCTCTAGAAATTTTGTAAAATTTTTATCGGTGGCCAGCCATTCCGGCATCCACCATTGAAAGAGAGAAGGTAACATAGGGTTCGCGCCCAACACACAACTAACTGGGCAATGGTCAGAGATGACCAGCGGGCCAATATCTGAACAATCAATCAAGGAAAAAAGTGAGTCAGAAAGCAGGAGTAGTCGATTCTAGTCTTAGTGGAATGTGCCCTGGCGTAGTGGGCATAGTCCCTTTCCATAGGGTGAAGGGCTCTCCAACTATCCACCAAATGCAACGCAGAACACAAAAAGGGCAAACCTTTATCAGGGCCCATAGCGAATATGGGACTGGAGGAACTTCTATCTAAAGTGTAGTCCAGAAGACAATTAAAATCCCCCGCAACGATTAGTGATTGCGGACCAAATTCAAGTAATTTAGTAACTAAATTTGTAAAAAAAGAATGTTGATATTTACAAGGACCATATATCGAAGCCAGTGTTACCAAATTCCCAAAAAGACGTCCCTGGATGATGACCACACGCCCATCTTCATCATTCCACTGGGAAGTCAACTGAAAAGGTACAGACTTATTAATTAAAATGGCTATTCCATTGTGTTTATGCGTGCCAGAGGAAAAATAGATCTGATTAAAACCTTTTTTATGATTAAGCTTAAGATGTTCATGGTCCAGCATGTGAGTTTCCTGTAAGAAGATGATATCACCTTTGGATTTATGACAGTGGGCTAATACTTTTTCCCGCTTGATAGGCGAGCCCATACCAGCAACATTCCAAGTCATATATTTTACCTTAGGACTCATATTAACGATTTAATAATAGAGATGACTTTAGGGAAATATCCAAACATTGTCTCAATCAAGTGCGGACAAAAGAAGTGCAAAAAAGAAAAAATCTTAGTCAGTGGAAGTGCATAAAACCTAACTCGAGAGAGTGCCTGAAGCCCCCAAAGTGGAAAAGTAAATAGCATAAGAGTTAGCAGTAACCCATATCTTTTTCTCCACAACAGTATGATCAAGCTAACGAAAATACAAAATACAAACATGTCATTAAGGTGCAAAACCTCCCCCCCAACCCTCCCATCCCACCCCCAAACCCTCCAGTCCCCAATTGTCCAAATAACACCCACGATAGTCTCAATAGTGAGAGCAGGAGCCATTTTTGTGAGTGCTCAGGTGGCAGGCCCGTTCAAAAAAAAAAGAAGATTTCACTGAGCAATGTCCATACCAAGATGTCCCGGTTCAACCATTTCTTCTAACAGGAGCATAACATATATCGATCTGGTAATAACAACCAGTAGAACAACAAATGCTTCAACAGCCAATCGCCAGCAAGGCTAGTCAAAAGATATCTCATTCTGGTTCTGTAGAAATAATACTTTGGACGTACTTTTGCGCTTCGGGTAGAGACTCAAATACCTGTGTTTGCCCGTTATTCCAGATACGAAGTTTCGCAGGATACTGCAACGCAAACTTTATTTGTTTCGTCGCCAGCTGCGAGCAAATGGGGCTGAATTCCTTGCGTTTGGCGGCGATACGCGCAGAAAAATCTTGAAAGATGCGTACTTGCGTATTCTGCAGTTGTAGTGTCGGGTTTTTCCGTGAAAGTTGCCAGATCCGCTGTTTATCTGTATAATTAAGGATCCGGGCAATTACAACTCGTGGCCGTCTGTTCTCTGCCGAACGTGCTCCCAGGCGATGTGCCCGCTCAATTTGTAAAGACGTCAGCTCAGAATCATGGAGGGCCTCAGGAAGCCATTTGATAAGGTAAGCTGCAAGTTCGCTGTCTGGAATCGTTTCAGAAATGCCGACAAAACGCAAATTGTTGCGTCGGGATCGGTTTTCCAGTTCATCTATTTTATCTTCATGGTTTTGGATTAATTTTTCTAATTTATGTAGTTTGCCTTCCTTCACCAACGCTTCATCTTCAGCCATAGACATCCGCATCTCCAGCATGTCAATGCGAGGGGGTAATTCCAAAAACGCAGCTTGCATGGTGTTCAATTGCTCCGAAATTTTGTCCAGTTTAGTGGATAGGGCTTCGGTAACTGCATTGGTCACAGCAGTCGACAACGCAGTCAGAGCGGCATCATTAGGTAAATCAGAAGGCCCCTTGTCTGTGTCGGCGGCCATTTTGTCCTCGGCTATTTTCGATGTTTCCTTGTCTTTTTTGGCCACTTTAGGAGGCATTGAGGTTGGCGATTTATGCATGTAGCGGTCGATATTCATAAGCCCAAGCTCTGTAGTCGTTCGGTTGACCAAAATGTACACGGATGAGTATTGATATGGAGGGATTCAGCGGCCTGCCACCTGGAGCCGAGCTAGCTGCGACCAGCCCTGATCACCACATCACGTGACTCCAAATCTCTCACATTACTCCGGACACGCACCACTAGATCCCTTATCCCAATCATGGTCTCGCCTCTCACCCGACTACTGGGTCTCGCACTACTCTCACTATCTCTTTTTAACGCTCAATCGATTACAAAAAAAGCACACATTCTAAATGATTATCTCCTAGACGCAAACCCAGACATCTGCGCCATAACAGAAACCTGGCTTAAACCGACAGATGCAGCCCTGACAAACCAACTAGCTTCCCATCAATACGACATCTATTCTCTTCCCAGACAGAAAAAAAGAGGCGGCGGCTTGCTCCTTGCGGCCAAGAAGGAACTCAGGCTTACCCTTCAACCAATTAAGTCAGTCTCTAAATTAGAACTAGGCCTGTTTAAATCCGACCATCTACAAATCCTCCTTATTTATGCCCCACCTGGTCTCCTGGACACAGACGCCTCCCCCATAGTTGAAATCATAGCCAAACATGTCAACCTAGATGCCCCCACTCTGATATTAGAGGACTTCAACCTCCATGTCGATTCAGCCCCGCTCTCTACCAACTGCGAAGCATTCCTCACCTCTCTCAAGGCTATGGGCTTCACACAACTCATTAACAAGCCCACCCATAAAGCAGGGCATATACTTGACCTCATCTTCATCAACTCCAGTTTTTCACCTTCTACCCCGCCGGAATGCACACCAGTTCCCTGGTCTGACCACTCGCTGATTACCATCACCCTCACAAGCGAGGAAACCCCCAAAGCACAACCCACTCAATCTACTGTTCACTACAGGAAATCTTGCTCCTCAGAAGTCCTCAGCGAGCAGCTAACAAAGGAACTAAACAAACTAGAAGTTTCGGACCCTAACTCGCCACTCCACTCATGGCTTAATATCACAGAATCAATAGCGAACAAAGTATGCCCTTGGGCAGCTAGAAGAATCAAACAGACGCCTAACAAGAAACAACCATGGTTCTCTGATGAACTCAGAGAACTTAAACGAACCCTCACTGAATGCATACAAATCAACCCTACACATATACAGAAATGCCACTCACCGAGCGAAAAAAGATTTCTATGGCCACAGAATACATGACCTCGTCTTTGATCCCAAGGCCCTATTTTCCTATGTGTCAGAGCTCACTAAGGGCCTTATTTTCCAATATCGCATTGGTAACGCATTAGGGGGCATTACCAATGCAAATGAGGCTTCTTTCGTGCAGTGGGGAAACATCGTGTGCGGCGATGTTTTCCCACTGCACAATGATTCTTTCAGTCTTTTATCGCGGTGCACGATATTTCGATAGTCCCAGCCAGCCTGTTTCAGGCTCCTAGAGAGAGAGAGAGAGAGAGAGAGAGAGAGAGAGAGAGAGAGAGAGAGAGAGAGAGAGAGAGAGAGAGAGAGAGAGAGAGAGAGAGAGACTTACTATAGTGCCTATGCCCTACATAGGTATTTTAACCCCTATAGGAGGGCCACCTACTAACTCGGGGTGGGGATTAGGTATGAGCGTCGGGGGTTGGGGGCCACTTTCGCATTCCACATGAGACCTACGGACAGAACAGTGGTCTCTAGTGCAGATTTGCTGGCTGTCGGAGTGAGGACGCTCACTCCAAGAAGTGGTTTGGGCAATGTTCTCTCTACCTAGCTTGATGGACACTCTACCTGGGCAACAACATGCTAGGTGGAGAGAATGTTGGCCAAATCTCCGCTTGGAGTGAGCGTCCTCACTCCGACGGCCAGCAAATCTGCACTAGAGACCACTGTTCAGTCCGTAGGTCTCATGTGGAATGCGAAAGTGGCCCCCAACCCCCGACGCTCATACCTAATCCCCACCCCGAGTTAGTAGGTGGCCCTCCTATAGGGGTTAAAATACCTATGTAGGGCATAGGCACTATAGTAAGTCTGTCTCTCTCTCTCTCTCTCTCTCTCTCTCTCTCTCTTTCTCTCTCTCTCTCTCTCTCTCCCCGGAGCCTGAAACAGGCTGTCTGGGACTATCGTGGATGGCGGTAATCCTTTTCAGGCCTGTAACGCAGTCCATAACACGAGGTTGGAGTTGTAGTTATTAGCCGCGCTAACACTGCGGCTGTTTCGCCGCACACGATACACAGGTTCCCGCTTTACATATGCTCCGCCCCCTGAATACAAAATGACTAATTTGCATTCGCGTTAACAGCTGTTAACGCGATTTGCGAATTTATCGCACGTGGTAAAGTGCTTGGAAAATGAGGCCCTAAAACTGTTACCCCATGCATCCCAGACGAACAAGCGCAAGCAAAAGCAAACGAATTGGCAATTTTTTTCCACAACAAAATTACTAATTTACTAACCCTCCTGCCTGTTAATTCCACTTCCACTCACATCTCCAGCCCCCCCTCTCAAATTCCGGACCCTCACTGGATTCATTTGAGCTCACCTCTGCTCTGGAAATTGAACCCATTATAAAGAAAATGAAACCCTCCTACCACCCTCTCGACCAAATCCCAACCAAGCTTCTTCTATCGGTGCCTGACTCCATCTCCAAGTACCTAGCCGACATCATAAACTGCTCACTATCTCAAGGAATCTTCCCGGACGTCCTAAAAATTGCCACCCTCAAACCCCTTCTGAAGAAAGCAAATCTAGATCCTAGAGAACTCAACAACTTCCGCCCCATTTCCAACCTACCTTTTCTGGCAAAGATCATTGAAAAAATAGTTAGCCAATTATCTGAATACCTGGAAGACCACAACATCCTCCACTCATCGCAATATGGATTTCGCAAAGCTCTAAGTACCGAATCCCTCCTCATCTCCCTCACAGATCATCTCATCATGGGTATGGACTCCGGTCACTCCTTCCTTCTAATACTCCTCAACATCTCGGCAGGATTTGACACGGTGAATCACTCCACTCTCCTTAAACGACTTTCAGACATCGGGATAACAGGTACGGCCTTCAAGTGGTTCGATTCCTTTCTCACGAACAGAGGCTACAAAGTGAAGATTAATAATAAGGAATCTCCACTCATCAACACCACTAGAGGTGTTCCACAGGGCTCCTCTCTGTCTCCTACACTATTCAACCTATACCTTCTTCCCCTTTGCCAGCTGCTTATGAATCTTAAACTCAAACACTATCTCTATGCCGACGATGTCCAAATCCTGATCCCAATAACCAAATCCCTCACAAAAACACTGAAGTTCTGGGACAACTGCCTCCAAGATATCAACAACCTCCTTACCACCTTAAACTTTGTTCTTAACACGTCCAAGACAGAAATGCTCCTCATATCTCTCAACCACAAGGATAACATACATTCAAGTCACACAAACACCCTGGTCAGCCAAGCAAGAGACCTCGTTGTTATAATTGATAACCAGCTAAATCTAAAAAAGTTCATCACCAACACAACCAAAGACTGCTTCTTCAAACTTCAGGTACTAAAAAGACTCAAACCGCTACTGTACTTTCAAGACTTCAGATCAGTACTCCAGGCCATTATATTCTCTAAATTAGATTACTGCAATTCCATTCTGCTAGGCCTTCCCGCCTCTTCCACCAAACCGCTTCAGATGCTACAAAATTTGGCCGCTAGAATTCTAACAAACTCCAACAGAAGAGACCACATTACACCCATCCTAAAAAACCTGCATTGGCTCCCAGTAAACTTTAGAATTCTTCACAAGTGTCTCACCATCATCCATAAAACCATTTACAACGGAACACCCATCGATTTACATTACCCACTCACGCTGCACTTCTCTTCTAGACCCATCAGAGAAGCATACAAGGGCTCACTACACCAACCCCCAGTCAAATCCACACATCTCTCATCCACCAAAGACCGAGCCTTCTCGACAGCGGCTCCAACCATCTGGAACTCCATGCCCCCAGATCTTAGACAAGAACCTTGCAGACTGACATTCAGAAAGAAACTCAAGACATGGCTATTTCTACAAGCCTTCCCTGATCTATAACCGCCCCAACTATAACAAATCGCCATGGTTCCCCAGTCGACGTACCACATCCCTGACTTGGCTTCTGACTATACATTAATTAGTCACGAGTTTTATGAACTGACACTATTTAGTCAGGAACATATGATATTATTACAGCCCTGAGTATATGATATTTACATTTTTTAAATAATCCAGTCCTGAGTACTTGTTTTATTATAATCCTGAATATTTATTTGACTAGATATTATTTATTTCTGAGACTAGATATTATTTATTTCTGTGTTAGCCATGTCTCTGGCTCTTCCTCCTCCCAGTTCATGTGCCCCTGTTTTATTGTAACTTTTGTTCACTTGTTCTCTCCTCGCCTCTTGTTCATGTTGATGTTAATGTTTTTGCACCATTGTTTCTTGTAAACCAATATGATATGATTGGTATCATGAATGTCGGTATAAAAAAGCCATAAATAAATAAATAAAGGGCATACTTAACATTGATTAATGTATTACAGATAAAATTGCAATAGTCCACATATAAGGACGCCGAGATTTAATCTCATTGATTCCTTGAAGAAGTAGTGCATTCTCCGAAACACTGCAGTGTTGGACAACAAGAGGCTCAAAGCCTATAGTTGTCTTTACTAAAGATAAGTGCATTGATATCTTTTGCATAAAGAATTTCAAAATCACCTAGAGTGACTGATGATTATAAAGCTCTAGCAATTAAACAGGGTTTATTTAAATAATCCAATAAGCCTGAAGTGTTATATGATGGTCACTCTATAAAGATGTTGTCCTTTTCACAGTAGCAAGATTGCAGTATATTGGATATTTCAAGAGTTTCATGCTGCTTCGGGTCATTTTTATTTGTAGACTCTCTATTGATAGCTGTTGACAAGGAGTAAGGAGACAGACTATACATGCTGACTTGTTGATAAGAAGAAAACAAGAAAGAAGGATCAGGGAAAGTAGAGAATGACGATGAAGCATGGGATGAAGAAAGGGTTTGAAATGCAAGGTAATCAGCCAATGCCTTCATCATGATGAACCTGGGCAGAGTGGTTCTGTATCTGGAGAAGTAGCAGACAGGGGAATACAATTCCTCTACTTGTTTTACAATACCCCAGAAATTGCAAAAATGTTTCTTTGTTCTTCTCAAAACTCAAAAGAGCTGTGAATAAAATAAGAAAACAAAATAAGCATAATATAAGAATTTGTGTGTTTAAAAGAGAGGAAGGAATTCTGAGGATTGAATTTAGATCTTAATTGGTTAATGCAATAAAGCATGTTAAAATATGTGTAGCCTGAGCTGAAAATATTTAGCATGGGCATGATAAAAACTGGCTACAATAATATTTCTCTGTCTCTCCTCTTATCTCATTCTCTCTTACAACAGCATCTCTTCACCAGTGTCTTCCAAAAGTGACATTTTCTCTTTCTCATTCTCCCTCTCTCCTCCCCTCATCTTAATCATAATAATCATTGTCCTTTGCTGCTATTTCTTTTCTAGTCTTGCCTTTCTTGTGCCCTTCCTCCATATATATCATGTAAAATACTGTAAAAAGTAAATATTGAATTTTGAAAATCCAGAGGAGATGAGAGGATATTCTCTGCAAGCTTCTGATTATAGAGGTCAATTTTTAAGGTGATTTATTTGGGCACAAACTGGTCCACTCATTAAGCCACATTAGGGGGTCAGTGTGCACTAAACAGGGTCTAATGTGCGATACATGCAATTTGCTTACACAGTGTGTATTAGTATGTAAATATGATAATGAGTATGCAAAAGCTAGACACCTATGCAAATCGGGGACTCCTACCACATTTTTCGTAGGTAAATAAAGCATAACAATGCTGGATTTAATCTGGGAAAAAGCCTCACCTATTTATAGAAACAGAAACATAGAAATGATGGCAGAAAAAGACCAATTGGCCCATCCAGTCTGCCCAGCAAGCTCCCACACTTATTTTCCCATACTTATCTGTTTCACCAACCAGCAAGTTCAGGGTCCTTGTTGGTAACTGCTTGATTCAAATTTCCTGCCAACCCCTGCCAATGATGACGAGAGTAATGTTGGAGTTGCATCGAAGGTGAGCATAAGGCTTAATGGTTAAGGGTAGTAACCGCCGCATCAAGAAAGTTCCCCCGATGCTTGTTTACCCAGTGTTAATTCTAAAGAAGCCACTGCAGCAGTATGTAATATGAAACTTTAATTAGAGAAAGACAGGGACAAAGGGGACAGAGACAGGGTCCGGAACAAAGCACGAGGAAATAGTTTGTTCCAGGGAGCAATAGGTCTATACAATGGTATAATCACCCAGTCACCCAATTTTTACTGCAATGTGTATAACATTATATACCCTTCATACTGACCAATCAGAGCATATTCAGAGTGTTGTTTCTAGATAAGTGCAATACATCTGATTTGGTAATGTATTAGACCAATCAGCTAATGGGTCTGGGGTGTTGGCTGGCTGCATTCCAGCACGTAGTCAGAGTCCTCTGCATTCTTTGTCTAACACTGGTATACAGGAATACAGCACAAAGGTGTGTCAGAAAGACAGTGCATAAATACACCAGCCTGCACAGATCAATGCTTGTTGGATGTTGTCTGAATGTAAATCCTCTTTTCCACATGTATCCTTTCCGTTGACGCAGAGAGCAATGCTAAATATGCATTCAAAGTGATGTATCAGGCTTAATTGGTTTAGGCTAGTAACCGCCGTAATAAGCAAGCTACCCCCACCCTTATTTGTTTACCCAGACTGTGAAGTTCAGTCCTTGTTGGTTGTTGTCTGAATGCAAACCTTCTTTTCCACATTTCCTTTTGCCATTGAAGCAGAGAGCAATGTTGGAGTTGCATTAACCATGTGAAGGCTTATTGAGTAAGGGTAGTAATCACCAGGTAGTAGCCTCCATTCCAGCAAGCCACCCCCATGGCTCTTCTCTTCATTCCCATCGTTTAGCCTTTATGGATCCACTGCTCCTTTGAAATCCATCATAATTTTAATTTACCCTCCGGAAGGGTATTCCAGGCATCCATCACCCTCTCCGTGAAGAAATACTTCCTGACATTTGATTTGAGGTAACCTGGAAAAAAAATGTTTTTTAACACACAAAAGCGGCCATTATCGCAGATAGCAGAAAATATTCCTCCTAGGGAAGTACTTGCACCGGACCCAGACTTGCAAGCTGCACTGGTAGAGCAGGCTGGCCCACATCTTGGCTTGCCATGCAGGAGGCCACACAGGCAGTACAGGGAGCACATCTTTCATCCCTGGACCACTTTGCTGGGGATGCCGGAGGAACATGTGATTATGAGGTATCACCTGAGCTCTCAGGCTATCATGAAATTATATCAAGAACTCAGAGGGGATCTGGATCCAGTCACAGAAAGGTCCCATGCTATACCAGGCCTCACCAAACTATTGTGTGTCTTTCATTTTATGGCATCTAGCTCTTTCCAAATAATATTAAGGTTGTCAGGGGAATGTCCCTAACATCTTTTTCACTCTGTCTGGGCCAGGTCCTAACAGCTGTATGTAGCCACATTAATTGTTACATAAAATCTCCTCATGGCAGAAAGGCCTTGCTGTACTTGAAAAGAAGTTTTTATGCCATAGCAAACTTTCCCAATGTTCTCAGAGCTATTGACTGCACTCACATAGCTTTCAACCCACCCTGTGGAAGGGAGGAGATCTACTGCAACAGAAAGCTCTTCCATTCCATCAATGTGCACATGGTCTGTGATGCTCAATTTTGCATTCTCAATGTGATTTCCAGGTACCTAGGATCTGCAAATGATTCCATCATACTTGGGCGATCTGGCCTCTTTGAACTATTTAAAGACAATACTTATGGTGATGGTTGCAGTAAGTGCAGTGTTTCTATCATCCCTCTCTGGCTATGTGTTTACAGCAAATGGCAGTGGTATTGGAGGTTGTCGTGGATGTGACTACATCAGTTATATGACAAGTGACTTGCACATTTATTTATATTATTTATTTATTTATTTATTTATTTAAAAGTTTCTTATATACCACGTATACACACAGCGGTGTCCAAGTTATGGGGGTAACCTGCACGGAGCGGCAGTTACTACCCTTAAAAGAAACTTGGGGGTAACCTGCACGGAGCGGCAGTTACTACCCTTAAAAGAAACATGGGGGTAACCTGCACGGAGCGGCAGTTACTACCTTGGTAAGCTTGCTGGGCAGACTAGATGGACCATTTTGGTTTTTTTCTGCCATCATTACTAAGTTACTAGGGATGTGAATCATTTTTGAACGATTAAAATTATCGTCAGATAATTTTAAAATCGTCCAAAATCGTTAGAGTGCATGATACAATACAAATGCCCACGATTTATCGTCAGGGGCATTTGTATTGTATCGTTAAATAGGGGGTGGGAAAACCGGCACACCAAAAAAACCCTAACACCCACCCCAAACCTTTAAAACAAACCCCCACCCTCCCAAACCCCCCCAAAATGTTTTAAATGACCTGGGGTCCCGGCGCGATGATCCCGGCGCGATGTCCCGCTCTCTGCCCACGGCTGCTGTGAAGAGAAATGGCGCCGGTGGCCCTTTGCCCTTATCATGTGACAGGGCAAAGGTAGCGCCGGCGCCTTTTTGATTCCTAGCTCCCGACGTCACGCGTCCAGGAGATCACTCCCGGACCCCCGCTGGACCCCCAGGGACATTTGGCCAGCTTGGGGGGGCCTCCTGACCCCCACAAGACTTGCCAAACGTCCAGCGGGGGTCCGGGAACGACCTCCTAAACTCGAATCGTTTTGCCGTACAGCAAAATGGCACCGACCATGCCGTACGGTCGGCGCCATTTTGCTGTACGGCAAAACGATTCGAGTTTAGGAGGTCGTTCCTGGACCTCCGCTGGACTTTTGGCAAGTCTTGTGGGGGTCAGGAGGCCCCCCCAAGCTGTCCAAAAGTCCCTGGGGGTCCAGCGGGGGTCCGGGAGTGATCTCCTACGCTCCTGACGTCGGGGGACAAAAAAACAAAATGGCACCGGCGCTACCTTTGCCCTGCTGTCATATGACAGGGCAAAGGTAGCGCCGGCGCCATTTCTACAACGCACCGGAGGTCCGAGAGTAAAAGATCACACCGGGACCCTCCCTCTGGACCCCAGGTAATTTAAGGCATTTTGGGGGGGTTTGGGAAAGTGGGGGATTTATTTTAAAGAGTCGGGAGGGTTTTAGGGATGTTTTAGTGTGCTGGTTTTCCTGCCCTCCCCCGATTTACGATTTACACGATATTTTAAAAAACAAAACCGCGACGATAAGATTCCCTCCCCCCCCCAGCTGAAATCGATCGTTAAGACGATCGATCACACGATTCACATCTCTATAAGTTACTATGTTACTATCAGGCCGATTCAGTATGGTGCACTCAGTCCAAGGGCATCATTAGCCCCCATTTGGATGCACGTTTTCCACACGCTATTATTACCCCTTACACAGTATGTATGTATGTATGTATGTATTTATTTATTTATTTATATATATACCGTCATTCGGTGAAGCCATCACAACGGTTTACAAGAATCAAATAGTAATTTTCTTAAAAATTGTGAATTAAGGTATAACAGGATAAGTATTAAACAAAAGGTTAATCTCTTATAGTCCAGAAGAAAATCATTTTTGAGTGAGGAGGGTTTGTTTGGTGCTGGTTGGAGATGACACAAAATTGTTCAGAGTAGTTAAATCACAAGCAGATTGTGATAAATTGCAGGAAGACCTGTGAGACTGGAAAATTGGGCATCCAAATGGCAGATGAAATTTAATGTGGATAAGTGCAAGGTGATGCATATAGGGAAAAATAACCCATGCTATAATTACATAATGTTGGGTTCCATATTAGGTGCTACAACCCAAGAAAGACATCTAGGTGTCATAGTGGATAACACATTGAAATCGTCGGTTCAGTGTGCTGCGGCAGTCAAAAGAGCAAACAGAATGTTGGGAATTATTAGAAAGGGAATGGTGAATAAAACGGAAAATGTCATAATGCCTCTGTATCGCTCCATGGTGAGACCGCACCTTGAATACTGTATACAATTCTGGTCGCCGCATCTCAAAAAAGATATAATTGCGATGGAGAAGGTACAGAGAAGGGCTACCAAAATGATAAGGGGAATGGAAGAACTCCCCTATGAGGAAAGACTAAAGAAGTTAGGACTTTTCAGCTTGGAGAAGAGACGACTGAGGGGGGATATGATAGAGGTGTTTAAAATCATGAGAGGTCTAGAACGGGTAGATGTGAATCGGTTATTTACTCTTTCGGATAGTAGAAAGACTAGGGGGCACTCCATGAAGTTAGCATGGGGCATATTTAAAACTAATCGGAGAAAGTTCTTTTTTACTCAACACACAATTAAACTCTGGAATTTGTTGCCAGAGGATGTGGTTAGTGCAGTTAGTATAGCTGTGTTTAAAAAAGGATTGGATAAGTTCTTGGAGGAGAAGTCCATTACCTGCTATTAAGTTCACCTAGAGAATAGTCACTGCCATTAGCAATGGTAACATGGAATAGACTTAGTTTTTGGGTAGTTGCCAGGTTCTTGTGGCCTGGATTGCCCACTGTTGGAAGCAGGATGCTGGGCTTGATGGACCCTTGGTCTGACCCAGTATGGCATTTTCTTAAGTTATTTTTGTTGATTTGGTTGTTTGGGTGTTAGGATGCTGTGGAGTTTGAGAGTGTAGACTTTGTAAAACAACCACGTTTTTACATCTTTTTTGAAAGTTTTGAGGTTAGGTTGGGTTCTCAATCTTTTGGGAAGGAGTTCCATATTTTAGGGCAGGCAATGGAAAAAGATCTTTCTCTGGTTGTTGTCAAGTGAGCATCTCTGATGGGGGGGATTGATAAGCAGCCGGTGTTGTTTGAATGTTTCTTTGGGGATTTTGAAGGGTTATATTTAGGCCAGTTTGACCTCGATGTTCATTGTTTAGTAATTTATGTATGATGGGGTAAGTAAGGGGTAATAGCGTGTGGAAAATGTGCGGCCAACACCCCCAAAACTAATAGCGTGCTCAACATCCAAATGCATGTTGATGAGCCTATTAGTTAATCACACTCAATACAGAAAGTAAAATGTGCAGCCAAATCGCATATTTTACTCTCAGAAATTAATTCCTGCCAAAGGCAGGAGTTAATTTCGGCCAGCACGGGCAAGTGTACAGAAAAGCAGAAAAAACTGCTTTTCTGTACACCCTCTGACTTAATATCATAGCGAAATTAAATCGGGGCCCCCCAAAAATAAAAAATCTTAAAAAAAACAAAAACAATCTCCCTGTAGCCCACGGGTTGGAAAACAGACGCTCAATTTTGCTGGTGTCCATGTTCTGAATCCGTGGCTGTCAGTGGGTTCGACAACCGATGCCAGTAAAATTAAGCATCGGCTGTCAAACCTGCTGACAGCTGCTGCTTCCGCCAATAAGGAGGCGCTAGGGATGTGCTAGTGTCCCTAGCGCCTCCTTATTAGCGCAGGCCTTGCATACTGAATCGCGCGCCTAGGAGAGTGGCTTGGGTGCGGGTTGGGAGAGCGGGCGCTCGCCTCGGAGCACCGGTTCTCCTGCGCATTTTACTGAATCGGCCTGTATGTTAGCTGGTTTAAAAAATTAAAACATGGATAAAGTCTAAGATAATTAACATAATAAGTTGTTATAAAAAAGAATAGTAACATTTAAAAATGTAATGGAGGGAAGACATACAAAAATGACATGACAGTATGCAAGAATAATGGAATTCATTTTGTAGATTTGGAAATGCTAAGTTAGGTCAACAAGCCATCAGGCAAGGGCCTGAGTTTCTCTCTTCAAGCTGTAGAGGCCTTCTAATGTTATGTATCTATATAGGCACTTTATACTAAGGTCAATGTGTACCTGAGCACTACAGACTTTCAAATGGACAACGTAAAACAATTGGCAGTTCATATTCTTTCCCTTGGAGCAGTTGAAAAGTCACTTGTTTACCCAAACCATTTTGGGTGCACAGGACATGGCCTGTTAATGCTCTGTCATTTTTATTTATTTTTATTTTATTTAATTTTATATACCGACAGCCGTTTGCACATCGTGCCGGTTTACAGATAACTTACAACCAAAGTATAAATAGGCAAGGCCTTTACAAGGAACAGTGTGTAACATAAACAATAGTAACAGAGCAAATAACTTGATAACTATGGGAAGGAGGGGTAGGGGTGGTCGAGACAAAGGAGGGGGCAAGGGGGGTGAATACAGATACATAGGGAAAAAATATGTACAGGGAATCGATGGGGAAATGATATGTACATAGGTTATATACAAAATTTGTCTAAGCGCATAGCCAGCAGTGAGTGAAGTGAGAAGATGTGTGCGGTTCTACTAAGTGACAAATTATTATGTGCAGGAGGTTAAGTGTGGGGTTTGTAGTTTCTTCGCAGGGGTGGGTGTGGGTCTTGAGGTGGGGGTGTTGATACGAGAGGGAGGTCGGGTTAGAGTGCTAGTAGGTGATGATGAAGATTGGGGGTATGCTTGGAGGAAGAGCCAGGTTTTGAGTTTCTTTTTGAAGGTGGGTGTGGAGGTTTCGGTGCGTAGGTCAAGAGGCATGGAGTTCCACAGGGATGGGCCTGCGAGGGAAAGGGCCCTATTGGTGGTGGAGATGAGTCTTGTGGATTTTATGGAGGGAGGAATAAGAGTTCCACGAAGAGAGGAGCGGGTGGGTCTTGTGGAGGTACGAGGGAGGAAAGGTGTGTTTAGCCAGTTGTAATGTTCGTTAATAATACTTTTGTGGATGAGGGTAAGGGTCTTGTATATAATTCGTGATTGGATAGGAAGCCAATGGAGATTAATGCGGGTGGGAGTAATGTGATCTTTCTTATTGACATTGGTGAGGATGCGTGCAGTAGCGTTTTGAAGGAGTTGGAGAGGTCTGATGTGGGTAGCAGGGAGTCCAAGTAGGAGTGCGTTACAGTAATCAATTTTTGAAAAAATTAAGGATTGAAGTACTGTGCGGAAATCATGGAAGTAGAGGAGGGGTTTGAGTTTTTTAAGGGTTTGTAGTTTGAAGTAGCAGCTGCTAAGGATAGATTTGATATATGGTTTGAAGGTTAGCTGGTTGTCAAGTATAACACCCAGGTTTCTTGTGTTAGAGAGAAAATTAGGAGGCTGGAGAGTGGAGGGACAAGGTATGGGTGCATGTCTGGAGGAGATGAGGAGGAGTTCAGTTTTTTGCGGGTTAAGGGCTAGGTGCATGTCAGTGAGGAGTTGGTTTATGGAGGCGAGAGTGGTGTTCCATTTATGGAGTGCAGTGAGTACAGTGTTTGTGAAGGGGATGAGGATTTGCACATCATCTGCGTAGATGAAGTGTGTAATGCCAAGGTTGGAGAGGAGGTTTGTGAGGGGGAGCATGTAAATGTTAAATAGGGTGGAAGAGAGGGAGGATCCTTGGGGGACGCCACAGTCGAGATTAACAGGGGGGGATGTGAAATTGTCGGTAAGGACTGTGTAGGTGCGGTTTTGGAGGAAAGACTTTATCCAGGAGAGAGCAGTACCTGAGATACCTATACTGGTGAGAGTGTTGATGAGGATGTTATGATTTACGGTATCGAAGGCGGCGGATATATCTAGCATGGCGATGAGATAGGAGTTACCGGCATCCATTCCTTTGATGATGGTATCGGTAAGGGAGAGGAGTAGGGATTCCGTGCTGAGGTGTTTTCGGAAACCATGTTGTGTTGGTGGGAGTATGTTGGATTGTTCTAGGTGGTCAGAGAGGCGGGAGTTTACTAGTTTCTCAATGATTTTGGAGAGGAAAGGGAGATTGGAGATGGGACGGAGGTTGGATAGGTTGGATGGGTCAAGGGAGGGTTTTTTTAGGATGGGTTTGACCACGGCTTGTTTCAGGGAGTTAGGTACCAGACCGTGTTCTAGGGAGCAGTTCACGATTTTGGAGAGTGAAGTGGCTATTGTTTTAGGAATAGCGAGTAGTAGTTTAGTAGGGATGGTTTCTGAGGGGTGGGAGGAGGGTCTCATCTTTTTTAAAATGTTTTCTATTTCTAGTGTTGAGGAGGGTTCAAAGGAAGAGAGGATGTTGGGTGTGTGTGGGGTGGGGGGGTTATACTATTAGTGTTAGGGGAATTTTTGGTATTGGGGGTAAACTTGGCGGTGATGTTAGATATTTTGTTTTTAAAGAAGAGGGCAATTTCATTGCATCGGGTCTGTGTGGAGGGGACTTGGGGTGTAGACACGTTAGATTTGGTGAGATTTGAGACTAGGGTAAATAGTGCCTTTGGGTTAAATTGGAGGTGGTGAATTTTCTTGGTCATCTCTCAGTGGTGACCATATTGAGATCCTGTCTGCAGCATTTCTGCTCTGATAGCCAGGATGTCTTCCACTATTTGTTTTCACTATCATAAGGGTACATGGGTTCAATGGAAGGTGTGGGATGTGCCTTTTGGCCCAATCCTATTTACTATGTCATGTATGATAAACGTGCATCTCTGGAGGACTTACTTCAGAATAACAAGGGATATGAACAATTATATAAGGAGGTTAATGTATTTCTACAATGTCATGTGGGAGCTGAAATGTTCAGCTTCAGTGTTATAGGACTGTTAGCACCATGCACAGATTGCATGCTAGTAAGGGGTACGTGTGTAAGATATGCGCGTACCCCCCGAAAACCTGCCCCAAGTTCACCCTGCGCGCGCCGAGCCTATGTTGAATAGGCTCGGCGGTGCGCGCAAGCCCCGGGACGTGCGTAAGTCCCGGGGCTTTCCTGGGAGGGGGGGGGGATGTTGCGGCGGCGCATAATCCTGGGGCCGGGCCGCAAGCGTGGTTCCGGCCCGGGGCATTTTGAGGGCATGGCTGAGGCCTCCGAAACTGCTCCCAGGCCGGGGAATTGCGCAGCCGGCACGCGCGAGTTATGCCTGCCTTGGGCAGGCGTAACTCTTCAAATATAGGGGGGTTAGATAGGGCTGGGGGGGTGGGTTAGGTAGGGGAAGGGAGGGGAAGGTGTGTGTGTGTGGGGGGGTGGAACGAAAGTTCCCTCCGAGGGAAAAAGCAAGCACCTAATAAACCTAACTACAAAGAGATGTGTCCAGCCTTAAAGCACATAAACTGAGGACTCTAGGGGAAATATGTTATCAGATTAGGTATCTTCCAGGCAGAAGTGTGAACTTACAGATGTTTTCAGATATGAGGCCCTTGCTTTCCCACATAGTGCCATGACTTGTGGCTAACATAGCAGAGCTGCTGCCCTACAGGATGTATCTGCTGACGTGTTAGTACATTTTAGACATTGTGGATACTGAAACTATGGCAGGTATGCTGATAGACTGTCAATCATCAGCTCTGTATATAGCCTGAAAGCAAGAGAAGGTGTTGTCAACTGATGACCTCATGAGCCAACAACAAACTTTTTTCTGAAGCCTACCATCTTGCAAAATGTATAGCCTATCTTCTCCCTGAGGTAACATGTGATAGGCATGCTGTCTTCTGCACTTCCAGTATTGTTTTGTATAAAAAACCAAAAAACTGTGTAGGATATGATGTAAAGTTACTATTCAATACAAAAGGAACATCATAAATTATCGCTGTTTTTTGGATCGTGATACCTCATAGTAAGGCCTCTCGATTTTTTTTCAGAGAGCGCTCTTAAAGAAACATGTCACATTTGAAGGGTTCACCACCAGTTGGTTTTACGCTACAGAGACTTGTTTTTATCGTTGTAATCATAGGTATCTTCGAACCGAAAGGCTTATAGATTTTTTTTGTAAAAAAAAATTTTTTAAACTTTTTTTTAAATAGAACAAGTTACTTATCATTGTACGCTTGGCGTGCTGTGACGACCGCTTTTTTGAAACACCGGTGAGAACCCGACACGTCTGTGTTTCATATGCTTCTTCAGGGGTTTTGACTTTTGCCACGGTGTCTAAATAAAATACGTGAAAGGTTAGTTAATAAAAACTATATATTCACTAAAACATAGTTTTATTTGATACGTCACCCATTTTAAACCGCATACATTATTGAAAGCTTGTCCCATCATTTAAACGCCATTTTGCGTGATCACAGCTTGACAAAGCAGGATCCGCTATTGCTTTACCGCGTAAAACCAACTGGTGGTGAACGCTTCAAATGTGACATGTTTCTTTAAGAGCGCTCTCTGAAAAAAATCGAGAGGCCTTACTTACTATGAGGTATCACGATCCAAAAAACAGCGATAATTTATGATGTTCCTTTTGTATTGTTTTGTATAAAGACATACTATTTTTGTCACCTGAGGCCTGGAGGTGCCCATGTCTGTAACAAAGAAGATTAAATGAGCATATATGCTTCTAATGGTAGTCTGTCTGGCTGCTTGGTGTAGACAAACTTCTGTGACTAGTATTGACTCGGACTACCTCTACTGCCCAAGAACAGTGGCTTGGGGCTTTCGGTTTCTTGGGACCAGGCAGACTTTAACAAACTAGCTCCCACCCCTCATTCAGATATCATCCTTATTTAATAAATATGTATAGATTAACAACCCAAGGTAGTGCAGTGTTGGGACCCAGTCTATTGCTTGGTCCCAAGAAACAGCAGGCCTCATCACAGTCTGCTATTGGGCAGTGGGGAATTTCTGTTTTCCACACCTCCATGATTCATCCCTCAGTTCCATAGAAGCCATTTTCTGGGGTAAATCGATGTTCTAGCAGGCTGCAAGTAGATCACATCTTTTTTAAACTGTCAAGCCTAAAAAATATTTTATATTTAGTGACTTTTAAGTGGAGTGAGGCCGCAAGTAATCACTTGTGGGGTGGTTAGTGTCATTTCACCTCATACCACACAAGAGTTACATGTGCACTATCTATTCTCTGGACATGGCACCTGGAGCTGCTCATTTCTGCTCTCTAGAGATGAACAAGACCTAGTGCTTTTGTACTTTTCAAGTAGGCTTCTAACTAAAGACTAATGTGATGACAGATTTGGTGCTAGAGCCATAGAGAAGGTGCATTGTTTGGTCAGAAGTGACGGTCTTCACAATGAAAGAGGCCAATGATTTATATAGCTGCACTATGACATTAGCATAACTATACAACCTATTGGTCACGAACAGAGTAAAGACATTGCTATAGCACCTCTAGCCAAGCATTTTTACAGCTCTTCCACTGGACAGCATATGGAGGTAAACACCAGCTAGATGGTGCCCATCTCATATACATGCCCATTTACCCAAGAGTTAACTAAGAGTATGCTCTCTAGAGAAGGCAACACAAACCACTTGTGAAGCTCCACAGTAAAGCGTTTCCTGTTTTTTTCTTGCTGTTTTACTTGGAGGCATACAATGAGTTTTCAGTTTTATGGCCTAAGCCATATTGGTTTTTGTAAATGAGAAATGTGCCTAGTTGGAATGGTCATGTGGGTCCCAAATCTTTATTAGCCTAGTGAACAATTAAGACAAAAAACACACAATGAAAAGACACAACCAGAAAGTATGTGAACACTTTATTAAATAACATTTAATAAATGGGCCCTGAGAAAGGGGTGAGTTTAGGGGCAAGGTCTGGGTAGGGAGGGGCAGGGTTGGGTGGGTTGGAGGCTGTCTAGGACAGCGGCCATTAGCTACTGTCCTGGGAAAGCATGCACTGGCAGCCAGCCAACACGTGGAAAATATTTCTGCTCCGGAGGAGGAATAAGTAGTGTAATAAAAAAAATTGATGTAACTAGGTAGGGAATAGGGGTTGGGGTGAAGAGGGGAAAGGGAAGGAAGGATAGGTAGGGGAGTAGGGAAGTTCCCTCCCAGTCCACTCCTTAATCAAAGCCGACTAGGATGGAACTGGATAAAAGGCCGATCACGTTGCTGCATGTAATTTGAAAATTCCCTCACGAATATGAGAGTCACAGTCCATCCGCACATGCGCGCACATATGTTAAAATACGGCTTGCATTTTATAAAATCAACGCACGGTTTTGAAAATCAACCCCCTTAGGATCTAGTTCTGAAAATTAATATTAAACTCCTTTGTTTCCCCATCCTAACTCCACTCCCATAGACATCTACTTTTTAGGGCGCTAAATTAAACTAAATTTAGGTATTCAGCCTTAGTAAATTTTCAAAAGGACCAATTTAAGAGCCTTATCTCAAAAGGTAAGAGTCTAAATTTTGAGGATGTAGACCCTAAGGCCGAGGAGGAATTGAGGCAACCCATAGGGAGGAGCCCTACAGGTCCCCACCATCGACTGGCAAAGCTGGCTAGAACGAGGCCCATCTGGAGCTTTACCAGTACTTAGCCCTCATTCCACTTAGGATGAGCCCTCAGGTGCCGGGGCTGGCTGGACATATGAGTTGGTCTCTGTGGAGGTGAAGATCCATCATGTAGAAGAAGTTACTGGCTAACACAGTGATGAAAGTGGAGTCAGGACAAATAGTGTTCAGGACAGGCAGCAGGTAAATGGAGTCAGGTTCAGGATATGGTGATTGGCAAGTGGAGGTCACTAATGCCCTAATTTTCAAAGGGGGTTGCATGTAAATACTGGCAGTTATGCGCGTGGCCAGGGCCCTGCATGTGCTGCGCTCATTTTCTAAAGGGCCCGACGATGCGCATAACCAATGATAAGCGCACAAGTGCTGGGCCCTGAAAAAGGGGGCGGGGCATGATGGAGGCCGGCCAGGACAGTAGCAATTAGCCGCTGTTCCAGGGAAGCACGCGCGTAAAGATTACTGCTGCTCCAGAGGAACAATAGGTAATAAAATAAAAAATTTGGGGAAAGGTACATTAGGTTTGGGGGCTGGGGAAGAGAGGAGAAGAGGGAGGAAATTTAGGTAGGGGGGTAGAGAATTTCCCTTCCAGTCCGCTCCTTAATTGGAGCGGACTGGGAGGGAACTGGGGAAGGCCTGACTGCGTTGCCGCATGAATTTAATGAAAATTTGCTCCCCCTGCATATGACCATCAGATTTTATAACAGGAACCATGCGCACATGGACAGCCGCATGCTATTTTTAAAACCGACCCCTAAGTGTTGCGGTTCAGGCAGTAGTCGGGGCAGGCACAGCCCGATCAGTAACAGTGAGCAGCATCAAGGTCCAATCCGAGGTCAAGTCAGATGTCCAATCCAAGGGCAAAGCAAGAAGTCCAATCCAATGAGACGAGGAATGACAAAAGGATAAAGGAAGTTGAGAGACCACAGGAGCAAGATGAGGTGCCAAGGACAGACTAAGGGAGCACTGACCATGAAGGAAAGAACTCAGAAGACAAATCGGACTGCCAAGGAACCAGGAACAGGACAAAGGAACTCAGGAATGACACACAACAGAATCAGGAAGCAAGGAGCAGGAAACAGGAACCAGGAATGCAGAGGTAAAACACTTCTCCAAACGGAGTCAATCTGCTGCCGAGGAGCTGGAAGGGTGCTCTGGCAAGTTATATATACTGCAGGCTTAGTAACATTATCTGAGGGCACCGCAGTGGATTTCCTGCCATGGGCCCTTTAAATCCCCTCAAGTCAGGTGTGTGTGTGCCTACGGAGTTCTGTGCAAGGTTGAGCAGCGGCGGGGGTGGTGGCCTAGCGGTGTTGTTGTAGTTTGTCATTCTTGGGCCTGGGAGGATGACTGCAGCATTGGAGCATCATTGTGGGAGACCCAGCTAGTGGTAAGAGTGGCAGACCGCAACACTAAACTCTTTAAAAATTGACACCATTATTTTCATTGAAAAAGACTCTTGCCGTAAAAATTAGGCAAAAATGTATGTGCTTGCTTTGTACCCATGGCAAGTTTGAACGTGAAAGTATGCATATACTTTTGCTTTGAAAATTGGTGCAAAGTCAGCAGGTTAAAAGTTCTATCAAGTTTACCCTATTGTGGACTTTTTGAAAACTTGCCCCTTCTATGCACTTAACATTAGACTTAGGTGTTCAGCTCTAATTATCTGCAGTTTTAGCATTTTCAATTTGGAGAGCAATTTTCAGAGCAATTCATGCAGTACCTACTGATGCTGCACTAATGTGGTCATTTTGAAAATTGCCCCTTTGATGCATAACTTTAGACATAGACATACAACTGCAGACCTTTAAAAATGTTGTCCTTGCTGTTTTAAGATGTTTTAATGAACCAGAGTCATTTCCCTAGTGTATTTATATAAATACACTAGGGAAATGACTTGCAGGACTGCTAAGTATTTTTACATAAGATAAATTCACTTTCACTGAATGGTATGATGTATAGTTGACGTGTATTGAAGACAAAAATAATAAGCCATTAAGACACAGCATCTTCTCATTTATTAGTTTATAAGCATGAATCCCATAGCTCAGGGCCAGAATGGAAAAGGGAAACGTTTTTGGAAGATACATTTAGATTTATTTCCCTGGGCGTGTTGAAAAAAAACCTGTTCTTGCTCTGAAACCCATTATTATCAACCATGTAATTGATTCTTCTAACAAAGAAACATAATAGCAGTCACTATTGTAAAAATGCATTTGTAGAGAAGAACAATGCTAATTTAAATCAGAGCATCCAGTAGATATACTATAGTATACGCAGATAAATAGCTATAATTAGGTAGATATTGTTTGACATATACTGTGAGCAAGGACTCTTTTTTTTTTTGTTTGATGAGAGAAATTCCATTTTAGCATACACACTATATGATTTCTCTTACACATGTACTTAGTCTACCTAATAAGCCTTATCTATGATTGTCAGGATTTAATAGAGATACACAATAAAACTTGGGAAAAAAGATTAAAACAATTACGAAACTGTCTGGAATAAGTGCATTGCTGAAAAATGTACCATAAATAATTGGTGTGATTTATAGTTTCCAGTCCCCGATAAAATACGATAAGAATAAATGCTCTCATGGGGCTCAGCTCATCAGAAAGCATTTTGATCTCTTTAATATGAATAGTTAGGGATATTTAGGTTTTTCCAAATGGTATCTGTTGCACAAAGAGATATTCACCAGATATTCATCCGAAGAATATCAGGAGAATGAGATTATAGATAATTTTCAATGCCTCCTTCATTGCCTGAGGACTTGTTCACCTAGAGTGATTCAATCAAATATATGTGCTTTTTATTTACTTCTACCAAATTGAGTCTCAACTTTGTTACTTCTCCTCATTTGCATAGATCTAATTACTACTTAAGAAAATAAATTTAAAACAAGCTCGCGCATGCATATATGCAAGTATATGTGGTTGTGAGCATACATGCACATACATTTTATATCGCCCATGCAATTACGCCACATTATAGAAAATACGCCTATTCACGTGTATGTGTGCTCCTAATTTTAACCATTTGCATGAGGAAAGGTTATTTACATATTTTCTTTAGCACTTGGCTTTTACATGCGCAAGTCAGCACATTTCATAACATGCGTGGATGAAGGAAATGACCAGTTTTACCAATTAGTCCACCAGTTTTCCACTCTGGTTATTCGGCCTGCACTCTCCACAGTTTACCCTTACCTTTCACCCAGACAGTATTTGACTATTAAGAGTTTTAATCTGACTTACATACACCCACCCCTGTCCCCCCAACTATCTATTCGGACACCCCTCAAAACTACCCCTCCCCCCTTTCATCCACCACAACACTCAAAAAAGGCGTCTGACCTCCATCCCCATATCTCCCACCTCACCTGCCCTCACCATCTCCCTCATTTCCCTTCTACTCATCAACGCCCAATCCCTAAAACAAAAAACACACCTCCTCCAAGATATTTTAACTGACTCCAAACCAGAAATCTTTGCTGTTACGGAAACCTGGTTCAAACCCTGCGACACCCCCCTCATTAACCAACTGCCCTCTGAAACCTATGACATTTTCTCTATCCCCCGCAAAAAGAAAAGAGGAGGGGGCCTACTCCTCATAGCTAAAAAAGAACTCAAACTTACCTCACAAACCTGTAATATTCCTAATAAATATGAAGTAGGCCTATTCAAATCGCAATCTCTACAAATCTGTCTTATCTATACCCCCCCTGGTCTACTAGACAAAGACCCTTCCCCCCTCATCGAATTCCTCACTATCTCCCTATCTCCCGACATCCCCACTATACTCCTTGGTGACTTTAACCTTCATGTCGATTCCGTTCCGCAATCCCCAGCATGCGAAGCCTTCATCTCCTCTTTAGACGCTATGGGCCTCACCCAACTCATCCACTCCCCTACCCACAGAGCTGGTCATACCCTCGACCTCATCTTCACCAACGCTCTCATCAATGTCATCCATTCCCCTACATGCCTCCCTGTACCCTGGTCCGACCACTCCATCATCAACACAACCCTCGCTCTACAAACCCCATCCATATCCGCTCCCTCTCAGCCTAGATCCTTTCAATTTCGTAAAGCATGCCCCCTAGACACACTTGCCACGGCTTGCTCCAACATACCAAGTCACATTGACCTGGAGACAGCTGATAGTGCCATATCCTCCTGGACAGAAACTACCCAAAAAATCGCTAACAAGTTATGCCCAGTCATTCGGAAAACAATCACACAAACCAAAGCATCCAAAAAAACCCTGGTACACCCAGACACTGAAAACCCAAAAAACCCAGCTCAGAGCTGCAGAAAGACACTGGCGCAAACACCCCACTCCAGCCTCGAAAACCATCTATTACCAACTCATGCATACTTACAGAAATGCCATTCAAAAAACTAAAAAAGAATACTATGCCAAAAAAATTCACCACCTCCAATTCAACCCTAAGGCACTATTCACCCTAGTCTCTAATCTCACCAAACCCAACCTGCCTTCACTCCAAATCCCCCCTTCACAGACACGATGCAATGAAATTGCCCTCTTCTTCAAGAACAAAATATCCAACATCACTGCCAAGTTTAACCCTAACTCCAAAAATTCCCCCAACACCAATAGTATAACCCCCTCCACCCCACGTACTCCCTCCTATCTCTCTTCATTCGATCCCTCCTCTACCCTAGAAATAGAAAACATTTTAAAAAAGATGAGACCCTCGTCCCACCCCTCAGAAACTATCCCCACTAAGCTCCTACTCGCTATTCCAAAAACAATAGCCACCTCACTCTCCAAAATCGTGAACTGTTCCCTGGAACACGGCATGGTCCCTACCTCCCTGAAACAAGCCGTGGTCAAACCCATCCTAAAAAAACCCTCCCTCGATCCCGCCAACCTAGCTAACCTACGCCCCATTTCCAATCTCCCATGCCTCTCCAAAATCATTGAAAATTAGTTAACTCCCGCCTCTCCGACCACCTTGAACAATCTAACATACTCCCACCAACACAATATGGTTTCCGAAAACACCTCAGTACGGAATCCCTACTCCTCTCACTTACAGACACTATCATCAAAGGCATGGACGCCGGCAACTCCTACCTCATTGCCATGCTAGATATCTCCGCCGCATTCGATACAGTAAATCATAACATCCTCATCAACACTCTCATTAGCATAGGAATCACAGGTACCGCCCTCTCTTGGATAAAGTCCTTTCTCCAAAACCGTACATACACAGTCCTCACTGACAACTTCTCATCCCCCCCCCCCCATTAATCTCGACTGTGGCGTCCCTCAAGGATCCTCTCTCTCATCCACCCTATTCAACATTTATATGCTCCCCCTCACAAACCTCCTCTCCAACCTTGGTATTACACACTTCATCTACGCAGATGATGTGCAAATCCTCATACCGTTCACTAATTCTGTACTCACTGCTCTCCAAAAATGGAACACCATCCTCACCTCCATAAACCAACTCCTCACCGATATGCACCTAGCCCTTAACCCGCAAAAAACTGAACTCCTCCTCATCTCCTCCAAACATGCTTCCATACCCTTTCCCTCCACCCTCCACCCCCCTAACTGTCTCTCTGACAAAAGAAACCTGGGGGTCATACTTGACAACCAACTAACATTCAAACCATATATCAAATCTATCCTTAGCAGCTGCTACTTCAAACTACAAACCCTCAAAAAACTCAAACCCCTTCTCTACTTCTCTGATTTCCGCACAGTACTTCAATCTATAATTTTCTCAAAGATTGATTACTGTAATGCACTCCTACTTGGTCTCCCTGCTACCCACATCAAACCTCTACAACTCCTTCAAAACGCTACTGCACGCATTCTTACTAATGCCAACAAAAAAGACCACATCACTCCCACCCTCTTCAACTTCCACTGGCTTCCCATCCGCTCTCGTATAATTTACAAAACCCTTACCCTCATACACAAAAGCATTACTAACAAACATTACAACTGGCTAAACCCACCTTTCTCCCCTCGCACCTCTACAAGACCCACCCGCTCCTCTCTCCGTGGAACCCTTATTCCCCCCTCCATAAAATCCACTAAACTCATCTCTACCACCAATAGGGCCCTCTCCCTCGCAGGCCCCTCCCTCTGGAATTCCATGCCCCTCGACCTACGCACAGAAACCTCTACACCCACTTTCAAAAAGAAACTCAAAACCTGGCTCTTCCTCCAAGCTTACCCCCAATCATCATCATTTCCTTCTAACCCCATAACCCACACACCATCTCTCGCCAACACCCCACCACAGGACCTACACCCTACACCCTCCCCCCCTAAGGAACTACAAACCTAAAAAATTGCCACTCAGCACATCCGCTTACATCTTCCCTCTTCAACTATTGTCATCCTGCGCTTATACAATTTTGTATATAACCTGTGTACACATCAATTGTTCCTTGTACCCCTGTATATAACCTGTGTACACATAAATTGTTCCTGGTACCCCTGTACATAACTTCTCCTTATGTATCCACCCACCATTCCCCCTCCCCTTATCCTTTGTCTCGTCCACCCCTATCCCTCCCCTCCTTTATCTACTCATTTATTGTATTTTACCTTTATAGTTATTTACTATGTTACTTTGTTTATGTTACTCAATGTTCCATGTAAAGGCTTTGCCTATATATCCTTGGTTGTAAGTTATCTGTAAACCGGCACGATGTGCAAACGGTTGCCGGTATATAAAACAAAATAAATAAATAAATAATTAAATATGATAAATGGCCTACATGAATCTCTAGTGCCTTTTAGGCCTGCTCATGGTGGAAGTTACATCTTTAAGGCATAATGAGAGGAGAGGATCACCTTGCTGGTGGCTGAAAGGAATCAGTAAGTTTTTGCTTGGGACATTAACATTGACTTTTTTAAAAGTATTGGGGCAAAGTTAACTATTTGGGAATATTATTTAGTGTGTGTGTGTTTGTGCCTTTAATAGTCAGTCAGTGAATAAAACAAGTTAGACTGTTTGCATTTTTAAATAGTCAGTCAATAAGGTAGCAGTAGGTAGGCAGTGAATACACAAGTTAGACTGTTTGTATTTTTAGTCAGTCAATAAGGTAGCAGTAGGTTGGCAGTGAATAAATAAACAAGTTAGACTGTTTGTATTTAGTCAATCAATAAGGTAGCAGTAGGTTGGCAGTGAATAAATAAACAAGTTAGACTGTTTGTATTTAGTCAGTCAATAAGGTAGCAGTAGGTAGTGTGTTTATTTTTTTAAAGTCTGCCTGACTATTAAAGTGTCCTCCAGACTTTTAAAGAGCTAAGTGTTTTATTTAATAAATAACTGAGTGTATTGAAAAACAAAAAAAAACACAAAAAAAAAAAAAAAACCCCACAAAAAAGTAGCCAGAAGCTAGAAATAAGCTAGGAGCAGTATATACCAAAGTAAAAAAGTTGAATAGTTCAGCTCAGTTACTCACCTTGGAAAGGTGTTGAGGTAGTGTCATTAGGTTTGAATAGGGAACAACATTTGTTAATCAAGGGAGCTGTGAGTCACTCAGGCTGACTAACTGAAGTTAGACTGTTTGTAATTCCCAACCCTCCCACCCCTCGCCCACCCACCCCAAGCTCATCCCTTAATTTATAGGCAGGTGCCACTTGCACAAAAAAAAAACCAAAAAAAAAAACCCCATCAACAAAAACTTTATTGAGAATTCGATCAGACCCCAGTAGGCCACTACCAGACATATAGTGAATTCACTAATACATTTAAAGGAACTTAGACACATTCCTACTCCCATAGCAACCTAAAACTTAACTAGGAACTGATCAAAATTGAGATGAAGGCAGCAGTCCAGCAGCAAGAGGGGGGCTTCCCAGTCTTTTGCATCGAGTGTCACATGTATGATTTTTTACCCACCGGTGAGAAGTTGTACATGTGCATGCGATGCAAAGAGCTCCTGGCTCTCAGAGAACGAGTCCGATCTCTGGAGGCTAGAGTGGCAGACCTGGAGGAGCTGAGGGAGACAGAGAGGTATATAGATGAGACCTTCAGGGACATAGTAGTCCAGTCCCAACTTCAGACTGGCAGCCCTGGTGCTGCCTTGGAGGAAGAAGGTCTCATAATGGGAGAGCACCAACCAGATGTAGCAGGAAAGGATCCTGTAGCAAGGACCTGCTCTCTAGGTGATGCATTGTCCTTTCGCACTGAGGATATCTCCCCAAGGCCTACTGCCCAGGAGGGAAGGGTAAGGTCGGCCGTCATAGTTGGTGATTCGATTATTAGGAATGTAGATAGCTGGGTGGCGGGTGGGCGTGAGGATCGCCTGGTAACATGCCTACCTGGTGCGAAGGTGGCGGACCTCACGCGTCACCTAGATAGGATTTTAGACAGTGCTGGGGAGGAGCCGGCTGTCGTGGTACACGTGGGCACCAACGACATAGGAAAATGTGGGAGGGAGGTTCTGGAAGCCAAATTTAGGCTCTTAGGTAGAAAGATTAAATCCAGAACCTCCAGGGTAGCATTCTCTGAAATGCTCCCTGTTCCACGCGCAGGTCACCAGAGGCAGGTAGAGCTCCGGAGTCTCAATGCGTGGATGAGACGATGGTGCAAGGAGAGGGATTCAGTTTTGTTAGGAACTGGGGAACCTTTTGGGGAAGGGGGAGTCTCTTCCGAAGGGATGGGCTCCACCTTAACCAGGGTGGAACCAGACTGCTGGCGCTAACCTTTAAAAAGGAGATAGAGCAGCTTTTAAACTAGAACAAAGGGGAAAGCCGACAGTCGCTCAGCAGCGCATGGTTCGGAGAGATGTATCTTTAAAGGATACTAATGATGCATTAGAATTAGGGCATCCCGACAGTGAGGTTCCAATAATTAGAAAAGTAGTCCAAGTGCCTGTAACTAAAAACTCACCTGAGCTAAAAAATTCTAACTTATCCCTATCAATTAAAAAGCAGAATAAAAATACAATCAAAAAACAAACTTTGAAATGTTTGTATGCTAATGCCAGAAGTCTAAGAAGTAAGATGGGAGAATTAGAATGTATAGCAGTAAATGATGACATAGACTTAATTGGCATCTCAGAGACATGGTGGAAAGAGGATAACCAATGGGACAGTGCTATACCGGGGTACAAATTATATCGCAATGACAGAGAGGAGCAGTCGGGAGGAGGTGTGGCGCTTTATGTCCGGGATGGCATAGAGTCGAACAGGATAAACATCCTGCATGAGACTAAATACAAAATTGAATCTTTATGGGTAGAAATCCCTTGTGTATCAGGGAAGACTACAGTGATAGGGGTATACTACCGTCCACCTGGTCAAGATGGTGAGATGGACAGTGAAATGCTAAGAGAAATTAGGGAAGCTAACCAAATTGGTAGTGCAGTAATAATGGGAGACTTCAATTACCAAGCAAAAGCATGAAGCAAAGGTGTCTTGCACAACAATCAAATCAACAAGTCCAGCGTGCAAGGAACAATGACAAAGTCCATCAATGAATTTATAATAGATTTTTTATTGAACCAAGGTGTAAACTATTATTCATGGCAACTCCATGTACCTTCAAGAATACAAGTGCAAGAGTCCCCCGACACAGTCCGTGTTTCGCAGTCGCTGCATCGGGAGGGACCCACGGAATTAATTTCATATTTAACATAAAAAAACCAGTAAACGATGGACCTTCTGAATATGGCCATTCAAACTTACACAAAATAGAAGAAAACATACCTTATGTGTTCATCCTGGAGCACATCGGCTCGTACAATAGGTAACCCATTTAAAGAAGCAGTTTGGCGCCAAAGACAGGAAATATCGCAATAGAATCACAAGATCGCGATAGAATCGCAAATCAGAGTAAAGCCACGCCCCCACTGTAGACAATTCAGCTAAACAAAAACCATTCAATATCTTTATTAAGACCTTTTGGATGGACAGAAGACAGTTTAAAAATCCATTTTTGTTCCCGTCTACCCAGGATTTCAGAATAGTCCCCTCCCCGGAACGGGGGTGTCACAACCTCCAAAACTGAAAATCTTAAATCAGCAATACAATGATGATGTTGGACCCAGTGTGTGACAAGGGGTTCGTCCATCCTGAGTAGACGGATATTTGAACAATGTTCTATAATACGAGTCTTGACCATCCTCGAGGTCTTACCCACGTACAGTAAGGGGCAGGGGCACTGTACAGCATATACCACACCCCGGGTAGTACAATCCTATCTGTTTCGTAATTTAAACCGGAACCCAGTGTCCGGATGGGTGAAGGAGTCTGACAGGGCAGTGTGGCTGCACAGAACAGTGGCCACACGGGCCATGTTGACCCTCCCTGCTCTCCATTATTTGTCTGTTGAAACTGGCATGTACTAGCTGGTCCCGGAGATTGTTACCTCGCCGGAATGTAAACTGCAGCGGTCCCTGAAAAAGCGAGGATAAGGACAAATTTTCCCAATGTCTGCGGATCATTGCTGCAATAGCTTTGCTAGCGGTAGAAAAAGGTAGAATACAATTGAAGCACTGGTTCTCATCAGCCACTGAAGGAAGAAACAACCAGTCGCAATTGGTGTACAAGGCTCTTTTAAAAGCCTTTTTCACCACGCGGGGGGGATATCCTCTATCCAGAAACCGCTGAGACATCAGCTTAGATTGTTCCAAAAAATCAGTACGGGATGAGCACAAGCGCTTCATGCCAGTTTCAACAGACAAATAATGGAGAGCAGGGAGGGTCAACATGGCCCGTGTGGCCACTGTTCTATGTGTAGCCACACTGCCCTGTCAGACTCCTTCACCCATCTGGACACTGGGTTCCTGTTTAAATTACGAAACAGATCGGATTGTACTACCCGGGGTGTGGTATATGCTGTACAGTGCCCCTGCCCCTTACTGTACGTGGGTAAGACCTCGAGGATGGTCAAGACTCGTATTATAGAACATTGTTCAAATATCCGTCTACTCAGGATGGACGAACCCCTTGTCACACACTGGGTCCAACATCATCATTGTATTGCTGATTTAAGATTTTCAGTTTTGGAAGTTGTGACACCCCCGTTCCGGGGAGGGGACTATTCTGAAATCCTGGGTAGACGGGAACAAAAATGGATTTTTAAACTGTCTTCTGTCCATCCAAAAGGTCTTAATAAAGATATTGAATGGTTTTTGTTTAGCTGAATTGTCTACAGTGGGGGCGTGGCTTTACTCTGATTTGCGATTCTATCGCGATCTTGTGATTCTATCGCGATATTTCCTGTCTTTGGCGCCAAACTGCTTCTTTAAATGGGTTACCTATTGTACGAGCCGATGCGCTCCAGGATGAACACATAAGGTATGTTTTCTTGTATTTTGTGTAAGTTTGAATGGCCATATTCAGAAGGTCCATCGTTTACTGGTTTTTTTATGTTATAGATGAAATTAATTCCGTGGGTCCCTCCCGATGCAGCGACCGCGAAACACGGACCGTGTCGGGGGACTCTTGCACTTGTATTCTTGAAGGTACATGGAGTTGCCATGAATAATAGTTTACACCTTGGTTCAATAAAAAATCTATTATAAATTCATTGATGGACTTTGTCATTGTTCCTTGCACGCTGGACTTGTTGTAGACTTCAATTACCCCAATATAGACTGGGTAAATGTATCATCGGGTCACGCTAGAGAGATAACGTTCCTGGATGGAATAAATGATAGCTTTATGGAGCAATTGGTTCAGGAACCGACGAGAGAGGGAGCAATTTTAGATCTAATTCTCAGTGGAGCACAGGACTTGGTGAGAGAGGTAACGGTGGTGGGGCCACTTGGCAATAGTGATCATAATATGATCAAATTTGATTTAATGACTGGAAAAGGAACAGTGTGCAAATCCAAGGCTCTCGTGCTAAACTTTCGAAAGGGAAACTTCGATAAAATGAGAAAAATTGTTAGAAAAAAACTGAAAGGAGCAGCTACAAAAGTAAAAAATGTCCAAGAGGCGTGGTCATTGTTAAAAAATACCATTCTAGAAGCACAGTCCAGATGTATTCCACACATTAAGAAAGGTGGAAAGAAGGCAAAACAATTACCAGCATGGTTAAAAGGGGAGGTGAAAGAAGCTATTTTAGCCAAAAGATCTTCATTCAAAAATTGGAAGAAGGATCCAACAGAAGAAAATAGGATAAAGCATAAACATTGGCAAGTTAAATATAAGACATTGATAAGACAGGCTAAGAGAGAATTTGAAAAGAAGTTGGCTGTAGAGGCAAAAACTCACAGTAAAAACTTTTTTAAATATATCCGAAGCAGAAAGCCTGTGAGGGAGTCAGTTGGACCGTTAGATGATCGAGGGGTTAAAGGGGCACTTAGAGAAGATAAGGCCATCGCGGAAAGATTAAATGATTTCTTTGCTTCGGTGTTTACTGAAGAGGATGTTGGGGAGGTACCCGTAATGGAGAAGGTTTTCATGGGTAATGATTCAGATGGACTGAATCAAATCACGGTGAACCTAGAAGATGTGGTAGGCCTGATTGACAAACTGAAGAGTAGTAAATCACCTGGACCGGATGGTATACACCCCAGAGTTCTGAAGGAACTAAAAAATTAAATTTCAGACCTATTAGTAAAAATTTGTAACTTATCATTAAAATCATCCATTGTACCTGAAGACTGGAGGATAGCAAATGTAACCCCAATATTTAAAAAGGGCTCCAGGGGTGATCCGGGAAACTACAGACCGGTTAGCTTGACTTCAGTGCCAGGAAAAATAGTGGAAAGTGTTCTAAACATCAAAATCACAGAACATATAGAAAGACATGGTTTAATGGAAGAAAGTCAGCATGGCTTTACCCAGGGCAAGTCTTGCCTCACAAATCTGCTTCACTTTTTTGAAGGAGTTAATAAACATGTGGATAAAGGTGAACCGGTAGATATAGTATACTTGGATTTTCAGAAGGCGTTTGACAAAGTTCCTCATGAAAGGCTTCTAGGAAAAGTAAAAGTCATGGGATAGGTGGCGATGTCCTTTCGTGGATTGCAAACTGGCTAAAAGACAGGAAACAGAGAGTAGGATTAAATGTGCAATTTTCTCAGTGGAAGGGAGTGGACAGTGGAGTGCCTCAGGGATCTGTATTGGGACCCTTACTGTTCAATATATTTATAAATGATCTGGAAAGAAATACGACGAGTGAGATAATCAAATTTGCAGATGACACAAAATTGTGCAGAGTAGTTAAATCACAAGCAGATTGTGATAAATTGCAGGAAGACCTTGTGAGACTGGAAAATTGGGCATCCAAATGGCAGATGAAATTTAATGTGGATAAGTGCAAGGTGATGCATATAGGGAAAAATAACCCATGCTATAATTACACGATGTTGGGTTCCATATTAGGTGCTACAACCCAAGAAAGAGATCTAGGTGTCATAGTGGATAACACATTGAAATCGTCGGTTCAGTGTGCTGCGGCAGTCAAAAAAGCAAACAGAATGTTGGGAATTATTAGAAAAGGAATGATGAATAAAACGGAAAATGTCATAATGCCTCTGTATCGCTCCATGGTGAGACCGCACCTGAATACTGTGTACAATTCTGGTCGCTGCATCTCAAAAAGATATAATTGCGATGGAGAAGGTACAGAGAAGGGCTACCAAAATGATAAGGGGAATGGAAACAACTCCCCTATGAGGAAGACTAAAGAGGTTAGGACTTTTCAGCTTGGAGAAGAGACGACTGAGGGGGGATATGATAGAGGTGTTTAAAATCATGAGAGGTCTAGAACGGGTAGATGTGAATCGGTTATTTACTCTATCGGATAGTAGAAGGACTAGGGGACACTCCATGAAGTTAGCATGGGGCACATTTAAAACTAATCGGAGAAAGTTCTTTTTTACTCAACGCACAATTAAACTCTGGAATTTGTTGCCAGAGAATGTGGTTCGTGCAGTTAGTATAGCTGTGTTTAAAAAAGGATTGGATAAGTTCTTGGAGGAGAAGTCCATTACCTGCTATAAGTTCACTTAGAGAATAGCCACTGCCATTAGCAATGGTTACATGGAATAGACTTAGTTTTTGGGTACTTGCCAGGTTCTTATGGCCTGGATTGGCCACTGTTGGAAACAGGATGCTGGGCTTGATGGACCCTTGGTCTGACCCAGTATGGCATTTTCTTATGTTCTTATGTTCTTATGTAACTGCCAGAAAGCTGTAGAAGTTTATCAGTTAGGAGAAGGGGTGTGGGAGAGGGGAAGGGGAAGGGCCATTGCTGGCCTGATTTTTGGGCATTTGCTATGGCACTTGCAGTACTCCTCATTCCAATGCCTATGAGCCAGCTTGTGTTAGTCTGAGGAAGCTAGAACATTACTTCCCCACCAATTTTTTACTCCTCTAAGAGGGTTATTTTCCAAGCAGATTGCACGCAATACCAAGATCGGGGTGGAGTCAGGGTGGTGTCAGTCCCGGAAGAGGAGGAGTCGGGGCGGCACCGGGGCTGATGCCGCGAAGACTTCGCCAACAGCAAAAGGTACGCGTCTTTTTTGCTGCCAGTTTCGCGCCGAATAACTAAACCTTTTATGGTGTAGTTATTTGGCATGACGCCGGCAGCGATCGCACAGCAGAGGTGCGATCACTGCTGGCTATCGCAGGACCGCTCCCCGTTTCACGCCTTGCCCCCCTTTACCGCGGGATTCAAAGAGCCCGACGGTATTAGCAAATCCAGCCCTAAGTGAAGTGACTATTTCTCCCCTGGAAAGCTTTGTTTTTCTATTATTTTTAATTACATTTTACTCCACTAAGCAAACTGCTATGTCTTCCACGTAGTGCTCACTAGAGCTGCCTGATGAGAGAAGTCAAATATACTACTGCTGACAGACAACAAGACTATCAATGTGCTTTATGTTTCTCTAAGTTTTCTCTTAATGAACTTGAACAATATTTATTTTTTTCACTAATGTTTGATTTTAACATTTAAATGAACTATATATCAGACAACCCAAGCAAACGTGGTAGTGTTTGCTGATATCTACTTTAAAGTGTCTGAAAGGAGGTATATAAATAATAGAGATGTGAATCAGAACCGGAATCTGATCGGTTCCGGTTCCGATTCAAATCTTAAAATTTTTATTGTCCGGCCCAATTGGGTTTTTGTTTATCGGCTGCGCTCGATTGGATAAACAAAAAACCCACCCTGACCCTTAAAACCGACCCCTTAGCTTCCCCCACACTCCCAACCCCCCAAAAAATATTTTAAAATTACCTGGTGGTCCAGTGGGGGCGCGGGGAGCGATCTCCCACTCTCAGGCCATCGACTGCGCTAATAAAAATGGCGCCGATGGCCCTTTGCCCTTACCATGTGACAGGGTATCTGTGCCATTGGCCGGCCCCTGTCACATGGTAGGAGCACAGGATGGCTGGCGTCATCTTTAAAAATGGTGCGGGCCATGGCCGGCCATCCAGTGCTCCTACCATGTGACAGGGGCCGGCCAATGGCACAGATACCCTGTCACATGGTAAGGGCAAAGGGCCATAGGTGCCATTTTTATTAGTGGCAGTCGATGGCCTGAGAGTGGGAGATCACTCCCCGCACCCCCACTGGACCACCAGGTAATTTTAAAACATTTTTGGGGGGGTCAGGAGGGTGGGGGAAACTAAGGGGTCAATTTTTAAAGGGTCGGTGGGTTTTTTTATTGGGCCATCGGCGCCATTTTTATTAGTGGCATCAAAATGGCGCCGATGACCCGAGAGCGGGAGATCAGTCTCGGGGCTTCCACTGGACCACCAGGTACTCGTAAAACGTTTTGGGGGAGTTCGGGAGGGTGGGGGAAGGTAAGGGTTTAGTTTTAAAGGGTCGGGGTGGGTTTAGGGGTTGTTTTGGTGTGCCGGTTTTCCCGCCCTACCCCCAAATCCCTGATTTACGATTTTTCACGATAAATTGGGGGAATTTCTATTGTATTGTGCACTCTAACGATTTTTGACAATTTAAAAAATATCGGACGATTTTTTAAATCGTCAAAAAATGATTCACATCCCTAATAAATAAAATAAATATCCCAATTGAGTTTAGGAAATATTTGGAAGATTTGTCATGATTTTATTCAGAGGAAAGAGGAAATGTTTTAAAATTTCATTTTTTGAGCTTATGGATATTTTTCTCTGTGAGGCAAAATTTGATTGCTTGGTCCGCATGGAGTACTGGAAGTCATCACAGATTCCCAAAGCATCTTACAAATCCATTCATCATATAAGTGGACTGAGAGTAATTAATCTCATTTTGAGTATTCTACACTCACAGGAGATTGAACTGCAAAATCATTTGCTAATATTCTGGACAGAATTTACCTGATAATTTTGGGAACTCATTTTTAATTTGCTTGAAGCAAATTTGAGAAAAAGGGTAAGGTTTGTGGTTTCTCTGTTTATAATTTACAAAAAGCTAATTTTTCTCTCTCTTCCAATGCTAATAAATTATGCTTTGCTGTAATACCATGTGTTCCTGTCTCCTATAGAAAATAAGAGTTCTAATGTGTTATGTAAATGTGTATGCACTGATTTTGCTTATATTACCTGTAACAGTAATATTTTGTGGGGGATTTTTTTTGTCTGCTCCAGTCTCTACTCTCCATTCCTGGGAAAACCTTGCATTGTCTTGGCTTAATCCATATGCTCATTCTAAATCACACAGCTGAGAAGACATGGCTTCTCTCACAGGTCAGGGTTTACACATAGCAATGGCTTCACTGATGCAGGGATATGAGAAGTGAAATACTTTGATATTGTTCAGAATGCTTGCATGGCCTCTAGTGTGTATGTGTTTGTATGCCTACAAATATTTCATATGCTCATATGAAAGCATAGTTGTTTATATTCATGTTATATAAGAAAATCCTGGCATCATTTCTCTCACTAGCACTGATTCTCCATGTGGTTTGATAATGCTGAAAGGCTAAGCTTGGGGGCTTCTGTTTGATTTTTAACAGGGTGGCATAGTTGTGTACAAGTTCTATGCAGTAAGACTCATTTTGCTTGCCTCATTTACTAAATGTTAGTGTAATTTATTGGATTCATATTACTTTGCCATGTATAAGGACTTCTTTTTTTCACCTGTGCTCTTATTTTCTCTATGTGAGTTTCTTGCTTTGCTCACTCACTTCATCTGTCTAATTTCTCTACTTCTATATTGGTTACAATGTCATGTGTCATTTATCAGGTACAACAAAAGGAAAATTTAGAATATAAGACTTGGCATACTGGGTCAGACCAAAGCTTCATTAAGCTCAGTTTCCAACAACAGCCAATTGTGTGGCTACGAGCCTCAAAAATCAGCAGCCAACTAACATAGATCTGTGAAATAAACTAAGCTTTTTTTAATACAAGAAAGGCAACCTATTACAGAGTTTCTTGGGAGTAGCGGGCTCCGCCAACACAGGGGAAGCCCGTAAACCTACTCAATTCCTTTACGTGTGCTCTCCGGTTATATACAGTTTTTTGTTCCATGAAGCCTTGTGTCTGTGTTTTTCCCTTTGTCTGCTGATTTTCCCGCCAGTGCCTAGTTTTTATTCTCATACGCTCTCCTCATGGTCAGGCAGTTCCTGTTTCCGTTTCCTGTGTACATACAGTACTGCCATACTCTCTCTCTCTTCAAATACAAAGTTCAATTCATGTGTTTCTTATCAGCTCTTATATTACTGTCAAGCATAATTATATACATTCCCCTCTTGAAGGATTCTTCCTAGAGATCCTTCACAAGAAGTCTCGGCCTGTACCTGGCCATCTTAGGTTGTCCCCTGCAGGATCTCTTATTGACATTCTCAGGAGGTCTTACCCGTCATAGCACAGCCTACTGTTTATACCAAGCCTTCTACATCTTAATAAGGGCCCATAAAATTATCAGTGCTGCCAGCAGTCAGAGTAGAATAGGTAGAAGCAATCTGAGTTTCCAGGGAGTTTGCAATCATCACATTACCAGATTCTAATTTTGGGATTAATCGGTTCTGACATTGGGAAACCACAGAGCAGATATAGGGCATACATAGGCAACCTATGAGGAGAATTCCTCCAGTTCCTAGGTCAAAGCTAACAAGTCCACAGAGTCCGGTGCCTAGTCCAGAAAATCATGAGACTATGGACAACCACCAACTAACAATAATCCCTCCTTGGAAGTCCTCAACCCTTAGTTTAGCCAAACTTTGTATTTTTTCAATTGCATTTGTTATAATGTGTGATCGATTCGTTACAATAGTACAACATTCAGAACTATTTAATACTATACACAGTCCTCCCTGTGCAGCAAGAACATAATCCAAACCTTGACGATTATATATTGTCATTAGTATTAATTCATTTAAAGTTTTATCTATAGCTATAAATTCAATTCCCAACTCATATGCCATTACATGTAATAGTGACTGAGCCCTTCTGATAGCCATCCCCAATTTGGACACACTGGCTGGGGTTTGAAATATCGGTATCCAAGCTGTCCATGACAGGGAGTGCAAATGAGTTTTGTTTAGAGGGTAGGTCGAGTTAATATAATCTAAAGAGAGTTGTATGGCTTCATCTTTGAGGACTGCAGTAGGGACATTCAACTCTCTTTTCAAATGTTCTTTATGAGCCAGTACTAAGGGCACAATCTTTGTAAAGGCCATCTGGGAGCACAGTATGAGCTAGATGAACTTCACTGGACCGGGCACAGAGCCAATAGTGCCCTATAATTGGGTATCGAAATGTTTATAACCCATCATCTCCCTGCAGGCAGCAGGGAGAATAAAACTTGCAGGGGCAATTGTACCAGTAAAGAAATTGAAAACCTTCGCATTTATCTATCTGTTTTCCATTACATTCATACCAGAGGAAAACCTGGTATAAATGTATCCGTGCCATTGGCCAGCCCCTGTCACATGGAGGAAGCACTGGATGGCCGACGCCAATGTGACAGGGGCTGGCCAATGGCATGGATACGCTGTCACATGGTAAGGGCAAAGAGCCATCGGCGCCATTTTGATTAGTGGCAGCCGACAGCCCAGGAGCAGGAGATCACTCCTGGGACCCTCACTGGACCACCAGATACCTGTAAAAAGTTTTTGGGAGAGTCGGGAGGGTGGGGGAAGCTAAGGGATTAGTTTTAAAGGGCCGGGGTGGGTTTAGGGGTTATTTTTGTGTGCCTTTTTCTCACCCTCCCCCAAAATGATAAGAGAACCCCCACGAACAATATCGTGGGGTTTTCCTATCGTTTTGGGGGAGCCCCCGATTTCTGACGATTTTGAAAATATCGTACGATATTTTCAATCGTCCGAAGCCCGATTCACAGCCCTACTCCTAGGTCTCTTACTTGAGTGACCATGGTGTTGGGAGGAGTCTGTAAAGGAAAGTCGATGTGGTCAGGGGAGATGAGTAGGAGTTCCGTCTTGGCTGATTTGAGGACAAGATTTAGACTGGTGAAGAGGAGGTTGATAGATTGGCGGCAGCTTTTCCAGAACTTGAGTGTTTTCGGAAGGGATTCTGTTATAGGGATCAGAATCTGCATGTCATCAGCGTAGAGATAATGTTTTCATTTTAGGTTTGTTAGCAGCTGGCAGAGGGGTAGGAGGTAGATATTGAAGAGGGTAGGAGACAGTGAAGAGCATTGGGGTACTCCTAGTGATGATTTGATGCTAGGGGATATTTTGTTGTTAATTTTAACTTTAAAGCCTCTAATACTGAGGAAAGAATCAAATCATCTGAAGACTGTTCCTGATATACCAATGTCTGATAGGCAATTTAGAAGGATAGAGTGATTCTCTGTATTGAACGCTGCCGTGATGTCGAGAAGTACTAGCAGGAAAGCATGTCCTTTGTCTAGGCCCATAATGAGATGGTCCGTGAGGGAGATAAGGAGGGTTTCTGTGCTTAGTGATTTGCGGAAACTGTATTGAATTGGATAGAGAATTCTATGGGCTTCTAGGTAGTCTGAAAGTTGAGTATTGACCAGTTTCTCCATGAGTTTGGCAACAAAAGGAAGATTGGAAATAGGACGGAAATTGGTGAGCTCTCTGGGGTCTAGGTTCATTTTCTTCAGAAGGGGTTTGAGGGTAGTGAGTTTTAGTGTGTCTGGGAAGATTCCTTGCGATAAGGAGCAGTTTATAATATCTGCCAGGGGCTTGGAGATAGTGTCCGGAACCGATAAGAGTAGTCTTGTCAGGATGTGGTCGGATGGGTGGGTAGATGGTTTCAATCTCTTTAGTAAGGATTCGATCTCCAATGGGGACATAGGTTCGAAGGAGTCGAGGTTAGTTCCAGCATAAGATGATGTGGTGAAAGGGATAGGAGATGAAGTCGTGCTGGGGGGGAGGAGTGTAAGAAGGTTGGAGATTTTTTTCTGAAAGAAGTTTGTGAGTTCGTTGGCCTTAGTTTATGCTTGATTGTCAGGGATGGCCAGGGCAGTAGGTTTTGTGAGTTCAGACAAGTAAGTAAACAGAGCCTTGGCATCGAATTGGAGGTCGTGAATGTATAGTTACATTTCCAAGGGATAGGAAGTGGTTCCTATATATTATTAAGCAAACATAAAGGAATTATTTCCAAATTTCCAGGATCCGCTGGCAAAGGGGGAAAAGTGGCATTAAGGGAGGCCTACGTACAATTAGAACCCTTTCCAACATAAAAATCCTCCGGGCATAATATGCTCATTAGAGGTACAGGTCGTACATTGGTCAATTTAGGGGCTACCAAAGTCATGTGCGCTACACAGACCAAACAATCAGTAAGATTTAACTTATCAATCTGCCATAAAAGATTGGTTACCCATGAATTGTCAAAAACACCCATTAAGGAAATAGGGGAACATGTACAATAGGGGAAAACTATCAACATTGTCAGATACTCTTTTTCATAATGATGTAACTACTCTCTCCCTTTTTCTGGGGTCTCTGCAACTATAGGCAAATATCCCTAATATGAGTCCAGACAGAATCTCATTTCAGTTGAACTGCTGCGGGAGTGACGGCGCTCACTACGTATGGGCCCAGTTGAACAGGATCCTTCCAAGTCTTATGCGTGAAGTGGGTACGCCACACAAGGTCTCCATCCTTGATAGTTGTAGGGGTAGGTTCTTCTGGAGTTATCCTGGAATTTTCTAAAACAGAAGAGATATATTGTAATGCAAACATAACATTGTGCCAATATGCAGGGAACTTATCTGGAACCAGGATATCAGTCAACTGTTTCCATGACATAGGTCTCCCGGTGCAAATCTGGTGAGGGGCAAATTATATTCTGCTGACGGGGTCTGTCTCAGATACATCAGGGCCCATGGCAAACATGTTAACCAATTTGCTTGGACCCATTCACTTCGACCCCTCTTAGTCCCTACCTGCCCATTCTTTCACCCCCCCCCCCCCTTCTCTTTGACGCCCTTTGCCCTCCCTCCCTTCCCTGCCCGTTTTTGCCTTGGTCATGTGTTACATTGTTTCATTTCTACAACTTGATATAATTCACATGACTGCCTTCATCCCCCCTCCCCCGTCCTGTCACCCCGCCATGTTATTATTGCGTCCTCTGCTAGTTTGTACATGGTGCTACCTTGTATATAGCAGTGCTTATTACCTTTATTGTAAATTTGTATATTATGCGCATTACTAATTCACTACCTTTGCTCTTTCACCGCAATGTTCTGTTCATTTGTTAGTTACTTCCTGTCCTTTTTTTCACCCTCTCTCCACAGAGCATATTGATTCCTTGCTGCTCCCCTTTCCCCTACCCTTGTTATATTGTATTTTCTCTTCAGTTGTATGTAAACCGATATGATGTACCCTCGAATATCGGTATAGAAAAGCTAATAAATAAATAAATAAATAAATAAATATTTACATCATTAACAACCTTAACCTTGATTTCAGCAAACTGTTCATCTTTCTACCAGCCCATTACTAGTAGGCCAGTATACTGATACACGTCAGTGATGACATTTCAAGTTGCGGGTGAGGGTTTCCATTAATTGATTAGAGAAATGTGAGCCGTTGTCAGTAACAATTGTGTTTGGGAAACCAAAAAGAGGAATTATGTCAATAGACAAAGCCTTTGCCATCTCTGCCCCTGTTTCTTTTCAGCAAGGGAAGGCCTCCATCCACTGTGAGTAAGGTCCACATGAACGAGCAGATAGCGGTATGGCCCCACCCATTTCCCCATATTGGTGAAATCGCTGTGCCATTCAAGGCCAGGTCCTACAGATCTAGGAAGTGTACCTGGGGAGACCTTGCACTCCCATCTAGGAATACCCATTTGACATATCGAACATTTGTTTACATATTCATGACACACTTGCTGCAAGCGAGGGACCCACCATTTATCCTGTAATTGCTGAATTGACTGTGCAGCTGGGGTGTGGATAGGTAAGTGTAAGTAAGGCAATAGCTGGTGAATTGCTGCCATTGGCAGACATGGTTTCCCTGAAGGATGTATATACAATAAACAGTCTTCCTTGGGGAAGGGTTGTAACATTGCTCCCGCCACTTCCCACATCTGTCTTTCTTCCTGTGTGTATTGCTGCTGCAAATCATACAGAATATGTATTGAACTTCTCCTATTAATCAATTCCTCCTCCTCAGGAAGGGTATCCTCAGGGGCGTCCCACAGGACTCCTACTGATAATTCTCATCACCATATTCTGACTGTTCTTTTTGAGTCTGCACTCTTGTTACTACTAATACCTCTGCTCTTGCTGCTTCCCCAGCGGCTTGATCTGCAAGGTAATTCCCATAGGATTCCCATGAAACATGAGGGTTCTGGTGTGCTTTGACCCAAACTATACTCACAGGAGTATGAGTTTCAGCGTATGAAGTGAGTAGAGTGAACAATCGTTCCCACATATTTAAGGAGGTCAAGGACACCCCCGTACTTGATAACATACCCCGTCGCTGCCATTTCTTCTGATAGTGGAGTATTGAGGCATACACATAGTATGAATCAGTAAATACAGTTAATGAAGGGACCACATCCCCTCAGAAGGCTTCCCAATGATGTGTACAAGCCCAGGTGACTGCACACAACTCAGCTTCCTGCACAATCACATCTTGCTGGCGATATGCCAATTGTACGGTGCCAAACCCAGTTCCCATACCAAACCACCTCCTGCATCCACAAATTATAGCCTTCAGGGATAGGATTAGACAGAATGCTTAACTCATCTTTTAATTTGGCTGCAGTACACTCATGCTCTACCGTGGATCCAGTTTTTAGAATATCCTGTAGGACATTAACCTCATCTGGCATCCGTTTACCCCATGGTTTTAAAATCATATTGGAAGACAAAAGTAATGCTTTGTATTTCCCTGTCCGAGGAGCAGTCAACATCAGCTGGGAGGAAGCTAACAAAAAAGCTAACAAAAAGCTACATCATGAGAAGTATGTAAAACAACACTAGCGTAACGGATTTGATGTTGGGCTTTCTCCCTGGCAGTTGCAGCTGCAACTATTTCCTTTTCACATGGGGTCATCCCTCTCTCAACAGGGGAGAGCTTCCCTGATAAATACATAATGATCTTTTCTTGCTGTATTCCTACAGCTGCCCAAGTATCGGCACCGTGGGTTACCCATAATGCGACAGGAAGGGTGTGATCATACAAATGTAAAGGAGGCACGGCACAGGCATTGAGTATCAATCGTTGTAACTGACACTTTTCACTATCAGTCAGGAAAACTGGAGACTTACCAACACCTTTGCTGTGAGTGTATAAAAAGAGGGCTCGTTCACTGAAAGCAGGGATCCAGAACCTACAAAAATTGAGCAATCCTAACACCTCCTGGACAGCAGTAACAGTGTTTGGAACTTGCCTATTCACTAATACTTGGACTATCTCATTACTGATCATTCATGATTCCGGAGTCAATTGAACACCTAAAAAGGTAACAATAAGCTGTGCAATTCTTAACTTTTTCTGGTGAACTTTGTATCCCATTTCCTCCAGTAATAGCAACAGTTTCTGAATATATTCCAAGGCTAGATCCTCAGTCTTAGCAGTTAATAGGATATCATCTACATATTGTAGAAGTGTTACTGAAGTCGGCAAGTGTTGTTTAAACTCAGATAAATCCTGACACAATTGGGTAGTAAAAAGTGTGGGACTATTGCAAAACCCTTGTGGAAGTCGAGTCCACTGATAAGACTGATGGCCAAACTGAAAAGCAGTTAAGGGACAAGATTCAGGACTTAATAGTGTGCAAAAGAATGCATTAGACATGTCAATTACAGTTTTATAAGCATGAATCAGGGTGATATGTAGGAGAGTGACAGGATTCGCCACATTTTGAAACACTGGAACTGTGAGTTCATTCAAGGCCCGCAAATCCTGCACCATACACCACCATCCATCAATTTTTGACACCGGAAATAAGGGGGTATTGAATTGCGACTGCGATACTTCTAGCACCCCTTCTCTCACTAACCCCTCTATTTACCTTTGAATGTACGGGAGTGCCTCTACCGGCAATGGATACTGGTCCTGCATCGGGTACTTTCCTCTTTGTTTTAACTGTATCACTTGGGGCATAGCCCTTCTACTCAATCCAATTTTACCAATTTCGGGAGTAGACCAGACTTTTGAAGGTATCTTATTTAACATGCGATCACGGGCACTCTGGGATTCCGCAGCCACACCCAGCAGCAATGAGGACATCCCTTTGTTCTTATCCAATACACATTGAAGCCGCACTTCAAATTTTGTCAATAAATCACTCACTAGCAAATTTACGGGTCAATTCGGGGCATAAACAAAATTCCCTGTCTGTGTCTTATCATGCCATTGAATACAACCTTGGGTAAAAGGCATATTAACCATAACCCCGGTAAATCCAGTAATAGTAGACATTTTTTATGTCAGCTTGATGGTAGGTTGGAGCGTCTGTAAAACTGAATAAGCAGCTCCCGTATCCACCAAAAAGGATGTTGGGTTCCCATTCACACTCAGAACAAATCGTGGGTCCGATTGGTTTATTTGGACAATACCCAGGGCAACAATCGCCTCCGGGTGTCATTGGGGCTCTCATATGATCTACCATATGAAGTGCCCCGGCCTCTACCCCTCTCAGGTTCGCGTTACCAGGAGGTGGGATTCCATTTTGGTATAGCAGCAATATCACTGTCACCACCCCCTCAACACTCCCTTGTGAATGTCCAAAATTACCACACTGCCAGCATGGCAACTGGGGATTACATCGCTGCGGTGTCGGCCAATCAGGGGCAGGGTCCCATCGCTGATGCTCCTCCCTTCGTCTATCGTAATCTCATCCCCTTGTCCCCCTACCTCGTTGGGGAAACTGGGGCCCATCTCCACATGACGGGGGTCATATGTTCACATACATTAAGCACGGAGGGCTGAAGTCCCCTTCCTGTAAAGATATATATTTCACCTGGGTGTGAATTGGAACTAGTGACGTGGGACGAGTCTCAGTATTAGTGATTTACAAGGAGCAGAGCTTTGTCTGTAACTTTATTAATTCCTCTCCTGGCTTAGCCAAGCCTTCCTCAAACTTTTGCAAAAAGTGTAGAAAATGACTATGCATTGTAGGCCAGTCCATGTTTTGCAGCCCCACTACATTAAGAAGAGGGGTTCACATTTTTCTGGTAAGGACTGGACAAACATGTGACCTAAAATGGGTAGCTGGTTCGGAGAACTAAAGGGTTCACCCATTTCCTGCTTATAAATCATCTGAAAATTATGTAAGTGTGCATCAAATGTCCCAAACTTCGGATTCCATTTAACTGCAGCCAATCGTGCAAAATCACGTTGTTGGGGGTATAATTGTTGCAAAGCCTGTCATAATGCTCCCCTATGTTGATTAAACCCATCCCCATCAAACTGATTGGAATTAATAATCCCCGTCCTTCCTGCGGTTGTCCATACAGTTGTAGAATTTAATCCTGGAGTCTGGGCTATAACCGCCTTCAGATCTCCCAAAGCTAACTGGTAACCACTAGTATGTTTCTCAAGTTCACTAATCCAGGGACATGCCCCTCATAAGATGCTAGAAAGCTTACCGAGCAAGGTTTGGAGGTCCATGAAGGACCAGGGGCTATACACATTTACCGTGGGGGCATTGGCAGCTGTCTGCTTAACAAGTAGTGGCAGGGATTTTACCACTGGCGGGGTAGGAACAGGGGCTGGAACCAACACGGGATACTGTCCCTCATATTTCTCCCATACTTTCAATCCTTTTTCGATATATGACTGCATTTTGGAGGACCAGGCTGGACTAGGAGTCCCCCAAATGGCACTATGTGCCGTGTTCATTCCCTTATGTGACAGGTTCCCTTCCAATGAATACATTGTCATCTGAGGGGATAAACATCCCGTCCAAGCGTTCACATAACTAACCCATGGCACAACATAAAAATATGAAGCTTCCTCTTGCGCTACATAGTCCCGGGGTAATAACTGTTCTCCCTGGGCACAAACCGCCATAATTGCTCTCTCATTCAATTGAGAACAAGGATCGTGGTGCACTTTACTCCTTAAAGTCATTCGTTCCCCTTTTGATGTGGCACTTCCACTTACACCTCTAGCACCCCCTCTAGCACCTTCATCTGGCCCCAAATAGGCTTTGATATCCTGTTCTAACTCCCTTACATCACTTTGGATTTCAAGAAGCTCCTCTCAGTGTTTATTAGAAAGAGCCTCATGACTCAAGTTATGGCCGGTGTCCCATCCGCAACCTGTAGGTAAGATGTCTTCCCTTTTCTGTAAGTCCTGTCCCGCTGGCACGCACTTAACTCTCCCTTCTATGTCAAACCATATGTTATCATCATTTCTACCAACACAGGCACTCGAATGCTGAGTCCTGTGTGCATCACTACCCCATTTAATTGGCCCCTTTCCTTCCTGCGATATGTCAGGTTATAGCCATCGGTAACCCACAGCAGTGACCGGGGTATCATCGGTGAAGCAGCTTATGGGAGGGGTTATGGGTAACCTGGACGCCAATTGTGCCACCAGGATCTGCTTACTACCGGGGTTTAACTGTCATGGAAGTACCAGGTAAGCTACCAGTACTGGTGTAATGTGGCGGTGGATCATCTGGTAATGGCAATTTCACCGTATTCAAGTCTGTACTGTCCTTGCACTTTTTCCTTATAATATCACTGGGTACTTTGTCCTTTGCTCTAAAAATGTCTTTGACATAATGAACTATGAACCTGAACATGATCTGCTATTTTCTTATCCTTCATCTTATATTTATTTTGAACAAACTGCAGCAACTGCATTAAATATGGCATTTGGAATGACCCTCCAGCTGGCCAAGCCAAGAAGGCATCCTTGTTCGCCCATCTAACTCATTTATCATGCACTTTCTGGATCAATTTATCATTATTTATTTTTTATTTATTTATTTCGGGTTTTTATATACCGGCATTCGAGAACGCAGTCCCATCATGCTGGTTCACATAAAACAGGGGTGCATCGTAAACATAAACTAAAAACAATGGTGCGGAAAATGCAGTTACATATAACAGGGTGATTAGAACTTGGCGGAGAAAGAAGAGAAAGGACAGGTTATTAATTCAAACATGTAAACAATAGTGGAGATGGTTAATCATGGTGTAGTTGGAGATAAGGATTGGCGAGAATGAGATAGATCAGTTTGAGTCATTAGGTTTATGAAACCTTATTACTGTTGTGTCCATCGCTGTCTGACGTCTATGCTCTACCCACCTTACCTCGTTGGCAACTCCCTTCGGGGTTGATAGAAGGCTAGCTGCTGCGGCGTCTCCAGGCCATCCTCCTCCGGCATTCCCGGACCGGCTTGACCCTGCAAGCCGCCATGTGGACAAATATATATCAGAACCCAACAATGACCTAGCCACCTGATTCATGACTATTATTATTTGAGATTATTATGCTCAAACACAAACCTGGAGTTCTATTCCCAATGTCACTCCTCACCTGAATCAGTTGGTTTTTCTCCATGCAAACAGTTGCCATTTACTTCTGGTTCAGAGCTGAAGATCTGGTCACAGATATAACAGTAGAAAGCAGACAGTACCTGTAATCTGAACAGCCCAGGGGACTTTCATGGATTGGGCTCTTAGGTAATTGCCTGAAGAACTCAGGTGGCATTCATGAGTTATGCATGTTCAGTCTGTGAAACAAGTGCTAGTTGTTTGAAGAATCTTGGGAGGTGGTGATCTTATTGTAAAGGAAGGTGTGATTATAAGTCTGGAGACCTCAGCACTTCATAGCAATGAGGGTGGTGAGCAGCACTTGGCAAGGACCTCAAGCAGTTCTTTCACTGAAATATTTTTAAGAGCACCAAGTCTCCAGGATGAACATTAGGTACAGATGAATTCAGTGGAGCTATCAATATTATTAATACTTACTAGTAAGTTTTAGGGGTGTGAATCGTTTTTTGACGATTTAAAATATCGTCCGATATATTTTAAATCGTCAAAAATCGTTAGAGGCGATATACAATAGGAATTCCCCTGATTTATCGTCAAAAATCGTAAATCGGGGGAAGGGGGAGGGGAAGGGGGAGGGCGGGAAAACCGGCACACTAAAACAACCCTAAAACCCACCCCGACCCTTTAAAATAAATCCCCCACCCTCCCGAACCCCCCCAAAATGTCTTAAATTACCTGGGGTCCAGTGGGGGGGTTCCCGGTGTGATTTTCCACTCTCGGGCCACGGGTGCGTTAATAGAAATGGCGCCGGCGCTACCTTTGCCCTGTCATATGACAGGGCAAAGGTAGCGCCGGTGCCATTTTGGTTCCTGTCCCCCGACGTCACGAGCGCAGGAGATCGCTCCCGGACCCCCGCTGGACCCTCAGGGACTTTTGGCCAGCTTGGGGGGGCCTCCTGATCCCACAAGACTTGCCAAAAGTCCAGCGGGGGTCCGGAAGCGACCTCCTGCACTCGAATCGTATTGCCATATTGCCGTATTGCAAAATGGCGCCGGCCGTATGGCCGTATGGCCGGCGCCATTTTGCAATACGGCAATAAGATTCGAGTGCAGGAGGTCGCTCCCGGACCCCCGCTGGACTTTTGGCAAGTCTTGTGGGGGTCAGGAGGCCCCCCCAAGCTGGCCAAAAGTCCCTGGGGGTCCAGCGGGGGTCCGGGAGCAATCTCCTGCACTCGTGACGTCGGGGGACCAAAATGGCGCCGGCGCTACCTTTGCCCTGTCATATGACAGGGCAAAGGTAGCGCTGGCGCCATTTCTATTAACGCACCCGTGGCCCGAGAGTGGAAGATCACACCGGGACCCCCCCCCCCACTGGACCCAGGTAATTTAAGACATTTTGGGGGGGTTCGGGAGGGTTGGGGATTTATTTTAAAGGGTCGGGGTGGGTTTTAGGGTTGTTTAAATTTAATCACTGTAAATATAATAAATTAATAATAAAGTTTTTTGTTTAGTTTTTCTATAGTATGTTAATGTTTTGAAGCTCAGGTTGCAAGTTTCTTTATTAAATGTTTTGTTTTACTAAAGTAGAATATAGAGAAGTACTTAATTTCATGTTATGTAAAGTTTCTTTAGTTTAATACACAAAGTACTTCATTTTATTTTATTCTACTCTAGTGAAAAAAAAGAAGTTTAGTTTAACACAGGAACTGCAAACTTGAGCACAGTTTTCTCACCAATTTTATCTGCATGGCATATCTGAACTTCTGAACAGACAGCTGTCCTTCAGAGACTGCCTGGCCCTTCACCTCCCCACCCCCTCCTCTCTCCCATATACTAGCAGTGTGGGTGAGGGGGAGCAGGGATGTGAAGGGGGAGACAGCCCCTGCATTCAGCAGCTCTGATTTTCTGAAGAGAGCTGTCCTTCAGAGACCAGGGAGTCCTGCTTGGCCCTTCACCTCCCCCTCCCCTTCTCTCTCCCATATACCAGCAGTGAAATGGGGGGGGGGGGGCGGGGGAGAGGGATGTGAAGGGGGAGACAGCCCCTGCATTCAGAAGCTCTGATTTTCTGAAGAGAGCTGTCCTTCAGAGACCAGGGAGTCCTGCTTGGCCCTTCATCTCCCCCTTCCCGTCCCTTTGTCACGCTACCAACCGTTTCCATTTCCCATCCCCCATATATTAAACCATCACCTCAGTGGGAACCTTGGTAACATCAATAGATAAGAGGGCAGCCAATAGGAATACATATTCATTCCTAACTGACCTTAACTGACCTGAAAAGTGTCAAAATGTTTCATTTTCTGTTAGTGCGCACTAACTTCCATTAGTGCGCACTAACCCAATTAACGATTTTTTTACGATAAATTGGGGGAATTTCTATTGTATCACACTCTTTAACAATTAATGACGATATTAAAAATATCGACGATAATTTAAATTGTTAAAAAACGATTCACATCCCTAACAATAACTATATTAGTAAATGCATTAAAACCAGTAGGGGAAGAAGACAAGGCATCTGTCTGTGAGGCAGGGATAACTATGATGTTCCCTCAAACCTGAAAGGAATCTCTTATGGAATGAGCAATGAATTGGAAAAAGCAACCTGTGAGGAAAAGAAACAAGTTTACAACAAGACATGGATAAAAATAATTTTTTTAGTAAAAGTCCCAGCAAAAGTAAAGACATCTGTGCTTTTTCAAGGGCCCTAAAATCATGAACAAAAATGCTATCTAGAATCAACTTAAATAGTAATTGATAACAGTATGGGAAAGCAGCTAAAACGGCAAACAAACAGAATAAACATTGGAGGATTGGGTTGCCTTCAAGGTGAAGGAGAGAAAGAGCACATTAGGAGGGTTTCTGATTTTTCAGATCTGAAAGAGAGCCCAAAGGTCTGCAATGAACCTGGGGAGTGACAAATCCTGGTATCCAATAGTAGCACCAGGGAGACAATCGAACGCTGAGGCAGAACATTGTGTGGTAGAATAGAGAATAGCGAGATGCATGGATCCTAATTTGCAGCAATAACTCATAGCTAATTAATTAAGGAAGGCGAGCACCTGTATTAGAAAAGGAGGAGGGATAAACAGAGAAATAAAGTTACCTAGAATGAAATAAAAAATACATTCTATTTATAAAAAAGGATATAGACATGGCAGTCAAATAGTTAGCTTAGGGAGAAAAAAAATTGCAATAGAGCAACACAGGAAATGCTTTGATGGGAAAAGCATTCAAATTAACAACAAACAGTACTTGTCAGTATAAGGTTTCAGTACTGGCAGAATGGGAGTGATATGAGGGTTGAGGAAGGCGGGTGGCAAATACAAGTTTAGGAGTAGATTTTAAAAGAAGCTCGAGTGGCCTATATGTACGCGCGCTACCTGGCGTGTGCACATGTATGCCCGATTTAATAACATGCACGTGCAGGCACGCACATGTTATAAAATCCGGGGTTGGCGCGCACAAGGTGGTGCACAATTGTGCACCTTGTGCGTGCTGAGCCGCGCTGCCTTCCACCGTTCCCTCCCAGACCGCTCGAAATTGGAGCGGCCTGGAAGGGAACTTCCCTTCCCCCCCCTTCCCCCCCTAGCCCTACTCTAAACCCCCCCCCCCCATGACTCTTGTCTTACCTTTTGTGCCTGCCAGCACAAAAGGTGCTGGCAGGCACAAAATGGGGCCAGAGACCTCTGAAATGGCGGCAATGGCCGCCGTTTCAGAGGTCTCTGGCCCCATTCCCACTCTGCCGAGCCCCTTTTGTAAAGCCCCAGGACTTACACGCTTCCCGGGGCTTTACGCCCATCGCCAAGCCTTTTTAAAATAGGCCCGGGGCGCATAACCTTTTTAAAATCCAGCGCTTAATGTCTTCCATTGCCTTAAGGGGACTAGAATAATATGAGATGCAGTCCTCAACGTAGCACAGATTGCAGACAAATGTGTTTCACAAGAAGTGATAGGATTGAATTTATATGAAATGAGCATAATAAATCAATTGCATAGTTTCTAGGGATGCTGCCTCAAAAAGTTCATTCAGTTTTTAGTTTTTGTTTTTAGGAGGTGGGGTCCACGACTGTCATTTTGTTTGATGTTTTACTTCATTTCTATCCCTTAAAGAAATGAACTAAACATTAAAAACAAAACCAACATCCCCAAAAAACAAACAAACAAAACACAGGGCCTCTGCAGGCCCCTGTGCACCCCCTCTCCCTCCCAAAACCATCCCAGCCCCTACTTACCCTACCTCTAGGAATCCATCCTTCTAGGAGAACAGGAACAATGCCCAATCACCTCCTGCCATTAGCTTCTCTGCAATTCCATGGTGCAGGTCGGCCCTGAAATTAGTGACATATTATGACGTAAAATGGCGACATTTAAGGGCCGGCCAGCACCATGGAACTGCGGAAAAGCTAAGAGCATGAGAAGATTTGGCATCCCTCCTGCCCTCCTAGAACTATGGACCCTATGGATGAGATAAGTGGGAGGGGCGGGATGATTCCTGACCCGAGAATTTGTTTTTGGTTGGAGAGGGGGCACACGAAGAGGAGGCCTGGAGGCCTGGGAAGCCTCAGAAAAGTTTTAAGGCTGTCATGGGAAAAAAATTTTTTCTTTTAATTTTAAACTTTAAAAATGATATGGAAGAAACCAGTAACATTTCATAGGTTTTTCTACGTTTCATTTTGAAAATGCTATGAAATGAAATAGGAAATGTTGTTGAGATCCCTAATGATTTCTCTAATATATCTAGTGGTATAATCTTGCTATAGGAAACCTGTTTTCTAAATAAAACAAATGTTTGGACATATCACTTTCTGTCTGTTTAAAAGTACATCATCAATTAGAGTGTATAAAAAAATCACGAAACTCACTGAAAGTTTAGCATAAATCAGTACAAGGAACTGTGTAAATGCCAATCACTGCTTTACACTAGAAGCTAATAGGCAGTGTTATGTCTTCATTTAATCAAATCTCAATACAAATTTATTTAAATAACACAAACAAACCTCAAGTCGCAGAATGCAAATCAATGAACATAACATTAAACGCTACATGTGGGGAGAGAAATCTGCTTTCTTAAACAGCTAAAAATGACTTTATGGTTTAAATTGCTTTCAAGATTAGCACAATTTTACAGCTATCAGTTTGTAATTAATTTGCTGAAAAAGAAAATGTATGAATATCTTAACTACAAAATGAAAACAGGTTTCTAATAGTTTTGTGCAATGTAATTAGTTAACATAACATGCGAATATATTTTATATACATACATACATACACAGTTGTAGTGATCTACATTGCTAACAAATAATTAGAATCAATTACTGTACTTATCAAGTTAAAACTTGAGCTATTTCACATACACATACACACACACATACATTACTTTAATGAGCTAATAAAAGCAAAACAAACAGTTTAAAAAGAATTAGACCCTGAATGTAAAATGCAATTGTGCACTGGAGGTGGTGGCACATCTCTCCATTTTCTAAATATTTAGATTTAGAAATATAGAAACATGATGGCAGAAAAAGACCATATGGCCCATCCAATTAACTTAGTATTATAATTCTCATCACTTTCTTAGAGATCCCCTGTAAGTATCCCATGTTTACTTGAATTCAGATACTGTTTTTGTTTCTACCACTTCCACTGGGAGGCTGTTCCACACATCCACCACCCTCTCTGTAAAGAAATATTTTCTAAGATTATTTCTAAGTCAACTCCCTTACAACCTCATCTCATGACCTCTCTCTTGTTCTAGAGCCTCCTTTCCATTGAAAAGAGCTCATTTCCTGTGCATGAAAACCTTTGAGATATTTGAAAGTCTGTATCATATCTCCCCTATCTTGCCTTTCCTCTAGGTTATACGTGTTTAGATCTTTAAGTCTATCCCCATATGCTTTAGAGGTCAGCCCAGAGACAGCAACAGAGAAATGGTACAGTCTGTACTGGATGAGGTATTGTCCTGGAGACCCGGGCGCCAGAGGAACCAAGTACGACAGGGGGCACCCAAGCAATAACAGGCCGAAGCCTAAATAGGACAAGTCCAGGAAGTAGACTGAAGAGGCATCGTAGGGCAAGCTTGAGTCAGGGCTGGCGGCAATCTGGAAGTGGTGGCAAGCAAGGCTGAGATCTAGGTGTGGAGACAGTCAAACGTAGTCAGGCCAAGCGGAGGTCCGGGTCTTGAGAGGGGCAACGGAGTAGTCAAGCGATGAAGAGATCTGGGTCTGGAGAGAGGCAAAGGAGTAGTCAGGCAATGCAGATGTCTGGGTTTGGAGAGAGACAGAGGAGTAGTCAGGCAAAGCAGAGGTCCAAGCTTGGAGAGAGGCAATGGAGTAGTCAGGCGAAGCAGAGGTCCGCGGGCCCTACTTAGGTCATAGTGATGTGCTCACACGTGCCTAGGGAGGGGTGCTGCGGCAAGTAGCAGCATCTCTCCATAAAGCAGCAGGAGCGGTAGCTGGACTGTAGATGCCAGGGTCTGTAGCTGAGCCAGAGGCACCAGGTTGGCCCAAGGATGGAGCCAACAGCCTACCACCGCCAGAGACAAGGGACCAGGCAATGGAGTCACTGGAGAGAGGTGAGTGGGCCACGCCGCGGGTCTTCCATGGACGGCATGCGTAAGAGCACACCTCTTTATGCCCCTCCCCTTGGTGGTCTGGGTTTGCCCTGATGGGCCTGATGAAATTGCAGGAGGAGGGTTTTATCCAGGATGTTTCAAGCTGCTTCCCATGAGTTTTCTTCGGGGCCATAACCCTCCCAAGAAAGGAGGTATTCCCACTGGCGGCCCCTATGGCGGACATTGAGAACTTCGTGGACCTTATTGGTGGTGTCAGTCTCAGCCACCAATAGAGATGGCTCGGGAGCCTTTATGAAGGCCAGGATAGGACCATTGATTTTAAAAGAGATACGTGGAATGTATTGTGGATTCCCACTGTAGATGGCAACCAAAGCTGATATGTAACTGGTCCGACGCGATGAGTGATTGGGAAAGGTCCAATGGTTGCGTCCATCGTTGCTAGACGGCTTTGCCCCATTTGCCTCACCTTATTCACGGCTCCTCCCGCTTACCTAGGAAAGATGGCTACCACCATGTCTACAAGCTGACCTCTCTGGCATCCCTGGAATGGTTATGGTGCAGCCTCCCGCCATGATCCTCCCAGGTACCTACTAGGGTGTGTGTGTGCGCATCACCCATTTCTTTATTCCAACCTTGGCGCGAACTTCGGGGGTGTTCCCCCTTGCTGATGTCACGCCATCCAGGTATATAACCTATTCTAATTTGCTAGCTCGAGTTAGCAAGGACTTGTACGGTCTTGGATCTGTACTTGAATCCGTTCCAGTCTATGCTACTCTGCCGCTTCCGTGCTGCCGCTGGAAGCTCTCTCTCTGCCCTACGGGGTAACTGCTAACCTGGGTACCCACTCCTCGGGGGCCCTCTGCTTTATTTCAGGTGTCTTACAGGGAACAGGTACTCGCTCCTCGAGGGCCTGCTCTCCCTGCCATCGGTGCCTGCACTTTCTTCTACAACCTGAGAACAATCTACAATTCTACAATCTGAGAACACAACAAAATTTAAAACCCTTCAAAAAAGAACTAAAAACTTGGATGTTTTCCAAAGCCTACCAAAACACCCAATGACTCTTTGCTACAACTTCCCTCCCTACTGGCCCATATAAACATGCTAAACCAATTCAAAGCATGTAATTTAAATCGTACAATTTAACAAACAAACTATGTTTATAATGACTTTGTTAACAAGCACATGAATTTTTTAACACAATATTAAACATCGAAAGTTTGTAAACCGTTGTAATGGTGAAACCGAACGACGGTATATAAAACTCGATCGATAAATAAATAAATAAATACTACCTGGTGGAATCGCTTACCTACAGCAAACACCTAGTGAGTTCTCTAACTCTCAGTCTATCTCATCCACAGTACTTCCTTGCTGGGAAACCTGCTTCGGAACCATCCAATACCAACAGGGTGAGAAGGGCTCTCTCTGCCGAGGTCCCTGAGACTGCAACTACCAGACTGCCTCACTACTGCCACCTATGGTGGTACTCTTCAAGCTGTATAATACACTAACTGTGTTTGTGCATTCTGAGTCTAGCCTAGTACCGTGGCTCCTCACGGGGCTCCTCCTCGTGGGCATGGTCGCCTGCCACAGCACTCAAGGATCCACCCAAACACCGCTCAACCATAACACAATGTAACTTGATGCAAACCTTTGAGAAGGTATCTTGAGCCGAATATACCGAGTGCTCAACCAGACTTTCTGGCCAGGAAGGTATTCAGGAGCCGAGCGTCGTCGACTATCAGAAGATCTCTTGGCCCGGGAAGCGGCTTGGTGTAAGCGAAGGTTCGTCTGATCCCATAATGCCTTGAGGGCATCAGCAGAAGTCTGCGCAGCAGGAGAAGGTACTGATAATGGTCTGGGCAATGGTAGTCGTGGTTGCTTCCCATAGACGATGGAAAAAGGTGTCGTACCTATAGCAGTGGCAATATGAGAGTTGTGGGAAAACTCTGCCCAAGAAGGAGTTCAGACCAAGTGTCTTGACGATCATTTATATAGGTGCAAAAAAAATCCTTTGAGGAGTGATTCATATGTTCAGCTTGTCCATTGGCTTGAGGGTGGTAGGCTGTTGTTAGACTGATGTTAATGCCAAATTTATGATAAAGGGCGCGCCAATATCTGGCAACAAATTGTGGACCTCTATTGGAGACAATGTCCTTGGGTAGGCCAAGCAATCTGAAGATGTGGCAAAAGAACAAGTGTGTCAACTCGGGAGCAGATGGTAGGCACGGTAGGGGGACAAAATGGGCCATCTTTGAGAATTGATCTATTGTAACCCATATGACCATATGGCCCTTAGATGGTGGCAAGTCCACGATGAAATCCGTAGACAGGTGGGTCCACAGTTCCTCAGGAGCTGGAAGTGGCTGAAGCAAACCCCACGGTCAACTGACCGGGTTTTTTTGTTGAGCACAAGTGTTACAGGAATCAACATACGCTTTAACGTCAGAGACCATAGTGGGCCACCAGAAGAACCACTGGAGCAGCGCCAAGGTTCATGCTCGACCTGGGTGACCGGAAAACTTCGAGTCATGTGCCCACCAGAGGACTCTTTCTCTGAGTCGTCGGGGCACAACAGTCTTCACAATAGGGACTGGGTGAGTTGGAGACAAGCAAATACAAGCTGGGTCTATTATGTGACTGGGTTCTTCCAGAGTATCTTCTAGCTCAAAAGAACATGATAGGGCATCCGCCCGGAGGTTTTTTCCAGCTGGGTGATAACGAAGTTCAAAGTTGAACCTAGAAAAGAATAAAGCCCATCAGGCCTGACGGGCGTTGAGACATTGGGTATGGTTCAAATGTTCCATACTTTTGTGATTTGTGAATACAACAAACTTGTGTTGAGTGCCCTCTAACCATGGGTGCCATTCTTCTAGAGCCAGTTTAATGGCGAGTAACTTGCGATCTCCGATACTATGATCTTGTTCCACTCAAGAGAACTTGCCAGAATAGAATGAGTATGGGACTACAGATCCAGAAGTGGAGCATTGGCTCAGGACTGCCCCAGTCCCAATCGCGGAGGCATCCACCTCAGCCAGGAAGGGGCGGTTCAGGTCTGGATGATGGAAACAGTAACCAGCTAGGAAGGCTTCTTTGAGGCGGTGAAAGGCTGTAATAGCTTCCGGACCCAGTTTCGAGTAACTTGGCCCTTACAAGTCAATGCAGTAAGAGGGGCTGCCAGGGTTGAATAATGTGGAATAAAATGACAATAATAATTTGAGAATCCTAAGAATCGTTGTAATGCTTTAAGACCCACGGGCTGTGGCCAGTCTTGGATTCCTTTGAGTTTGGTGGGATCCATTGAAAATCATTGTTGTGAAATGATGTACCCAAGGAAAGGCAGAATGGACTTCTCAAACAAACACTTATCCAATTTTGCGAATAAGTGATTCTCACGAAGGCATTGAAGGACTGTATGAATGTCAGTGTGGTGCGTTGCCAGATCTTTGGAAAAGACAAGGATGTCATTAAGTTATGCCACAACCTTGGTGTATAGTAGGTCTCTGAAAATTTAATTCATCATTTGTTAGAATACTGTGGGCGCATTACAGAGGCTGAAGGGCATCACCAGATATTCATAATGCCTGTCTCTGGTGTTGAAAGCGATCTTTCAGATGTCATCAGGGTGAATCCGCACCAAGTTGTATGCTCCGTATATTTCCAACTTGGTGAATATGGAGGCCCCGTGCAGATGATCAAATAGTTCCGAGATCAAAGGCAGAGGGTACTTGTCTTTGCGGGTAATCACATTCAAGCTGTGGTAGTCGATACATGGCCTGAGAGACCCATCCTTCTTCGTCATGAAGAAGAATCCTGTACCAGCAGGATATATGGAGGGACGGATGAACCCCTTCGCAAGGTTTTCTTGAATGTACTCCGTCATGGCCTTAGTCTCGGGAAGAGACAGAGGATAAGTATGCCCTTGGGGAGGTGTGGTCCCAGGTAGGAGTTCAATGGGACAATCAAACCTCCGAAGAGGTGGAAGAAGGTCTGCTTTTTGCTAAGAAAATACATCTTCAAAATCCGCATAGGGAGCGGGTATACCGGACTACTGGGCAGACCTGGTGATGGTGGCCGGGTTCTCCGCAATAGAGATACAGACCTGTTTGTCTCCGCCGGAAGCGCTCTTCCGGGGACAGCTGCCCATGGCCCAGCTGCATGGGTTCTTCCACCTTGGCCATGATAGATACCCTACCGGAGGCAGGGCTGGTGGTAGGTGGTGAACAGTAACGAACACGAGATGATGATGCTCTTGGAGACTATGATCAATTCGGCCCGTCAGGTCTATAAGGTCCTCAAGAGAGGAGGGGCGCTCCCGTGCTGCCAACTCATCCTTCAGCTGTGGGGAAAGTCCATCCAGGTAGATAGCTCGTAGGCAGTCTTCCTGCCAAGCGAGTTCAGAAGCTAAAGTCCAAAATTAAATTGTTTAGTCGAATAAGCTTCTTTGACCTTGACGAAGGTGTAACAAACTAGTGCTTGCCACGGCATGTCGCCCAGGATCATTGAAGGTCTGCCGGAACATGGCCACGAAGCGAGACATTTCCTGTAGAAGGGAGTCCGATCACTCCCACAAGGGAGAAGCCCAAGCCAGCGCCTTCCCTTCAAGACAAGACAAGATAATTCATCTTGGAGGGCTGCAGAGCGAACTGCTTGTAGCATTGGTTGATAAATCCTCTGCAGAGCTTGGAGTCACCATTGAAACAAGGTGGAGTTGGTATGGCCAACAAGGCTCTAGGGGTGGAAGGAGACGGCTGTTGATGAGCAGAAGCCGGTACTGGAACTGGGTTGCTGGTTAGGGCATCAAGCTGGGCATGAAGACGCTCAAGTGAGGAGGCCAGTGCCTCCAGAAACTGCTGCTGTTCTTGTACTTTGGAAGCCAGGCCAGGAATAGCCTGGAGGGCACGCAGCTCCGCCGAGACCATGACCTTTGCAACCTGTTGCACTAGAGGTGGACCTTTGGGCTGAGATGGGATTAACGCAACCCATAGGATGGGTCCTGCGGGTCCCCACCATTGCAGGTGAAGTGGGCTGATGGACAGAGGCCAGCTGGAGCTTCACCAATACCAGCCCTCGTTCCCCGCGATTTGAGCCTTTGGGTACCGGGGCTGGCTGGACGTAGGTGGGCCTCCGTATGTCATTGTCGATGGAAGGATTGAGGTCAGCCCAGAGAGAGCAACTGAGAAATGGTACAGTCTGTCCTGGATGAGGTAGTCCCGGAGACCCGGGCACCAAAGGAACAAACTAAAACCCCTGCCCGAGCAAGAACAGGCTGAAGCCTGAATAGGACCAGGACATAGGCATCGTAGGGCAAGCTTGAGTCAGGGCTGGCAGCAATCTGGAAGTGATGGCAAGCAAGCCTGAGGTCTGGGAGTGGAGATAGTCAAACATAGTCAGGCCAAGCAGAGGTCTGGGTCTGGAGAGGGGCAACAGAGTAGTCAAGCAATGCAGAGGTCTAGGTCTAGGTCTAGAGATAGGCAACGGAGTAGTAAAACCAAGCAGTGGAGAGAGGCAGTGGAGTAGTCAGGCAAAGCAGAGGTCTGGGCTTGGAGAGAGTCAACGGCGTGGTCAGGCAAAGCAGAGGTCTGGGCTTGGAGAGAGTCAATGGCGTAGTCAGGCAAAGCAGAGGTCGAGATCCAAGAAGGCAATCTGAGGATAGTTTGGAAAACAGGAATACATGAACGAGGAAACCATGAACAGGAGTCAGCAAGGATTAGGAACAGAGGAATGAGGAGAATCTCTCAGAGGCGACGAGTACTCGACCAGCGAGGAGACCTGTTGCAAAGGCAAAGCTAGGGAGCGGAGACTGGGCTTATATGCCAGTGCTCCACTGACGTCATCATCTGGGGCCACGGCTCGGTTACCACCGCAGGCCTTACTTAAGTCACAGTGATAAACACACATGCATACCTAGGGAGGTACGTGGTGCTGAGTAGCAGCGTGTCTCTCCGCGGGCCATGCAGAGAGGCCCGATGCAGAAGAGCAGGAGCGGTAGCTAGACTGGAGATACCAGGGTCTGTTGCTGCCATAGCAACTTCAAAAGAGGGCCCGGTGGCTCACGCACGCGTGCCTAAGAAGGCCCGGAGTGGGTGGGGGTGGTGGTGGTGGTGGTGGCATCTCGGCCGCCATGAGGAACCATGAGATACACGGCGGTAGAGGCTAGCCCCCTTCCGCGAGCAGGCCCAGAGAGGGAAGCAGGGCAGTACAAGATGTGAGTAGACGCAGTCACAGCCATCTGCGACCGAAGGTCATAACAATAACCAGTTAGGTTTAAATTATCTGCCTATGTGTACTTGGATAACTTGAGCCTTAACTAGCTATATTCAACATCCCACAGTCCCAACCCCACAAACACTTTGAAATAAAGTCAGTGTAGGTTCATGCCTGATCCCTCCCCTTCCTCTCTTTTAAAGAAGCAGCTGTGCCATCTCAGAGAGGGTTAACTGGACATTAAACTGCAGTTATTTCAAAGTGTTTTGTGGGTTGAGGTGCTGTTGGATCACGCCTGAAGGCCATCAGCTTTTTTTTTTCGTAATCATATCGTAATCCTTTCAATTAACCAGGTATATGATTGGGCTAAAGTTATTGGGTTCACACAGCTGGATAACTTTAGACCTGCTTTTATCACGAGCAGTCTTTGGTTAGCTGGATAGCACTGATATTTGGTTGTAGCAGACAGTTAAGCTCCAGAATGCCTCTTCTTTTTTATGTTGCTTCCAGATAAAAGTTTATCTAATGCCTTACCTAGTTTAAAATTATCCAGACAGCAGGGGGAAATATTATTTATTTATGTTAGAATGTATTCTTTATTGAATTTCAACATAAAGCATACAAGAAACACATTTGATAAAGAAAGCAAATAGAGCATAAAAAATTGAAAAATTAAGAATAAAAAATAGAAGCCAGTAGCAAACCAAAGACAACTATTCATGTTCCATTTAGGCAAGTCCACTAATGAGGGGGGTTTCAATCCGGAGATCTTATCAAAGAAATTAAAAATAAACAAAAAGCAAATGAAAGCCAGGAGTAACTCTCAAATTCCGAACCATTCAATAAGTGGACGTAAACTCCAGTCGCTATAACAGAGGAGTCAGGAAGTGGTGATCTTAATTTCTCCATAAGCTGAGATGGTTCATAAAAAGAGAGAAATTTAATTATACATTTTAGAAAGATATTTTAGAAAAGCACAAAGCCCCAAGCCAGAGCAAGGCTGACCGCAACTGCAGAAACTGTCTTCTGCTTTACCTAGCCAGGTCTGCAAACATTTCCATGTTGCAGTTCAAAAAAGAAACCGCTAAACCTAAAAAAAAGCAAAGTAGCCAATCGCTGTCTGAATCCAATGCCAGACTTATTAATAGTGTGAAGAGTAAAACTTGCTTGCAATCAGAATTCTCCAGGATACCAGTCACATCCAAAATATTCATTTCTTGATAAGAAATTGCTTGTTGCCCGCAGCCTCCTTCTTCTTAAACTGAGGCAAATAGTATGCCCAAGGCTGGGGTGGTATCATCAGTATTTCAGTCAGATATCTTTTAATCATATCTGCAGGACAAACTAAGGGAAGCTTAGGATCATTTATGAGATGCAAATTAGAATCTCACCACATTCTCTAATGTTTCCACTTTATTTAATACTTTTTTAAATTCCAACATCATAGACACATTCTGAATTTGGTCGAGCAAGGATTTCATAATATCGACAATTGCTTCCAAAATAACTTCATAATAAATCTATGTTGAATGCTGTGGTGGATCAACCTCAGATCGCAAACCTTTTGAAGATTCCCCTTGTAGATGATCCCACCCTTACTTGGGTTCATGGTCCTCCAGCTTCCTCCTGCCACAAGTCCCACATTCTCTGTCGGGTCACCATAGTCCTGCAGATCTACCCTCCTTGGGAACACCAGGTCTATCCTTCTACCAGTTACTCCCATTATAACCTCATCCGACGGTGCCAGATCCGGGGAGCCAGATGCAGGCATGACAAAGCACAGCTGCTCTGGAGCAGCTCACAACTCCGGGGATAGAGATGACTCAATGACAAGAGGATCTAGGGGGGTCACCGATCCCCCAAGCAGCTGCAGAGGTCACCACCGGTGTTTCCCCTCTGCACTCAGAACAATCCATCACATCAGCCACCCAGGAAAGAAGTTCCACAGGAAAGGAAATACATATATCTTGCCAATACAATTAAATATAAGGAATAAAGCAACACACTAGGGATGTGAATCGTTTTAGGACGATTAAAATTATCGTCCGATAATTTTAATATCGTCTTAAACCGTTATGGAACACAATACAATAGAGATTCTAACGATTTATCATTATAAATCGTTAGAATCGTGAGCCGGCACACTAAAACCCCCTAAAACCCACCCCCGACCCTTTAAATTAAATCCCCCACCCTCCCGACCCCCCCCCAAATGAGTTAAATAACCTGCGGGTCCAGCGGCGGTCCGGAACGGCAGCGGTCTGGAACGGGCTCCTGCTCCTGAATCTTGTTGTCTTCAGCCGGCGCCATTTTCCAAAATGGCGCCGAAAAATGGCGGCGGCCATAGACGAACACGATTGGACGGCAGGAGGTCCTTCCGGACCCCCGCTGGACTTTTGGCAAGTCTCGTGGGGGTCAGGAGGCCCCCCACAAGCTGGCCAAAAGTTCCTGGAGGTCCAGCGGGGGTCAGGGAGCGATTTCCCGCCGCGAATCGTTTTCGTACGGAAAATGGCGCCGGCAGGAGATCGACTGCAGGAGGTCGTTCAGCGAGGCACCGGAACCCTCGCTGAACGACCTCCTGCAGTCGATCTCCTGCCGGCGCCATTTTCCGTACGAAAACGATTCGCGGCGGGAAATCGCTCCCTGACCCCCGCTGGACCTCCAGGAACTTTTGGCCAGCTTGTGGGGGGCCTCCTGACCCCCACGAGACTTGACAAAAGTCCAGCGGGGGTCCGGAAGGACCTCCTGCCGTCCAATCGTGTTCGTCTATGGCCGCCGCCATTTTTCGGCGCCATTTTGGAAAATGGCGCCGGCTGAAGACAACAAGATTCAGGAGCAGGAGCCCGTTCCGGACCGCTGCCGTTCCGGACCGCCGCTGGACCTGCAGGTTATTTAACTCATTTGGGGGGGGGTTCGGGAGGGTGGGGGATTTAATTTAAAGGGTCGGGGGTGGGTTTTAGGGGGTTTTAATGTGCCGGTTTTGCGATTTTTAGATTTTTAGATTTTTCACGATTTTTCACGATATTTTACCCCCCCAAACGGCAACAATACGATTCCCTCCCCCTCCCAGCCGAAATCGATCGTTAAGACGATCGAGGACACGATTCACATCCCTACAACACACTACAAACAAGGTAAAATTAAGGTACCAGGCAACAATGGCAAGCAAGAAATAGAACGAGCAGCATGAGCATCTCATGTTTCTGCCAGGGGGAATGGGGGAAGTGAATATTTAAACCACAGATTTGTCCGGTTATGCACCAAACTTAGGGCCAGATTCATTAAGGCTTTTCTCCCCTTTTGTGTCTATTGGAAGAACCTTTAGAGAATCAGGTTCTTAGCTTGACAAATCATTTTGAATACTGGCACAGGTATGTTTGTATCCTAACTCCTAATGTTATGTGTGGCTGGTCCATATCTCTGGATTTGTTTGTTTCATAAACACATAATTTATACTGCATTACATTTTCAGAGGATGCATTTAAAATTGTATTAACATTTATTAAAATTAATTAATGTACTGCCAGCGATCTGTGATATACTATCTCACTGTAGCCACATCAGGTTGCTATGACAACCCAACATATCTGCAGAATGACTGCTGATAGCTGGCAGCAGTAGACTCCTGGCATGATAATAATGAAACAAATTATTTGAATGATAGTTATTAGCATTTTTATCACATTGTGGGAATTATTTTCCCATCTTGAGTTAATGCTCCTTGTTAATAACCAAAATTATATTTTTCTTTACGAAAGTATTGACAATATTGTTAAATACAGTGTGTGTATATATATATATATATGTAAATATATGCCATTTTATAAGTAGAAATATAGTGTAGGTTGTGTGATTGTTTACTTATAAGCACAACTTCTTAAGTGCCTAAAGAAATGTGACTGCACCATTCTTTTGTGTATTCTGTCTATATGTGGGTATATTTATTATTTATTGTTGTGTGTGCTTATTTATTTATTTATTTATTTATTATGTATTCAATTTGCTTCCTTTCATTGGAAGCTGCACCAAGATTGAGATTCACAATAGCTTTGTACTGCTAGTGGCTTTTTGAAATCTTTATTCCCAGTTTTATTGTCTTACTGGTTAAAATGTAAGCCAGAGTTACTGCTTTCAGCTGTGGTCCTTCATCTGGTGATCCTACAAATTTGTTTACGATTTGTGTGGCTCAAAATGCAGCTTATATTCCAATGGAATTGCTATCAGTAATAGCAGCATCATTGGTGTCTCTAAACATGGATGTTTGCCTTAGGGATGTGCATGGAAAAGTTTTTCAGTTTGTTTGGCTCCATGATTCATTGCCTTCCTTTCGGGTGTACAAATGTATTAATTTATTCATGTCATCTGTAATCATTAAAGTTAATGGGAGAAGCAATGCCTCCTATGTTGGGAATTAATACTGCGGTTTTGTATCCAAGTTTAGTGAAGCTTGCAGGCATGGATCAGCTGCAGAGGAACAAGAAACCAAGAATGGGGCAAAGTGGTACCAAGAGTAGCATGAATAGCCGGAAGGTCTATAAGGGTAAAGCTGAATAAAACATGTTATAAACAATTCAAGGCAACATTAGAGGGGCAAACAAGCACCAAGAGTGGCAAAGGACACCAAAACAGTGGTGTGAATAGTCCAAAGCAGCAACATTGGCATAAACAGCCCAAGAACCAGAAGAAGAACAAAGCACTATGTGAGGAGTAAATCAGCACCAACATGGCTGGTAATCAAGAACAATCATTTCCCCAATTTACTGGGGAGGCAAGAAAACCCAAAGGGGCAAAGCATCATAGACAATGAACAGAAGTCAAAGGTTGGTAGTGGTCATGACATAGATTCTCCATGGCATCACTGGGGGAAGGGGATGGGGTAGTCTGGGTTAGGGATGTGCAGACCAAAAGTTTAAGTTCATAAGTCCATAAGTCGAAAGGGGGTCCCATTTGCGGTCAATATGGACATATGGAGAATTCCATAAGTTGAGTCTATGTCCATATGTGCAAATAAAAATTTAAACCCCTCACCCGCCTTAATCCCCCCCCCAAGACTTACCAAAACTCCCTGGTGGTCCAGCGGGGTCAGGACGCCATTCCTGAACTCCTTTGCAAGGAGCACGTGACGTCGGCGCCACGTCAGAGTGACGCGGCGTCACGTGATTCCCCTCGGGTTCGCTCCCGGACCCCTCGTTGGGCTCAAAAGGAACTTTTGGCCAGCCTGGGGGGGGCCCCCAAGCTGGCCAAAAGTTCCTTTTGGCCCGAACGAGCGTTCCAGCGCGAACCCGCGGGGAATCACGTGACGCCGCGTCACTCCGACGTGGCGCCGACGTCACTTGCTCCTCGGAAAGGCTTTCAGAAATGGCATCCTCACTCCTCGCTGGATCACCAGGGAGTTGTGGTAAGTCTTTGGGGGGGGGGGGATTAAGGAAGGTGAGAGGTTTAAATTTTTATTTTGGATCAACAATCGCGATTTCCAACTTATTCAACATAGCTATGTTGAATAAGTTGGAAATCTGATCGTTTATGTCTTATCACTTTTTTAAGTAAAAAAAAAAAATAAGTAGCGTTTTACATTTATGTTCAATACGAATGCACACACCTAAAGTGGGAGGAGCCATGAACAAGGTGAGGCAAATGGGGCGAAGCCATCTAGCACCAATGGACGCAACAGTACCCCCCTTCAAAGAGCGTGCACGCTGTTTCCTACCAGGTCTTGGTTTCTGAGGATGCAATCTATGGAAGTCCTATAGCATCTCTTTATTCAGGATATTAGCCAAATAAGTCCAAGAGTTTTCTTCAGGTCTATAACTCGCCCATGATAGGAGGTATTCCCTTACTCTGCCTCTTTTTCTCACATCGAGAATAGCATTTACCTTGTATTCAATGTCTTCTTCTGCATTTATAGGAGTAGCTTCAGGTGTCTTGTTGGAGAACTCACTAAGGATCAATGGCTTCAATAGTGAGACGTGGAACGCATTGTGGATCTTCAATGTAGATGGTAGCTTCAGACTATAAATGAGATTGCCTAATCATCGGAGAATGGGAAATGAGCTTGCCACCCGGGAGCTCCCCACCTCTCTGGAAGATCGCATTGCCCTAACCAGCTATATAAACCTATGCCAACAGGAAAGAGCCTGAGAGATCCATCCAGCATGCAGAAGCATCATCTTGGTGCTATGTGTTCAATGACAACTTGTGCCTACTACTGCCATGCCCTTGACCTCTTCAGCATTGAAAGAACTGATGCACTTGGGCTGCTAGCACCTGGCCCCAGAAAAGAAGCTCTGTTTCAGACAACAGGGTCTCTGCCTCTACAGCATGGCTTAGGGTCATTTCCTAGCTCAGTGTCCTGATAGGCTGGAAACTTAAATGTCTAGAGTCATTTGCAGTGATGACCCTAGGTCTCACTGTCACAGTTTTCCAACTCCTATTGCCAGTTTCACTGGAACTGGGACCAGCTCGTTTCTTCACCCAGGCCTTCGTGGATTCTGGATCTGGGGGGAACTTCATTCTGCAGGACATGATCCGCCAGCTACAAATACCCACTCTCCAGTCATCCCCATCACTCATAATATCTTCAGTCTATGGGGTTCAACTCCTGGGACAGGTTACTGTATATATTACCTGACTGTGCAAACGGCGCTTCTCTGCTACAGGACACAAGGATATCACAAGTAATTTAGTTGAAGCAAATATAAATTTATTATTGCATATCCTTGGGAGACACCACCAGGCTTTAGACAAAGGGGAAAGCACTTCAGCCTGTCTCTCCCAGTATCTTGTAAAAGCTGTATTTTAAAGGTTTGAACCATACATAGAAAATGCCTGTGATGAGGATCACTTACACAATATGACAGTGGAATAAGCTAACCTTCTTTTAGCCTGAGAACTCCCCACCCACATTAAGATTCCTTTGTTTTAGCCTTTCTTTTGATGTGTGCCCTGTTTCTTCTGAATTTCTTTATTCTGTCGATAGATCAATCATTTCATCTCCAGGGGGCAGGGAGAAACTCTGATTTCAGTTGGAGTCTCTTGGAGCCAGATAAACAAAGAATGCAGTTTCAGCCATCTGCCATCGATAACCGCATGACCTTTAATTATAGGCTTTGCAGAGCCTAAAAGGTCTTCCAAATTCTTGAATCTGAGGTCAGTTAAAGGTTCATTGTATACCAGCAGTTTCAGTTAAGTCAGACAGCAAAGGATTCTGGGATAAGCTGAGTGAGCCAAAGTCCTGAGCCAAAGTCTCCATATATCATTTCCCTCTTGTGCCACCTTCAATGGCAAGAGAGGCACACCAACAGGTCCGTGACAATGGGCCATAACAAAGGAGCCTAAAAAGTGTGTCCTAACAACTAACCAGGTGTAAAGCATAGTTATGTGTATCCCTCTAGATTCCTAATGTGTGTGAGTGATACTCATATAAGCATTCACTAGTTAATCAAAATAACATTAAAACTGCATTACAATAGAAATCATCCAGTTCTATAGTTAAACTGCAAGTATGATAATAATATCATAACTTGAGATTACATTGCATACATATCAAACGAACAATGTAAAAACTAAACAACTGGCAGAAGGAAGACATTTTTCTTAAAAGGAATAGAAAAAGTAATAAGAGGCAGTCCATTATAGTGGACAAAGAAAAAGAAAACATAGACTAACAGGATTCGAAAAATGTTTTAGAGCACATATAGTGTTTAGTAGGTCAAGCACTACATAGTGCTGGAGCCAAGATAAGAAGAAAAAAAAACAATGAGCAATTAGTATGCCAACAAATATAGGAATAGAATAATTGCATAGCCCTATGACAGTAGCCCTTATTTTGAATGGATGAATCTCTGCAAAGAGATCAATCTCAGACTCTAAGCAAAATCTAATAAGTAGTATTACAGGCAGAATATTCAGAAAGAGTTTCAGGAAAAAAATCAGAGTAAAAAGGGAATAGGATACTGAGATATAACAGATCAGCAAAGTGATTACCATAAGTGCAGACTACAGAACAAAAGAATAGGAATAGCTTATAGCAAATAGATCAGTATCGGGCAGATTTTAAAAGCCTTGCTTGCGTAAATCTGCCCGGATTTACGCGAGCAGGGCCTTGCACACCGGCGCGCCTATTTTCCATAGGCCACCGGCGCGCGCAGGTCCCGGGGTTTTCAGAAGGGGGCATGTCGGGGGCGGGGCCGAACGATGCGGCATTTTGGGGGCGGGATGCGGCGTTTCGGGGGCGGGCCCGGGGGCATGGTTTCAGCCCGGGGCATTCTGGGGGCATGGCCGTGCCCTCCGGAACCGCCCCCGGGTCAGGTCTCGGCACGCCAGCAGCCCGCTGGCATGCGTGGATTTATGTCTCCCTCCGGGAGGCGTAAATCCATGGATAAAGGTAGAGGGGGGGTTTTAGATAGGGCCGGGGGGGGGGGGTGGGTTAGGTAGAGGAAGGGAGGGGAAGGTGAGGGGAGGGCGAAAGAGAGTTCCCTCCGAGGCCGCTTCGATTTCGGAGCGGCCTCAGAGGGAACGGAGGCAGGCTGCGCGGCTCGGCGCATGCCGGCTGCCCAAAATCGGCAGCCTTGCGCGCGCCGATCCAGAATTTTAGAAGATACGTGCGGCTATGCGCGTATCTTATAAAATCCAGCTTACTTTTGTTTGTGCCTGCTGCGCAAACAAAAGTACGCGATCGCGCAGTTTTTAAAAATCTACCCCTATATATTTAACATATGTTGGTGTGGAAGAGAAATATATATATATAAATAGATATCCATCTTGAACCATGAATTATCATATTTGAATCACACTGAGACATATCACCCTCCACGTGATCAAAGCAGCTTTCATAGATAAAAATAATGATAAAGAAAAACATAGTACATATTCATTTAGCTGATTCAGCATATAAATACATATAAGTATTAGAAATTCTAAGACTAGACTTGAACACCTAAGTACTGGCAGAGAACAAAAGAACCTAGATTCTGCATAAAGTCACTCCCAGAGAACAAAGAAAAAACATAAAGATCAGGAATATATGGTAAGCATGTCAGTCCATATAGTATATGATGAGTCTATGTCGAAGGATAATTTTTGCAATCAGTGCATATACAGTTCTTTTAGTAGGATTCAGTGCTGATGGCAGAGCAGAATCTTTTAGCTTCTTATTAGATTAGATGCATGTTTATGAATTCAAGCCTAAATGAAAGTACAACAAATCAAATTAAGCAATAAGAAAATGCCATCATTTCATGTACTCTCTGTATCTAATTTGCATAATAATCTCACATTATTTCAAAACAGCATGCAATGGTCCAAACCACAAACAACATAAATACTCAGACATTACATTAAAACATATATTTCACAGAACTGACTACATAATGCATGCATTCATTCATTCTGCATTCTCAGTATTACACATTTAACACATAACAGACATGACAAACTGTTGAGCTCAAAAATTAAAAATAAAAAGTACTTTAAAAAGATTTAAAAGAATTGGATCGATCCACAAAAGAAAACAAAATCAGGATTAAAATTAAAATAGATCTATAAAAAATGAAAAGGAATCAAACTGGAAGAAAACTATAATCTTCATCTCCCATAGGACAGAGACAGATGTGCTTTGTTCCTTTGTACCCTGGAAAAAAATCTTGCATATGACAATTAATATAATGATTACAATTAAGTTTAAAAAGTGGCATTTTAAGTTCCTTAAAACTTAGCAATCTAATATACCTTAATTCAGCAAAAAGCAGTCATAAAACTACTTTCCTGTCTATAGCATTCCACCTCTAGGAGGCGCTGTCCCCTGTGATAAGAGCTACTTCTATGTACATATCTAAACCTCTTTTTTTTCCTGTACTATGAACTCTTAACTCACTTCCTAAAAGGAAAACCTGAAACAAATAACTTTGTACTTGGTTTAGAATTTATTTTATGTCTTTCCTATACTAATATGCTCCATAGAGTTCGTAATACCAGATCCTGTAAATACTGCAAATGACAGTGGGAGTCTGAAAGTCTTCAAAATAAAAGGACGGACTTTGTTATACCAGAGAGCAATTAATTCCCTACTGTGCACAACCCATTAATATGCATTAGCCAAGACCTGCAACTGTATGTGAGGGGTTTCCCTTTTTGTTTCAATCTATTTCTCCTTTCGGATATGTATACCTGAGCTCCCATCAAAATAAAAAACCCAATCATTCCCTTCATCTAGCACCACTATCCCTCTTCTAAAAGTTAGCATCTAGTGAGGTATAAGCAAAACTGAGAAATATCTATCATCATTAGAATATAATATAAATGCTGATATTAACAAATACTGCAGCATGGAGTTCATGCATATTAGTGCCTCACAGATCACTGTGCTTCTGGCATTATTCTTGGGTCTCTTTTATACTGAGGAGATTGGATTCCATGTCATTTCCAGAGCCATTTAATCCTGTTATATTAGGCCTGCCATGGCTCCAACAATATCAACCTCAGTTTGATTGATCCACTTTGGAACTCACCCATGAGAGACAAGGATATGCTGACTCCTGCATAGTACCTGTAGCTTACACACTTTGTGGAATTCCTCCTCAGTATGTGGAGTAAAAAATGTATTCTCTAAGAAAACCACTGAGACCCTACTACCTCATCTACTGTATGACTGTGGCATCAAGCTCATTCCTGGTGCTATATCTCTGCGGGGCCAGCTCTACTCTCTATCTCTGTTCGAAACACTTGCCAAGAAAATCTGTCTCATAAATTAATCCAGCCTTCCTTTTCCCCAGTGGGAGACAGTTTCTTTTTTACTGAGAAGTAATACAGATCTATCAGACAAAGTATAAATTACCATAGTCTGAATGCTATTACTAAGAAGGACAGATATCCCTGCCATTAATAACTGAGTTCTTTGATTGCCTGCAGGGTGCCAAGTTATTCAAGAAAATGGATCTCCAAGGCATGAACAATCTCGCTCACATCAAGGTTGGGGACAAATGAAAGACCACCTTTATCACACGCAATGGGCATTACAAGTATTTGGTAATGCTCTTTGGGCTTTACAGTGCTCCCACAGTCTTTCAGAATATGGTCGACAAGATCTTCCATGACTTGCTGTATACCTCTGTGGTCGTATATTTGGATGAGATACTAATTTTATCTCAGATCTTGAGCTCCCATCATAGAGATGTTCAGACCATTCTTCAGCACCTCCAGGAAAATAATTTCTACACAAAACTGGAGAAATGTGTCTTTGAGCAAGAAAAACTCTCCTTCCTTGGGCACATTGTTTCTCGAGATGAATTTCTGATGGACCCAGCCAAGTTAAATGGATTCCTGGAATGGCCTCATTTGTTTGGACTCCTAGCCATGCAAAAGTTCTTAAGTTTGCTAATAATTACCACCAATTTATACCCAATTATTCCACCTTGGGAGCCCCATTTCCACCCTCACCTGCAAGGGCGCCAACACCAAAGATTGGCTACCAGAAGCTACTGAGGCATTTCAGAGACTAAAGGATGCCCTTTCCCATGGACCCTGTCTACTCCATCCAACTCCCATATGGCCCTTCATTCTGGATATAGTTGCTTCTACCCTTGGGTAGGGGCTGTCCTCAGCCAACTTAGCTCTGAAGATACTCTTTGTTCCTTCTTCTCTAAGAAGTTCTTCTTAGACAAGCTCAACTACAGTATTGGAGACCAGGAGCTCTTGGAATTCAAATTGGCCTTAGAAGAATGACATCATCTTCTTGAGGGGGCTTGACATTCCCTCACCATATTCATGAACCACAAGAACCTTGAATATCTACATCAATATCAGAAGCACAAACCTAGAGAGGCTCACTGGTCCCTGTTCTTTGCCCATTTCTATTCAGAGTTGTGATACCACCCAGCGCTCAAAATCAACAAGCAGATGCTTTCTCTCACTCATTTCAAATTGAGGACATCGCAGAAGCTCCAGGATATATCATCAATCCCACTAAGATACACCTGGCCACAGCAGTACCCATCCCTCCATGGAAGACAGTAGTAGCCTCCAGATTGTGTTAAAAAGTATTAAAATGGGCCCATGATTCCCATGTAGCAGGATACTATGGATAGGCACACATTCTTGAATTGCTTCAATGGCACTATTGATGGCCTCAAGTAAAGCAGGATCTTAAGCTTATGTTGACTCATATCCCACCTGTGCACAACAAAAAGCCTTGCATGGCCTTCTCTGGGGAATGTTACAGCCCTTACTAGCCCCCAGGGAACCCTGGACCCATTTGTCCATGGATTTCATTGTGGACCTCCCTCTCTCTAACTGCACCATTGTGATGTGGTAATCAATCGCTTCTTCAACATGGTGCACTTTGTCCCATTACCCAGCCTTCCTTATTACACCAGAATTGGCCTGCCTCTTTACCCTCCATGTCTTCTGCTTGCATGGCTTACTAAAACACATCCTATTAGAGGATTGCAAGAAGTTTGGCATCAGACTTGGCCTACCACCGACAGAGCAATGGGAAGCGGAGCATTCTAATAAAACTCTTAAAGCATTCCTTTGTTCCTATGTCAATGAGCACCAGGACAACTGGGCTGCCCTCCAGCCCTTGGCCAAATTCTCCTAAAATAACAAGATCACCACAGCTACCAGTTCTTCCCCCTTCTAGGTTGATTATGGAAAACAACCCTTGTTCCCTTTGCCACTACCTGTGACAGTTCCTTCAACTGCTGCTCAACTTTTGGCACAAGAATTACATAACCTATGGGAGCAAACCAACCAGCTAATTGAAAAAATGCTACACATGCCAAGAAAACTGCTAATGCCCAAAGGAGACCAGACCCTCAATTTGAGATGGGTGATAAAGTGTGGCTATGCACCTGGCACTTACGCCTACAGCTTCCCTCATTTTAGAGGGACACGCAGCATTCAGCCACATGAGATTGAGCAATAACAGGTCCAGCAAAATCTTGTAGAGAGTGTTATCTACCCAGCCTGTTTCAGCCTTCATTGGCACAGCCCATTCCTACCCTGCTTGCCCAGCCTGCATCAGCCCTTTCTCTCCCTTGAACAGATACTTGGTTTTGGTCCTTGCCTAGGCATGGATCATGACCCAAAGAAGGGGGCCATGTCCTACACATGAGCATGATGCCGGGGTCTCAACCTGGGTTCTGGCCCATTGTCGGAGCCTAGGCTGAGATCCGAGCAAAGGCCCAGGTCTAGGAATTTTCCCGATGACTCTACCCTATACTTAACATATTTGACACCACATCCTGGACCAGATCCAGGCCAGATGCCGCAACCCAATGCTGGCAACAAGTAGTGGCCTTTCCCTATTGATTAATAGCAATTAATGGATTGCTCCTCCAAGAACATATGCAACCATTTTTTAAACCCAACTACAATAGCTGCTTAGCCTTGGCCTTGCATAGGCTTAGACCATGGTAGGTTGCTGTGACCTTGGATGGGGTGGCGCTGGGGCCTTGGCTTTCTAGACCAGGTAAGTAGGGGCCAGGTAGGATCCTGGCCCTGGAAATTTTCTGTGTGGGAGGGATGGGTGGAGGGCATGGGAGGCCCTATGAGGCTGCATTTCTTTTTTTTTTCTCACTGTTTCTGTTGGGGGTTTTTTAAACTAAAGAAAGGAAATAAACATTCCATGAAATTAAATTCATTGGAATCCCCCCCCCCAAAAAAAATCAAAATGAAAAACAAAATGAAATGTTCCCCCTTTCATACCCCTACTATTCATCTTGTCCATTGGGAAAATATATCATTTAGCCCTACTCTCTAATTTGTTATTTTTAATCAGTTCACAATCAATAATAGGAAACTGCCTCTATCTCATGATTTTTTAATTCCCAATAATTCTCTCATGATGCACTTTGTCATCTGCTTTCCGGAAGTTGAGGGATACTATATCAGCTGTATAAAGAAACATATGTCCTCAAAAAAAAAAAAAAAAAAAGCAGATTGGGGAGGAAAGACCTCGACTGGTTAAATCCATGTTGAATTTGTCCCATCAAACTATGCCTATCAATATTTTCAGCAATTTTGTTCTTTATGATTATTTCTACCATTTTGCCTGTCACATACGTCAGATTCACTGTTCTGTAGTTTCTTGGTTCACCCCTTGATCCCTTTTTAAAAATTGGTGTTAGATTGGTAACCCTCTAGTCTTTAGGTGCAAAAGACAATTTTAATGATAGTTTACAAATTAGTAATAGCTGGTCCACATTTTAATTTTTCAGTTCTTTCAGAACTTTGGGACGTATGCCATCTGGTCCAAGTGATTTGCTACTCTTTAGTTTGTCAATTTGCCCTAGTACATCTTCTTCTTTTTTTTTACTGTTGTGCAGAATTATCACTTGTGAAAATCATTTCTGGCATGGGTATCTCTCTTACATCTTCCTCAGTGAACACCGACACAAAATATTCATTTAGTTTCTCTGCTATGGCTTTGACATTCCTGTGCCCTTTTAACCCCTTGATCATCTACTGGTGCAACTGACTCCCTCACAGCATTTTTACTTTAAATGTACCTGAAAAAGTTTGTATTATGAGTTTTGGCTTCTAAGGCAAGTTTTTTCTTAAAATTCTCTTTGTGTCTTCCCTATCAATGCTTTGCATCTAATTTGCCAGTGCTTATGCTATTTCATATTTTCTTCATTCAGATCCCTTTCCCAATTCTTGAAAGATGTTCTTTTAGCTATTATATCCTCTCTCACCTCATCTTTTAACCATCCCAGTAGTCATTTAGCTTTCCTTCCACCTTTTCTTATGCATGGATTACATCTTCCAAGATGGTAATTTTAAACAATGTTCATGCCTGGTGTAAATTCTTAACCTTTGAAGCCACTCCTTTCAATTTTTTCCTAATTGTTTTCCCCATTTTATCATAGTCATCTTTTTGAAAGTTAAATTCTGTTGCAGTAGATTTCTTTAGTGTCCTCCCTCTAGATGTTAAGTGAAATTTGATCATGTTGTGATCACTATTGCCAAGTGGCTCCAACACAGTTACATTTTGTACCAAATGTGTTCCACAAAGGATTAGATCTAAAATAGGTTCCCTCTGGTTTGTTCTTATAGCAATGATCCATGAAGAAATCATTTATTTCATCTAGGAACTTTACCTCTTTAGCATGTTCTAATGTGGCATTCACCCAGTCAATACTGGGGTTATTGAAATCACCCATTACTCCTGTGCTGCTGATTATGTTGGCTTCCCTAATTTCTTTTAGCATTTCATTGTCTGTCTGGCCAGGTGGATGATAATACATTCCCATTACTATTTTATTCCCCTTTTCATCTTTACTTCTAGTGGCCATAATTGTGAGAAAGAAAGTGAGAAGAACACTCCAAGGTGGTTTACCTCATCCCCAATGACTCTGGGGGTCATTTACCAGGCGGATTGCACGCGATACCAAGATGGGGGCGGAGTCAGAGCAGAGTTGGCCCTGGAGGAGGAGGAGGCGGGCCGTCACCGGGGCCGACTCCGCGAAGACGGCACTGACAGCGAAAAGGTAAGGGCCTTTTCGCTGCCTATTTCACACCCAATAACTACACCTTCTATGGTGGCGCTATTGGGTGCGAAACCGGCAGTGATCGTACCGCGGCAATGCGATCACTGCCGGCTAGCGCAGGACCGCCCCCCCGTTTCGACCCCTCGCTCCCCATTAGCGCGATTTTCTAAAGTATCACAGGCCTGCAATACTTTAGAAAATGAGGCCCTCTGTTTGCTAAGCCAAAATGGAAGATATTTTTGAGGAGCTCCAGCTCAACTGAATACTTGTGGAGGAAGATGAAACTGCACTCCAGAAAGGACTGACTGTGGCTTCTGAGAGACTGATACAGTTCTTCCATTTTCTAAGCCCTCAGCTTTTGGGAATGAGGAGATATATATCCACAATGGTAATAATTAGCCTGCTCATGATTCAGAGGGCTTATTCTTGCCAGACATTCTAAGGAAAATTGTTCTTCTTTTATTTTATTTTTTTTATTTAATAGCACTGAAAAGTGCTGTTTGGGTTTTGCTGAAAAGTGAGGCAACTTTGAAGAAAAATAATTTTACCGAAAATTGAAGTAAAAATTACAGAGAAATAAGTACACATATGTGCTGGTGCTTGAATGAAAAAAACAAACTGAGAGGGTTCATGAAGCAATGACCACATGGGAATTCCTGCACATGTTCAGTAAAGCAGATGTTTTACTAGCTTATAGGGGTGTGCATTCGGATTGACCGCATTAGTAAAACGCAACTCATATTTTTTTTTTACTTAAAAAATTGATTCGACATAAACGATCGGATTTCCCACATATCGAACATAGATATGTTCGATATGTGGGAAATCGCGATTGTTGAGCCAAAATAAAAATATAAACCCCCTCACCCTCCTTAATCCCCCCCCCCCCCGACTTACCACAACTCCCTGGTGATGGAGCGAGGAGTGAGGACGCCATTTCTGCAATCCTTGGCGAGAAGCATGTGACGTCGGCGGCACGTCGAGTGACGCCGGCGTCACGTGATTCCCGGCTCGTTCACGCTGGACGGCTCGTTCGGCCCAAAAAGAACTTTTGGCCAGCTTGGGGGGGCCTCCTGACCCCCCCAAGCTGGCCAAAAGTTCTTTTTGGGCCGAACGAGCCGTCCGGCGCGAACGAGCCGGGAATCACGTGGCGCCGCGTCACTCAGACGCGACGTCACGTGATTCCCGGCTCGAAGCAATCCTTGGCGAGAAGCATGTGACGTCGGTGGCACGTCGAGTGACGCGGCGTCACGTGATTCCCGGCTCGTTCGCGCCGGACGGCTCGTTCGGCCCAAAAAGAACTTTTGGCCAGCTTGGGGGGGCCTCCTGACCCCCCCAAGCTGGCCAAAAGTTCTTTTTGGGCCGAACGAGCCGTCCGGCGCGAACTTGCCGGGAATCACGTGACGTCGCGTCTGAGTGACGCGGCGCCACGTGATTCCCGGCTCGTTCGCGCCGGACGGCTCGTTCGGCCCAAAAAGAACTTTTGGCCAGCTTGGGGGGGTCAGGAGGCCCCCCCAAGCTGGCCAAAAGTTCTTTTTGGGCCGAACGAGCCGTCCGGCGCGAACGAGCCGGGAATCACGTGACGCCGCGTCACTCGACGTGCCACCGACGTCACATGCTTCTCGCCAAGGATTGCAGAAATGACGTCCTCACTCCTCGCTCGATCACCAGGGAGTTGTGGTAAGTCTGGGGGGGGGATTAAGGAGGGTGAGGGGGTTTAATTTTTTTTTTGCACATATGTACATATACCCAACTCATTGGATTTTTTTTATGTCCATATTGGCCGCAAGTGGGACCCCCTTTCGGACATAAAAAATATGAACATAAAATTTTGCTCTGCACATCCCTACTAGCTTAGATAAAAGAGTATGTTCAGTTCCATCAGATGACCACACCAATATGTTATGGCTATTTCAACACTGCTTGTTGACAGAGAATATATGCCTGTATGTTTATAAAATGGGTAAAGAAAGAATGCATTTTCTGGCAATGGACATATTGGTGCATAGTACTGCATACTGAAAAAATGTCCTTCCTTTTGGAGCAGAAATACATGGCATTTTATAAACCCACTGTTCTGGGATTGAAATAAATACTTAAAACCAACATCTAGAAGAGAAAATTATTTTTCTTCAGAAAAACAAATAGAAGATATTGTATTTTATGGAAAACATTACATGTTACCATGCAATGAAGCAGGGACAGGTCTCTCAGAGATTGTTTACTGATACAATGGGTTAAATAGGTTACCACCTCTATATGCCAATGACTTAGCTAGTAATAGCTACATAGTTAGCAAAATATTTCTTTACTTGGTTAATGTAGCAAAATAATTCTTCAAGCAATTAATGTAAATTCCTTATCTTTAAAAATGTAAGATGAGCTTAGAGCTAAATTGGAAAGCAGACACTGACCTTTGGTCACTTCTGTATGAGTCCTTTCCACAGTGCACTAATAATTTCCAGCACATTCTTTGTTTCATTCTGCTATTGCCTTGGAAATGCCTGATTCAATGCTAAGCAAAAATGTGATACAATACATAAGAGTAATGACTTATAATATGGCTTGTCCTTCTGTCTCTTCAGAGATGTACCTGTCACAGGTGTATTTCTTGTAAAATCTCTGCAGAGCACCCTAACACCTCCACACAATTTATAAAATACTAGCATTAATCTCTGCACATCCACTTATGTGTGCAAATCCTGTACCATGCATAGATTTAAAAGTTGGGAAGCCACTCAGACAGGAGGTTTTCTATTAAAATGCTTTTCAAATATTAACCTCATAATACAATTGTATGCAACTGTCTGCAGAGGAGGAGGTGACATTATGGGAGAGGGGAGAAGGGACGGCATTTGACACTGTGCTAGGGAGGAGCATGTGGTACTTGCCAGACTAGAGCTGGAGAAGGAGGAAGCAGGGTTTGACTTAACCAGGGCCGCATGGAGCATGATTAGGACCATGGAATGTGTGCGTTAGGAGGAAGCAGCAGCTCCTGATGGGTTTTCTGATAGCTTATGGTTGTGACAAAGTCTGGCAGGGTCACTCAGCAGTGACAGTGCTTGGTGGTTCTTCTGGCAGCTCTAGCTGTAGCAGTTGTTCCAATGGTGGTAGCGGGCATGTCCTTATTTTTCATTATTCTACAAAATTAGTCTGAACATAAGGAGATAGTTTCATACGGGGTAATTCTATAGTCATTCTCGTACTAGCAATCTTAACCTTTTATTATTGATATCTCTATTTTACAAAGATTGATTTTGATCTTTTGTGTTGTAATCAAGAAGTGGATCCTTGGGCCGACCGTTGATGGAAGACGGTCAGGAGGCAGTTCAGGTAAGCAGGCAGGCAGGTAGACTGGCAGGCAGGCAGGCAGGCTGGCAGGCAAGCAGGTAGACTGGCAGGCAGGCATGTAGACTGGTAGGCAGGCAGGCAGGCTGGCAGGCAAGCAGGCAGGCTGGCAGGCAAGCAACTTCCTTGGTGACTGTGTTGCAAAGGCAAGGAAACCTAGGAGACGCTGGGTTTAAATCCCCCCAGCATCTGATGTCACAGAAGGAGGTCTGATGTCACAGAAGGAGGCGTGTCACAACAGTACCTCCCCTCTTACGCCCCCTCCTCAAGGGTCCGGGTTTATTGGGATTGTCATGATGAAACTGGGTTAGCAGGGACTTGTCCAGTATATTTCGGGCAGGTTCCCAAGAGTCCTCCTCAGAGCCGCAGCCCTCCCAGGCCAATAGATCACCACTGGAGCCGGAACCGGGTCCGGTGCTGGTGCTGGCGGACCAGCATTCATCCGAGCGGCCAGTTGCTCCACAGTGACAGCCAGGTTGTCCAAGACCTGTTGCTGCTGTACTAGCCGTTGAGCCAGTCCGGGAATGGCTTGAAGGCTAGCGAGGTCTGCCGGATCCATGGCCTTTGCAAACTGTTGTAATCAAGAAGTGGATCCTTGGGCCGACCGTTGATGGAAGACGGTCAGGAGGCAGTTCAGGTAAGCAGGCAGGCAGGTAGACTGGCAGGCAGGCAAGTAGACTGGTAGGCAGGCAGGCAGGCTGGCAGGCAAGCAGGTAGACTGGTAGGCAGGCAGGCAGGCTGGCAGGCAGACTGGCAGGCAGGCTGGCAGGCAAGCAGGCAGACTGGCAGGCAAGCAGGCAGGCTGGCAGGCAAGCAACTTCCTTGGTGACTGTGTTGCAAAGGCAAGGAAACCTAGGAGACGCCGGGTTTAAATCCCCCCAGCATCTGATGTCACAGAAGGAGGTCTGATGTCACAGAAGGAGGCGTGTCACAACATTTTGTTCCTGATTTAAGAACATAAGAACATGCCATACTGGGTCAGACCAAGGGTCCATCAAGCCCAGCATTCTGTCTTCAACAGTGGCCAACCCAGGCCATAAGAACCTGGCAAGTTCCCAAAAACTAAGGACTGGATTTTAAAAAGGTTACATGCACCAGGCCTATTTTCAAAAGGCCCAGCAATGCGTATGTAAGTCCCAGGGCTATACTAAAGGGGCAGGAAGGGGCGGGGCGTGGGCAGGGTCAGAGGGCAGTGTCAGAGGCTCCCGGTACAGCGGCCATTTTCCACTGTGCCAGGGATCGCACGCTGGCAGTCGGACGATGCATGCAATTTAATTCAGCCCCAGGGCTGAAGTAAGATTTAGAATAAAAGAAAGAAAAAAAAAAGGTAGGGGGAAAGGGTGGGGGTGGTAGGGGAAGGGAAGGGAAGGTGGGGTGGTGGGTAGGGAATGGGGGTGGGCAGTGCGGCTCGGCGCGGGATCGGCATGCGCAAGGTGCACAATTGTGCACCCCCTTGCTTGCGTCGACACCCAAGTTTATAACATGCATGTGCCTGCGCGCATGTGATATAAAATCATGTGTCCATGTGTGTGCGCCGTGTAGCGCATGCACATGGATGTGCTCGTGTAACTTTGAAAATCTACGCCTAAGTCTATCCCATGTTACTGTTGCTAGTTATAGTAGTGGCTATTTTCTAAGTCAACTTAATTATAGCAGGTAATGGACTTCTCCTCCAAGAAAGTATCCAATCCTTTTTTAAACCCAGCTACACTAACTGCACTAACCACATCCCCTGGTAACAAATTCTAGAATTTAATTGTGTGTTGAGTGAAAAAGAACTTTCTCCAATTTGTTTTAAATGTGCCACATGCTAACTTCATGGCATACCCCCTAGTACTTCTATTATCCAAAAGAGTAAATAACCGATTCACGTTTAATCGTTCTAGATGTCCCATGATTTTAAACACCTCTATCATATCCCCCCTCAGCCATCTCTTCTCCAAGTTGAAAAGTCCTAACCTCTTTAGTCTTTTGTCATAGGGAAGCTGTTCCATCCCCCTTATCATTTTGGTAGCCCTTCTCTGTACCTTCTCCATCACAATGATATATTTTTTGAGATGCAGCGACCAGAATTGTTCACAGTATTCAAGGTGTGGTCTCACCATGGATTGATACAAAGGCATTATGACATTTTACGTTTCATTCACCATTCCCTTTCTAATAATTCCCAACATTCTGTTTGCCTTTTTAACTGCCGCAACACACTAAGGGGTACATTTTTAAAAAAAGTGTGAGCGCGTAGTTTTGTTCACACACCAGGCAGAAACAAAAGTACGCCGGATTTCAATAGATACGCACGTAGCCACGCCTATCTTTTAAAATCCGGGGTCGACGCACGCAAGGGGATGCACATTTGTGCAATTTGCATGCGCTGAGCCCTGCGTGCGCTGCCTCCCCCCACCTTCCCCTCCCTTCCCCTATCTAACCCACCCCCCAGCCCTACCTAAATCCCCCTCCTAACCTTTATCCAGGAAGTTACGCCTGCCTCCGTAACTTGCGCGCGCCAAATGTCTGCAGGTGTGGCAGGCCCCGACACAGGTCGCTGTGTCGGGGCCCTCTGCCACGCCCACAGACTGCTGTCACGCCCCCGAACACGCCCCGAGCCGATACCATGCCCCCTGGCCATGCTCCCAAACCGCCCCTTTTTGCGAGCCCCGGGACATATGCGCGTCCCAGGGCTCGTGCGCGCCGCCGAACCTATGCAAAATAGGCTCGGCGCGCGCATGGGCAGATTTCCGCAGGTTACGCGTGCATGTTACGCACGTAGCCTTTGAAAATCTGCCCATAAATGATGATTTCAATGTGTTATCCACTATGACACCTATATCTCTTTCTTGGGTGGTAGCTCCTAATATGGAACCCAACATTGTATAATTATAGCATGGGTTATTTTTCCCTATATGCATCACCTTGCACTTATCCATATTAAATTTCATCTACCATTTGGATGCACAATTTTCCAGTCTCACAAGGTCTTCCTGCAATTTATCGCAATCTGCTTGTGATTTAACTACTCTGAATAATTTTGTATCATCTGCAAATTTGATTACCTCACGCGTCATATTTATTTCCAGATAATTTATAAATATATTGAAAAGTAAAGGTCCCAATACAGATCCTTGAGGCACTCCACTGCCCACTTCTTTCCACTGAGAAAATTGTTCATTTAATCCTACTCTTTATTTCCTGTCTTTTAGCCAGTTTGTAATCCACGAAAGGACATAACCACCTATCCCATGACTTTTTACTTTTCCTAGAAGCCTCTCATGAAGAACTTTGTCAAACATCTTCTGAAAATCCAATTACACTACATCTACTGGTTCACCTTTATCTACTTGTTTATAGGGATGTGAATCGTGTCCTCGATCGTCTTAACGATCGATTTCGGCTGGGAGGGGGAGGGAATCGTATTGTTGCCGTTTGGGGGGGTAAAATATCGTGAAAAATCGTGAAAAATCGTGAAAAATCTAAAAATCTAAAAATCGCAAAACCGGCACATTAAAACCCCCTAAAACCCACCCCCGACCCTTTAAATTAAATCCCCCACCCTCCCGAACCCCCCCCAAATGAGTTAAATAACCTGCGGGTCCAGCGGCGGTCCGGAACGGCAGCGGTCCGGAACGGGCTCCTGCTCCTGAATCTTGTTGTCTTCAGCCGGCGCCATTTTCCAAAATGGCGCCGAAAAATGGCGGCGGCCATAGACGAACACGATTGGACGGCAGGAGGTCCTTCCGGACCCCCGCTGGACTTTTGGCAAGTCTCGTGGGGGTCAGGAGGCCCCCCACAAGCTGGCCAAAAGTTCCTGGAGGTCCAGCGGGGGTCAGGGAGCGATTTCCCGCCGCGAATCGTTTTCGTACGGAAAATGGCGCCGGCAGGAGATCGACTGCAGGAGGTCGTTCAGCGAGGGTTCCGGCGCCTCGCTGAACGACCTCCTGCAGTCGATCTCCTGCCGGCGCCATTTTCCGTACGAAAACGATTCGCGGCGGGAAATCGCTCCCTGACCCCCGCTGGACCTTCAGGAACTTTTGGCCAGCTTGTGGGGGGCCTCCTGACCCCCACGAGACTTGCCAAAAGTCCAGCGGGGGTCCGGAAGGACCTCCTGCCGTCCAATCGTGTTCGTCTATGGCCGCCGCCATTTTTCGGCGCCATTTTGGAAAATGGCGCCGGCTGAAGACAAAAAGATTCAGGAGCAGGAGCCCGTTCCGGACCGCTGCCGTTCCGGACCGCCGCTGGACCCGCAGGTTATTTAACTCATTTGGGGGGGGTTCGGGAGGGTGGGGGATTTAATTTAAAGGGTCGGGGGTGGGTTTTAGGGTGTTTTAGTGTGCCGGCTCACGATTCTAACGATTTATAACGATAAATCGTTAGAATCTCTATTGTATTGTGTTCCATAACGGTTTAAGACGATATTAAAATTATCGGACGATAATTTTAATCGTCCTAAAACGATTCACATCCCTACTTGTTTATTAACTCCTTAAAACAAGTGAAACAGGTTTGTGAGGCAAGACTTGCCTTGGGTAAAGCCATGCGGACTTTGTTCCATTAAACCATGTCTTTCTATATGTTCTGTGATTTTGATATTTAGATCACTTTTCCACTACTTTTTCTGGCACTGAAGTCAGGCTAACTGGTCTGTAGTTTCCTGGATCACCCCTGGAGCCCTTTTTAAATATTGGGGTTACAATAGCCACCAGTCTTCAGGTACCATAGTTGATTTTAATGATAGGTTACATATTTTTACTAATAGGTCTGAAATTTCATTTTTAAGTTCCTTCAGAACCCTGGGGTGTATACCATCCGGTCCAGGTGATTTACTACTCTTCAGTTTGTCAATTAGGCCAACCACATCTTCTAGGTTCACCTTGATTTGGTTCAGTCCATCTGAATCATTACCCATGAAAACCTTTTCCGGTATGGGTATCTCCCCAATATCCTCTTCAGTAAACACCGAAGCAAAGAAATCGTTAAATCATTCCATGATGGCCTTATCTTCTCTAAGCGCCCCTTTAACCCCTCGATCATCTAATGGTCCAACTGACTCCCTCACAGGCTTTCTACTTTGAATATATTTTTTAAAGTTTTTACTGTGAGTTTTTTCCTCTACTGCCAAGTTCTTTGCAAATTGTCTCTTAGCCTTTCTTATCAGTATCTTACATTTAACTTGCCCACAATTATGCATAATCCTATTTTCTTCTGTTGGATCCTTCTTCCAATTTTTGAATGAAGATCTTTTGGCTAAAATAGCTTCTTTCACCTCACCTTTTAACCATGCTGGTAATCATTTTGCCTTCCTTCCAACTTTCTTAATGTGTGGAATACATCTGGACTGTGCTTCTAGGATGATATCTTTTAACAATGACCACACCTCTTGTATACATTTTACCTTTGTAGCTGCTCCTTTCAGTTTTTACTATTTTTCTCATTTTCTCAAAGTTTTCCTTTTGAAAGTTTAGCACTAGAGCCAAAGATTTGCTGAGTTTCCCCCTTCTAGTCATTAATTCAAATTTGATCATATTATGATCAGTATTGCCGTGGCCCTATCACCATTACCTCTCTCACCAAATCATGTGCTCCACTGAGAATTAGATCTAAAATGTATCCCTCTCTCGTTGGTTCCTGAACCAATTGCTCCATAAAACTGTCATTTATTCCATCCATCCATGTCCCGATGATATATTTACCCCGTCAATATTGGGGTAATTGAAATCTCTCATTTTACCACACTACCAATTTGGTTAGTTTCTCTAATTTCTCACCATCTTGGCCAGGTGGATGGTAGTATACTCCTATCACTATAGTCTTTCCCAACACACAAGGGATTTCTACCAATAAAGATTTGATTGTGCATTTATTCTCATGCAGGATGTTTATCTTGTTGGACTTTATGCCATCCCGGAAATAAAATGTTACACCACTTCCCGGGTTCTCCTCTCTGTCATTGCCATACATTTGTACCACAGTATAGTACTGTCCCGTTGGTTATCCTCCTTCCACCATGTCTCTGAGATATCAAGTAAGTCTGTGTCATCATTCACTGCTATACATGTTGACCTGTTCTATAAACATAGAACATGTTGTATATATAGAACATGTTATATATGTTATATAAACATAGAACATGTTGACCTGTTCTATGTTTATTGCTCAATGTTCTATGTTCGATGTAACGCCATAGCCGCGACAGTTATGTTCAATTGTAAACCGATATGATTTGATATCTTTGTTCAAGAATGTCGGTATAGAAAAATTCGAAATAAATAAATACATTCTAATTCTCCCATCTTACTTCTTAGACTTCTGGCATTAGCATACAAATATTTCAAAGTTTGTTTTCTGTTTGTATTTTCATTCTGCTTTTTAATTGATAGGGATAAGTTAGAATTTTTTTAGCTCAGGTGAGGTTTTAGTTACAGACACTTTGACTAGTTTTCTTATTATTGAACCCTCACTGTTGGGATGCCCTAATTCTAATGTATCATTAGTATCCTTTGAAGATACCTCCCTCCAAACTGCTGAGTGACTGTCGGCTTTCCCCTTTGTTCTAGTTTAAAAGCTGCTCTATCTCCTCTTTAAAGGTTAGCGCCAGCAGTCTGGTTCTACCCTGGTTAAGGTGGAACCCATCCCATCGGAATAGACTCCCCCTTCTCCAAAAGGTTCCCCAGTTCCTTTCAAAACGGAATCCCTCTTCCTTGCACCATCTTCTCATCCACACATTGAGACTCCGGAGCTCTGCCTGCATCTGGTGACCTGCGCGTGGAACAGGGAGCATTTCAGAGAATGCTATCCTGGAGGTTCTGGATTTTTTCAAGTGTTTTCTCTAGTTTCTGTGGCAAAAAAATGAGGGATGCAGGAATAAGTTATATAGTCATCAAAAATAAGGTTTAATTTTTTTTTTATAACAAATACAAAATATTTGTGAGTTTATTTTGAGTTTACAGAGGATAGAGGAAAAAGAAGAAAAATATTTTAAATATACATTTGTATGCTAATTCCAAAACGCAATTCAATAGCATAACAGAGGAGATTCATCAACAGATTTTTTTGTGATTGAAAATACTTAGAATTTTTCATTGCTAAATCTGGAAAAATATTTTCACTGGAACCAGCATTTGATAAATTTTCTCTGATATCTTAATTACCAATCTGAAATAAAATCCCATACCATGAATTCCAATTTACAATTACTAGAAACATCTGACAAGATTAAATAATGTAACTTAGTACAACCCTCTTTGTAATCTATTCTAATTTCATACAAAATGGTGTGTGTACTGTAATGAAAAATAAACTAAGAGGAACATTTATATTAAATTCATAATCAATTGAATGGTCCCCAATGTTTATAGACTGACATTTTATTCTCACTGTTGTAGAAATTAAGCTAAATTGAATAGTTGTTCAACTCAGTGCAATTTTAAGAGCTACTCTTTTGTATATTAACTGAATTTGATCTTGAACAAAATGTTCATCTGTGCCATCTGGCTGTGGCTTTAATGACTTGCTAATAGCTCTGATGTTTAGCTTAGAACCATGGGACTTTGTTTCAGTGTGCACTGCTTTTGTAGACTTTAATCTATTTTTTATCCATAGGAATATTATACTAATTGCTAATTATATTTGCATGTGAGATACTTCACCACAAGCAAATTCTTCCAAATTCATGTATGTGTGTATACATAGGGAATAACAAAATATGAAGTCATAAAGGGACAATGCTAGGCAAAGATTAACATATGAAACAAACTTTTTTTCTTATTTTCAGACCACCAGTCCTCCACAATTCAGCTGCAAAATCCAGTTCTTGATGCTGAATTCCATATTCCCTGTGAAATTGTCATGGTGGAGTGAGTGCCCAGATGAGCTAGAGGCAGCGGCAGAGGTAGCAGTTCAATTATCTCTTCCTCACTCTAGGCCAATTCCCACTCCATATTGCCAGTTAGGCTTGGTCCTGAGAGAAGCACAACAAGAGTGTCTGAAATAATTTCCTCTTTCTCTGCTATCCAGAGCAAGGTTGTGGATTTTTATGACAGCTTGTCTGTGTGTGTATGTTACAGAGTGTGTGCAAGAGAGAATGAACATGTGAGTGTGTGAGTGTGTGTGTGTGTGAGAGAGGATAGTTTATGAAGCCCTGCCCCCCATAGCCCCCTAATACTCATCAGTCTCAGGGTGACTGGAAATGACTTTCCCAGGTATGGACAGCAGAGGCTTTTTAAAATCATTGTTAGTTTTAATTATTGGGTGGTTATTAGATGTGTCTGCTGTTTTGAAATATTTTATTGGTGCTTGGGAAATTTAAAAAAAATGAAAATTACTTTAATAGATGTTGTTCTATTCATCGGTAATTTTGAAATATGTATTCTTTTATTAGTATGGTTTTACTATTATAATTGATGCTTTATGTTTTTGTATTTTATTGTTTGTTTTATGAGGAATGGTGGTTCTGTTTTTCCATTGTTTCACCTACAGTCTGGCTTCTTGGGGTTTCCATTTTAGTAGATATGTGCGGAGCCGCGCGTATCTGCTAAAAACCTGGATCGGCGCGCGCAAGGCTATCAATTTTGTATAGCCGGCGCGTGCCGAGCCGCGCAGCCTACCCCCGTTCCCTCCGAGGCCGCTCCAAAATCGGAGCGGCCTCGGAGGGAACTTCCTTTTGCCCTCCCCTCACCTTCCTCTCCCTTCCCCTACCTAACCCACCCACCCGGCCCTGTCTAAGCCCCCACCTTACCTTTGTCGGGGGATTTACGCCTCCCGGAGGGAGGCGTAAATCCCCGCGCGTCAGCGGGCCTCCTGCGCGCCGGGACGTGACCTGGGGGCGGGTCCGGAGGGCGCGGCCACGCCCCCGGACTGCCCCGGGCCGTAGCCATGCCCCCGTACCCGCCCCCAAAACGCTGCCGACACGCCCCGAAAACGCCGCCGACACGCCCCGAAAACGCCGCAACGACCGGGACCGCCCCCGACACGCCCCCGACACGCCCCCCTCGGAGAACCCCGGGACTTACGTGAGTCCCGGGGCTCTGCGCGCGCCGGTAGGCCTATGTAAAATAGGCTTACCGGCGCGCAGGGCCCTGCTCGCCTAAATCCGCCCGGTTTTGGGCGGATTTAGGCGAGCAGGGCTCTGAAAATCCGCCCCTCTGAGTGTCTTTTTTGCAGGATTTTGTATTAGTTCATAATGTGTCAGGCACTGCAGGCAGTGGAAAGTGGTTGTCTTGCTGTTACTGTGAGATGATACCAACATTTGAAACTATGCTAGAGTAGCCTAGTGGTTAGTGCAGTGGACTATGAACCAGGAGACCAGGGTTTGAGTCCTGCTGTTGCTCCTTGTGACCTTGGGCAAGTCACTTTACCCTCCATTGCCTCAGGTACAAACTTAGGGGGTCATTTATCAAAGTGCTATATGGTGTTTTTGCACGTGTTAAGGAGTTTTTGCATGAAAAAAAAATGTCTTTAACACATGGAAAAATGCCATAACGCATAGTGTGATGCAAATTAGCAAAAGGGGAGGAGTTTGTAGCCAAGTGGGCTCGCTTCATAATTTGCAAAGCCATAGGGGCAGATTTTAAAACAATACGCGCGCCGGTACTTTTGTTCGCGCCAGTGGCGCGAACAAAAGTACACCAGATTTTATAAGATACACGCGTAGCTGCGCGTATCTTATAAAATCCGGGGTCGGCGCGCGCAAGGGGGTGCACATTTGTGCAACCTGCGCACGCCGAGCCCAGCGCGGCCTGCCTGTTCCCTCCGAGGCCGCTCCGATTTCGGAGCGGCCTAGGAGGGAACTTTTCTTCGCCCTCCCCCCACCTTCCCCTCCCTTCCCCTACCTAACCCACCCACCCCGGCCCTATCTAAACCCTCCCTTAACTTTGTGTGCGTCGCCGGCAGCCCCGCTCCGTCCTCCGGTCCCGGGGGCATGGTCCGAAGGCCTCGACCACGCCCCCGGGCCGGCGCCACGCCCCTGGGCCCGCCCCCGAAACGCCACGTCATTTCGGGACCGCCCCAGGACACGCCCCCTCCCTCCCCGTTTCGAAAGCCCTGGGACTTACACGCGTCCAGGGGCTTTACGCGCGCCGGCGACCTATGCAAAATAGGTGCGCCGGCGCGTGCAGGGGTTTTAAAATCCGCCCTAATATTGCACAGCTTTAATGCATATTTCAACTATACCTTTTTCATTTGTGTAGCTCTATTATGCTATTTTATGCTCCTGGAGATCCAGCCTAGCTATCAGGGCCCTTCTACAACAGAGAGAGAGAGAGAGAGAAAACAAACATAATGCCCTCATAGTAGGGAGGTATTACCTGGTATTACCTGGTAATTACCAAACACTAAGAAGATCCCATGCTACTGATGCAATTAATATCAGTGGCTATTCCCTAAGTAATCTTGATTAATAGCAGTTAATGGACATCTCCTCCAAGAACTTATCCAAACTTTTTTTGAACCCAGCTACACTAACTGCTCTAACCACATCCTCTGGCAAGAAATTCCAGAACTTTATTGTGCGTTGAGTGAAAAATAATTTTCTCCGATTAGTCTTAAATGTATTACTTGCTAACTTCATGGAAATCCCCCTAGTCCTTCTATTATTTGAAAGTGTAAATAACCGATTCACATCCACTCCCCTGATTGGAAAACATTTTTTGTCCAGTTTCAGGAAAACCAAAAAACACCCTAAACCTTTAAAAATTTAATTAACTACAACCCCCCTACTCTCCCGACCCCTCCACCTAGACTTGCCAAAAGTCCCTGGTGGTCCAGCGGGGGTCCCGGGAGTGATCTCCCACTCTTGAGCTGTCAGCTGCCAGTAATAAAAATGGCACCAGTGGCACTTTGCCCTTACCATGTGACAGGAGCTACCGGTGCCATTAGTTGGCCCCTGTCACATGGTAGGAACAATGGGTGGCTTGTGCCATTTTTTAAGATTGCGCCGGCCGTCCATTGCTCCTACCATGTGACAGAGGCCAGACAATGGCAGCGATAGCCCCTGTCACATGGTAAGGGAAAAGGGCCACCGGCGTCATTTTGATTACTGGCAGCCGATGGCCCGAGAGCGGGAGATTACTAAAAAAAAAATACTGATCCACAGGAAAATGAGATTTTTCCATGGCCAGACGAACCCAAAAACACAAACAATCGGGCACCCAATGCACATCCCTACTGATAACATCAAACACGTCATTTCTATAATTCTACAGTATTTCACTGTAGATCATTTTTCAATTCTGATTTCAAAGAAAAGAACAATGCTATCCAGTCCAATTCCTTTGTTGTCTATCTATTCATATATAGTGACATAAAGTATATATATGTAGCTCCTGATTCAGCTGGGGCTATTATAACATAGCTGAGTCCCTTACTGATCAAGAAGTCTGCCCTTCCCCCATCTTTAAAAATTTAAGTAAAAGACTGCTTCTCTCACTTTGCCCTTGATGTGCCAGGTTATGATGATGTTCCTGACAGGAGATGAGTGTTACGGGTTGTGGACCCTTGGGCTGGCTGCGACTGAAGATGGTGTACTGTGGAGGATCTACAGGGAACGTCACAATCAGGAGGTGGCGCTGAAGAGGTAGTCCGGTGGAGGCTTCACCACTGGAAGCTGAGGTCCCCCCAGGAGGAGCCTGTAGGGACCCGGGCCTCTTGGTCTTAGGTGGGATCCTCTGCGACCAAGGACCAGAAGACCAGCCCGAGAAGCTGGTCCAATGAAGAGGCAGGCCCAGGAGGTCAGAAGAGACTTCACCCTTGGAAGCCCGCGACCCCCGCTGGGGCTTAGGCAAACCCTCTGGGCGAACCCTCTGGGCGAGTGCAGAACCAGATACCTGCGGAAGCGGTGAGGTCTGAAGATGGGGTCCGGGGACAAGCCAAGGTCGGAAGCCAGAAGTCAGATGCCGAAGACAAACCAGGAACGGAAACTGAAACTGGAGTCAATGGACAAAGCAGTGTCTGGAGCCAGAAGTGAGAAGCCAAAACCAGGAACAGGAGTCAAAGCTGGAGTCGAGGGACGAAGCAGGGTCAGGCGTTGGAAACTGAAGATAAGCAGAAGTCTAAAGCAGCAACTAGTAACTCCGAAGAGCGAACCTCATTGCAAGGCGAGGTCTAGGCCAAGCTGCAGGGTTTAAATACCCTGCAGCATCTGACGTCATCTGAAGGCATCCTCTGACTTTTCCCGCACTGGCCCCTTTAAAGTCCGAGCCCCTACGCGCGCGTGTGCCTAGGGGGCGGGACCAGACGCGACGAGGAGGAGGGAGCATCGCGGCCGAGGTCTGGGCAGGCCGAATGGGGGCTACAGCGGCCCAGGTCGGCCTCTAGGTGAGTGAAGGACCCGGGGCACGGCCTAGAGCTGTAACAATGAGGGATTTCTGAATAAAGGACTATAGGCCATTCATAGGGTAGTCATAAGGACGGGTGACATCAGTGAGCTCTGTAGAAATAATCGCTCACCTAAAAACTCACCATTTTGGCTTCTGTCAGCTTTCCCTCCCTCCCTTCTAATTTGGGTTTCTTTGGGTAACTTGAGTTTTTTGCTGATTTGGTGGGGTGATTATGCTAGGGTGGCTTTGCATTGTGGGAACTGAAATGGGGTTCAAGCATTCCAGCCTCTCAAGTATTGGTCTAAGGGCATCTCCTTTATCTTTTAGAGATAGTTGTAGGATTACTTAAAACGCTTATGGATTTACGTACCTGTTCAGCCTAGTGACACAGGTTACAGGTATTGCTAAAAGTGAATCACAGTCCCAAATGATTTAAAGAATGATACTCATCGTAATTAGCGTCTGTGATTGAGACGCTAATTACGATGAGTATCATTCTTTAAATCATTTGGGACTGTGACTGGCTATTATAGCTTTAAAATAAGAGCTGTTAAGTGTACGTTACACCTTGAAGTTCATCAGCATACCTTGGGATTTTATTCATATACGATGAAAAAGACAAAAAATTGAAAAGATAATGAAAATAAAGCAAAGTGACCTGATACCACAATAAGAGTCCGTTATTAATTACTGACTCAGAGTAAGGGTCCCACAAAATTTGAAGTTTGAAGTTTGATGGCTCAATAATATACGTATGAAGTAGATACCAGTTGAACCATATATTTGTATTTGTTGGTTACAAAGAGGGTTACTGGAATACATAATTTGTGTTTGTGGGTGTTTTGTGTGATTGCTAAAAGTGAGACACACACACACACACACACACACACATATATATATATATATATATACAGTCAAAACAAATAAAGACAGAAACATATTTTTAATTTAATAGTCCCCAACTATTATAAAATGGACTCCTATTTATAAAATACACCTATTTCAAAGCTTTTTGAAGATAAACCTCAAGTACAATAGAAGAAGGTCTGAAATAGTCATCAGGGTTTGAAGATTGATATTCTTATGGTACTGTCCTGGAAGAATGAGATGGACATTATTGAGATTCTTGGTTCTGCTCAAAAAAATGTCTTTGAAAGTTGGTTTTAATGAATTGTGAATTTATACTATTGTATGTTCTTTTGTAGTTTTGTACTAAAATGATGGAATAAATAGTAAGAAATATGGTAGGAACATACATGCTGGAGTCAGGCATGTGATGGAATTGATGTGCTCAACCCCACAGAGGAAAGGAAGATGATTGCTTCTTCTGTGATGTGAAGATAACCTGGATTAAATAACTAAATAATGAAATTAGTGGAACAGTTTTGCACAAGAGAAGGAATGTGTATCTGTGTTTAACATGAGAGATGCAAGCAGTTTGTGTGGAGCCAGCTCAAGGCCTAGCATACCAAGATAATGGTACTTTTACATCATTAGTTTATCTCAATTGAGATCGAATGTCAGTATATAAAAATAATAAATAAATAAAATTAAAAAAATTAGTTTAGGTAAAAGGTTTAGTCCAAATAAGGAAGTCATCCCAAAACAAAAAACAGTCACTGTTAGCAAAATCTGTATATAAGAATGTAACGTGTAACTTGAAAACTGAGAAGGCTTTGATGCGTCGCTGTTAAGACGCTACAAGTCACTCCCAGGAAACGCTGTATCTTTCCTGTATTCTTCTGGCTTTCCTTTGCTTACTATAATAAAGAGTATTATTGAGAAATATAAAAACTGTGAGTGTTTTCTATAACAAACCAGTCAACGCAGTGAAACCTCTGAGTGCCATAAGCCTCAGTTAGTAAATTGGGAACTTCTTGTGAGGTAAGAAAGGTAACAACTAGTAAAGTCCCTGCCCTGCTGGTAAGGCAGGTAATAACAAAATAGTCCCCGAGACAGCCGCCCTCGGGACTATAAACAGATGAAACCTAACAGTCATATAGAGCAATGTTAAGAGATCACCCGGGATGTCTCTTTAGCCATCAAGGTCTATGAGGATTCCTAGTTGTCTCCAGGCATACCTTCTAGGTTAGGGGAACATGAAACGCCAAATTCCTAATAAACGTTTGTGGTGGATTTGCTTCCATTTTAATTTGCATTCAGTTCTAGTTTCTACTGAAATTTTATTGAAATTACCTGGTTATCCTCTGCTTATTATGCTACATTTGCATTCTGTAATAGCTCTTTTTCAATATTTTTTTTTAGACTACATGTAGGTAAAATTATAGAGTAACTGGTGTTACATGCACTGCAGAAGTCAGCACAGGAACAGGAAGTAGCAAAGACCTGCTGGCAGTTCTTATCAGAACAACAGTGGAACGTATGGTCTGTCTCTTCTCTTAATGATTTAATATCAACATTTATGACTACAAAGCCACAGTGTGTCTCATGATAAACATTCTAGAGAAAAAAAATTGATGCAAGATTAATTAATGCATCAGATTTAATGGATTGGAAGACAATGTGACCTTAGTTAAACTTTAACGATGTGAATACATACCTCATTAATCCTAAGCATGTATACCTGAAAATTATATGTGTCAGATAGAATAATGAGTGACATTACAGAGATCAGACTACAGCAGATGTGGGAGGCCATTTACCTAATAGTTTATGTAAGTATAACCTCCTTATTTGCAGTTACACTAATGGGGACGTGGGAAGGGGAAGTTGATCTCAACATTAAGGCTTTCACATATTCATAAAATATGAAACATCTCTTGTACATAATAAATTAACTAATAGTTCTAAGTCAACACATGCTTTGTAAATCTTCATTGCTGGACTCACTAATGAAAGGGTAGACTATAGATTGAGGTTTATATTCCTAGAAGAAGTTGCAGTAGTGAGTATGTCATCTCTGCTAAGAATTCAAGAAATAAGACCTAGGAAATTCAAGTAATAAGACCTAGGAAATGTTCAGTACAGTTACATAAATGTTAAAATGCATCTCCTTTTCTTATGCTGTAAAAACATGTTTGCTATGCATTTGTGTAGAATAATATAGGTCTAGAAGTCTTTGCTACAGTGTTAATGGCTTGACTCACAGAAATTCTCATGGACTTCTAGAGGGTGAAAAGAGACAAAAACCTGATATTTGGCAAAACAAGTTGATGGAAAAAAACAGCCACATAGCACAAATGAGGTTGCTTCATGTGACAAATGTTTCATGCAGAGTATGCCCAATAAGGCTAAACAAAAGAAGAAAAGCTTAACCCCTTGCCATACATAAACTTTATTCCTAGCAATATACAAGAGGTAAAATGTACTAATACACTTTAATGAATAAACAATTATGGGGCGGATTTTAAAAGCCCTGCTCGTGTAAATCCGCCCGTATTTACGCGAGCAGGGCCTTGCGCGCCGACGCGCCTATTTTCGATAGGCCGCCGGCGCGCGCAGATCCCCGGGACTCGCGTAAGTCCCGGGGTTTTCAGTCGGGGGTGTGTCAGGGGCGTGTCAGGGGCGGGGCCGATCTGCGCGGCGTTTTGAGGGCGGGACGGGGCATTTCGGGGGCGTGGTTTCGGGCCGGGGCGGTTCGGGGGCATGGCCGAGCCCTCCGGGAGGCGTAAATCCACGGATAAAGGTAGGGGGGGTTTAGATAGGGCCGGGGGGGGTGGGTTAGGTAGAGGAAGGGAGGGGAAGGTGAGGGGAGGGCAAAAGAAAGTTCCCTCTGAGGCCGCTCCGAAATCGGAGTGGCCTCGGAGGGAACGGAGGCAGGCTGCGCGGCTCGGCGCACGCCGGCTGGCCAAAATCGGCAGCCTTGCGCGCGCCGATCCTGGATTTTAGAAGATACGCGCGGCTACGCGCATATCTACTAAAATCCAGCGTACTTTTGTTTGCGCCTGGAGCGTGAACAAAAGTACGCGAACATGCCGTTTTTAAAAATCTACCCCTATATTTATTATTGTCTTCTCATTACAAAAACATAACTCAAATCATTTATACAAAATTATTTTAAAAAAACTCAATATTACAATGTTTCTACATACATATTTAAATGCATAATACACAAAATGTAAATAAAATCTTCATCTCAACAGTCATAAGAACATAAGAACATGCCATACTGGGTTAGACCAAGGGTCCATCAAGCCCAGCATCCTGTTTCCAACAGTGGCCAACCCAGGCCATAAGAACCTGGCAAGTACACAAAAATTAAGTCTATTCCATGTTACTGTTGCTAGTAATAGCAGTGGCCATTTTCCAAGTCAAGTCATACCCTCACATCGACATATACACTTTAAATCTAAATCTTTCCTAATCCAACCTTAAAGTGTCTCAGAAGAAAATATTGAACAGTAAGTGTACTCAATGCAAAATCAAGAGAAAACCTTCAGTTCATTCTCAAAAGACCATGTTTATTCCAATGTATTTCTTCAAAGAATTGAAAAAATCTTCTTTCAGAACACATGGTATACAAATGTAAGTTATAGGTATCCCATATTAAAAAATCCACAATGCTCATATTACCTTCCTTTTTCACTTCATTCTTGAAAAACCAACGTACACGTACCTTCTTCAAAAGGTCACAGTAATCATACTGATAACAATTTTCCTCTTCAAAAAACAGTGCTTATACCAATACTCAAGCCCATGTCTCAACAAGGCACCTTGTTTCACCCACAATGGGTTTCTTCAGGGGAATTTTTCACACCTAATATCAAGGCATTTTGATGTAATCTATTCTCTATGGTCTCAAAAAATGCCTTAATCAATAGAAGCATTTCATCACATTCACAAACACCAAAAACTTCAAGATATTTCACATGTATTATATCAGTAATATTTAGGGTACATAGAAACAGACCAACACATTTAGAGAGATATTATCTCATTGATTTTTTCAAGATAAGGAGTAGGTAAAGAAAGAAGACTGAAAAGACAAAGGGGCAGATTTTCAAAGGGGGTACGTGTGTAAGATTCGCGCATACCCCCCGAAAACCTGCCCCAAGATCCCCCTGCGCGCACCGAGCCTATGTCCCTGGGCTTTCCTGGGGGGGGGGGGGGGCGTGTTGCGGCAGCTCGTCATCCGGGGGCGAGGCTGTGGGCATGGTTCTGGCCCGGGGGCATTTCGGGGGCATGGCCGAGGCCTCCGAAACTGCTCCCAATGGAACCACCACATTCTAGGGGCCAACCCATTCTAGGAAACCTTTTCCTACGCAAAGGAAAGGGAACTCTCCCTGGATGTAGCCAGCCTATCTCTTAGTACCCATTGACCCATGTTGAACCAGAACCGCTGTTCACATGGAAACCGCCTCCACGTCGACTCGCCACATTTGAAGGCTCGTGTTCCACTCTAGGGGCCAACCCATTTCAGGGAGCCCTTTCCTGTGCAAATGAAAGGGAACTCTCCCTGGGTGTAGCCAGCCTATTTCTTAGCACCCATTTTGAACCACTGTCACATGGAAACCTCCTCCGCCTCGGCCTTCAAAATTCTCGTTTGTATATCTGCTACGTCCACCAGATTTTAAAAGACCAGCAAGAGCTCACTAGATGCCAACAGAATCACCCCACTCTAGGAGCGAACCCATGCTAGGGAGCACGTTTCTGTACAAAGGAAAAGGAACTCTCCCCTGGGCCAGCCTGTCTTGCCCCTATCAAAACCAAAGGGGCTGACTACCTCAGTTCTGCCAGCCTATCTTGCCCCTATCAAAACCACAGGGACCAGACTACCTTCGCTCTGCGATCCTGTCTTGCCCCTATCAACTTTCTGCCACTCTGCCTTACTGCCATACACCAGATGACTCACTCTTCTCCTTGTTGTGTTCTTGCCACTATCATGGTTCCTCAGTGTGTTGGTGCTAGTCTTTCTGCTGCTTTGTCCCTTTATCTGCGTCTTGTGGTTTTTTCTGACACTCTTTCTGCTTGCTATGTTCCCCTTCATTGTGCTGTAGGATGTTGATGTTATGGATCTGAAAGTGGACCCTTTGTCTGAGGTAGAGGTGGCGCTACCTGAGAGAGAAACCCCTCTTGGGTCCCTACCGCAGGAAGGCGAGGCCAGATGAAAACAGAAGCCAGTAGACAATTCACCACTGGAAGCCCTTGATCCCCCAGGTGGAGTCCATAGGGACCTGGGCCGCTTGGACTTAGGTGAACCCCTGAGGACTGGAGAAAGGTCTGGATGCAGGTGCCTCCTGCAGGTCATGGAATCCAGACAGCTGGTGCCTCCAGCAGGACAAGTCAGTCCAGGGATCGAGGCCAGAAGGATGGTCAGAAGCCAGTCCAGGAGTTGAAGCCAGAAGAATGGTCAGAAGCCGATCCAAGGGTTGAAGCCAGAAAAATGATCGGAAGCCGGTCCAGAGGTTGAAGCCAGAAGAATGGTCGGATGCCGGTCCAGGGGTCGAAGCCAGAAGAATCTGTCCAACGAGAGGAGAAGCAGGAGCTGGGACCGGGAGAATGGAGACAGGACTGAGAGAACAGGCAGCGAAGAACAGGAACAAGGCAGGAACAGGAACTCGGAGCTCAGGAACAACACCAGACCAAGAGCCAAGATACCAAAGCAAGGTCTGAGGAGCAGACTTTGCCTTAAATATAGGAAACCAGGAAGGAGTCCCAGGGAGGAGCCATGACCATTTCCTGTCATGGCCCCTTTAAATCCAGTCAGCAGCTGCACGCGCACGTGAGCGTCCCTAGGAGGCCCGGCGGGGGAGGAGTCAGCAGGAAGCCAGGCTGACAACGCAGCCAGGATTCAGTGGTGGCAACGGCCATGAGTAGAGCTTTGGAAGCTACTGCCTGCTCCTGCAGGCATTTCTGGAGTGGCCCGATGGCTTGGGTGAGTGCCCGACCACGGTTGTGGATCGCCGCGGCCGGTGGCCATAACAGTTGATGCCACTTGTCTTGCCACTTTGCCTGTTGTCCTTCAAGGGTTCATGCAACTGTTATCGGGGCTCTCTTATGAAGCTATGGTGTGTTTTTGACACTCTCGCTGCTGCTTTTCATCTCTGTTAAAGCACTCTTGCCACTCCAGGTACCCCTTTGCCCCTTTACAATGCCTTAGGCTATTCATGCCACTTTGGTGCTACTTTGCCACAGTCTAAGTACATTGGAGCTCTTGTTCTGATGATTGCTCCCCAGAAGTTTCATCAGAATTGATAAGAAAACCCCAATTTTGCAGTCAAAAATAGGCTGCAAATACTTCCCCCATTGACTTTAAAGGGAAAACGGAAAACGAATAAAACTAATCAACGAATTGGTTTTCCCCCCTATGAAACTAATGCAATGAATTTGGGTCATGGAGAAATGAAAACCGAATCGAAACAAAATTTTTCCTTCTGCACATCCCTAGTCTCAACCACAACCACAACCACTTTTGCTCTCTGATTGTTGTGAGGTTTGCTGAGGAGATTGGGGGAATTGATAGTAGAGCTCTGTTTGCTGATCTTGTTTTTTGCTGGGGATGATGCCTTTGGAATAATGTATTTAGGCAGTTGGGTTCATTGTTATGTATAGTTTTGTGGATTATTGTGAGCATTTTGTATTCAATGCATTTTTCAATGGGTAACCAATGTAGATCTTTTAATAATGGAGTGATGTGTTCTGATATTTTGTGTCCGGTTAGAATTCTGGCTGTGGCATTCTGAAGTATCTAGAGAGGACGTGTGGTTGTTTTGGGGAGTCCTAGGAGTAGTGAGTTGCAGTAGTCAGAGCATGAGAAAATTAGAGATTGCAGTATTGTTCTGAATTCTGGTTGGTTTAGAAGAGTTTCAGTCGTTTAAGTATTGAGAGTTTGTAGAAGCCCTCTTTACTTTCAGGGTGATGTGTTTCTTGAAGTTAAGTTCAGGGTCTAGCCATATACCTAGGTCTTTCACGTTTTCTCAAAGTTTGATCATTGTGTTGTCAGTTAGACTTGTGTTATTGGGAAGGTTTGTTGAGCTTTTTCTTTCGAGTAGAATGTATTCGGTCTTGTCTATGTTCAGGCATAGTTTCATTTGATTTAAGGTATTTTTTATGTTGGTAAGATATGTGGCTGAAAGGTTGAGGGCATTCCCTATTGTGCTTGTTACAGGGACGATAAGTTGGATGTCATCTGCATACATGTAATAGGTGATGCCGAGATTTGATAGTAGTTGGCATAGCGGTAGAATATAGATGTTGAACAGGTGGCAGATAGAATAGATCCCTGTGGCACTCCAGTTTCAAGAGGGATTGATTCTGAGAGGGAGTTGTTGATGGCTACCTGGAATGATCTGTTTCAAAGGAAAGAGGAGAACCATGTTAGTGTGTTTCCTGTTATGCCTATTTCGGTTCGTCGTTGAATTAGGATTTTATGGTTTGCCATACTTCTCCCATGCTCCATCATCACTGAGGCCCCGCCGCCTCCATTCGCGCCTGCCCCGCTTGCATTTTTGCTGGTGGGAGGCAGCCAGCACACTTTCTGCCACTGCCTCACCGCGGGCTGAATACCTGCCTCCCAGCTCCCACAGCTTTCCTCTGTGGCAGGCTCCTTTCATTCTCAAGCTGCAGCAAAAATGCATATAAAAACAAACAGCTTCAGGGCTCATGTGGCTTAACAGACCTTGGGCCTTCCCACACCAAATAGCCACCTCTCCCTCTAAAGCAGCACTTCTCAAGCGGTGTGTTGCTTGCTACCGGTCTCCCGCTACTCTTCCCCCCTCTTCCCTCACCGAGCGAGAGGGACAATCTTCCATTGCTGCCATTACCACCCGGGCTATCAGTACGTTCAAGCCTGGATAGGAATGGCAGCAGTGTTAAGGTAGGCTGGCAACTGCGGCTGGGCCTTTTCTTCTTCCCGCACCATCCCCCCTGTCCCAGAGCAGGAAGTGATGTGCAATGGGGTGCGCGGGAAGAAGAAAGAGCCATGCTGCACGAAAAAGTAGCGGCAGCCCTGAGCAGTAGTTTGGGCTCAAAGCAAAATCAGAAGCAGCCAGAAATCAGCACACGAGACAGCAGAATTAGCCTCCCATGGCCGATAGGAATCTTCTTTCTTAGCATGCGGGAACTAGAGGAGGAGGCTGCTGCAGCTACTATTTGTGCTTGGGGGGGGGGGGGTTGTAAGAAATGAGAGAGAGAAAGACAGCCAGCTAGCCTGTCTGTAAGTGAGAGAATGTATGAGTGATTGAGAGTGTGCATGTATAATTGTGAGTGAGAGCCTGTGTGTAATAGAGATGTGCTTCATTTTTTTCTACAGGGTCATTTTTTGACTCGGATATTTCGTGGTAAAGTTCGCTTTTTCTCGTTTAGTTGTTTTGAAAACCGAAAAAAAACTAAATGGGGAAAATCGAAACCGGCCCAAAAAATGACGCGGGAAAATGAAACTAAAAAAATCCACCCCAAGCATTTAAATTCATTTTAATACATTACATACAACCCCCCCCCCCCCACCATCCCGATCCCTCCCCAAGACTTACCAACATCCCTGGTGGTCCAGCGGGGTCCCGCAAGCCATATGTCCCTCCGTGCCCGGCGTGCCAGCCTTGCTCAAAATGGTGCCGATAGCCTCTGAACTACTATGCCACAGGGGCTACCGGTGCCATTGGTCAGCCCCTGTCACATGGCCATCGGTGCCATCTTGTGCTCCTACCATGTGACAGGGGCTGACCAATGGTGCTGGTAGCCCCTGTGACATAGTATGGGCAAAGGCTATTGGCGCCATTTTGATTACTGGCAGCCGACAACGAAATCGCTCCCGGACTCCCGCTGGACCCCCAGGGACTTTTGGCCAGCTTGGGGGGGGCCAGTGCTCCTACCTTGTGACAGGGGCCGGCCAATGGCATGGATACCCTGTCACATGGTAAGGGCAAAGGGCCATTGGCGCCATTTTTATTAGTGGCAGCCGACGGCCCGAGAGCGGGAGATCACTCCCAAGACCACCACTGGACCACCAGGTAATTTTAAAATGTTTTGGGGGGATCAGGAGGGTGGGGGAAGCTAAAGGGGCAGTTTTAAAGGGTCGGGGTGGGTTTAGGCGTTGTTTTAGTGTGCCGTTTTTCACGCCCTCCTACCAAAACGATAAGAGAACCCCACGAACAATTTCGTGGGGTTTTCTTATCGGTTCAGGGAGCCCCCGATTTCTGACGACTTTGAAAATATCGTACGATATTTTCAATCATCAGAAATACGATTCACATCCCTAGTACTCAATAAACTTTCTGTTCTTTGAGTATCCTGACACACTTGTCATGCAGAAGTAACAGTCAGTTATATGATCTTTCTGTTCCCTCCATATCATTGGGATGGCAAACGGAATGGATGGTCACACACCTTTCAGCCAAGCTCGCAGACTACTGGGGCAAGATACACAACATATATGAGGAGCCCATGCTCTGTCCTAGTCACCAATTTTGCACCCGAAGTATAACTTGTATGCCTTCTTAATGAGTGAAGTCATACTCCTTTTCTGTGCTTTCAGAGTAAACTCACCACAGATGTAACAAAACGTGTCATGGCTATTATGACATTGGCACAACATTTCATAAAGTATATTAAATTAAATCCACAAGCTTTAAACTCAACAGTTTTAGTGATACAATTTGCTCATTCACACAGACATTGCATAGGAGACTAGTCATTGCTGCTGCTTATTTATAAGGCTGCATTGTCATGGAAACAAGTTGGAATCTTGCAGCCGAGCTGGGGCTTGCCTGAGCAAGTTCTGGCATGATCAGAGTTTCTTGGTATATTTTTAAAAAAGTTAGTCTCTGTTATATGTGTCGTTGCTTATGGCTGTCAAAAATATGCCATGAATTTTAAAAATCATAAAAATTACTGTCCAGCAAGAAAATATATGTACGTGAGATTATGTTTTAAAATTTCACAATTATTGTAACACAAAATTGGCCTTTCTCAAAAAACTTATGTGATGTACAAATTTCAAATTAATGTCTGTAATCAGCATCAAAAACTCTATTTGGAACACCAAAAAGCCTGAAGGAAACAAAAACTTTGTTTAAAGTGTTATCAGTCCCAGAAACAGGCTATGAATTAATGTATCCAAGAAAATTTAGCTCATGTATTCATCAGACCATCTTCTTCCCTGCTGTGTGCCGGGTTTCTTTTTGTCAGAAAAAAAGATGGGTCTCTCCTACCTTGTATCAACTACTGGGGCCTAAACGCCATTACAAAAACCCCCCAATTTCCCCTACCACTTATATCAGAGCTTTTTGATCAACTTAGAGGAGCATACATATTCAATAAACTGGATCTACAAGGAACTTATTATTTGGTTTGCATTCGTGAAGGAGACGAATGGAAAACTGCCTTCAATACATGTGATGGCCATTATGAATATTTAGTTATTCAATTCAGCCTTTGTAATGCTCCGGTAGTTTTTCAATCCATGGTAAACAACATATTCCAGAGTCTTCTATATTCACATGTTATTGTCTATCTACATGATACCCTCATCTTTTCCAAGACTGTTAAGCAGCAACAGAATCATGTATGACAAGTCCTCCAGCGTCTGAGTGAAAAGAAGGTATACGCCATGTTAGAAAAATGTGTCTTTCACCAAGAAGAATTACCCTTCTTGGGATTCATAATTTCATAAAATGGACTATGGATGGACGCAGGGAAACAAGGCAATCCTAGATTTGCCTCAATCAGTGGGTCTTTAGGCACTACAACGTGCTTAAAGATGTACAGACTTGATAAGCTGTAGTGTCTTTTCTTGCTTTCATGTTTCTAAGTCTGCTTTGAAAATTGATATAACTTATTAGAAAAGGAATGGTGAATAAAACGGAAAATGCCTCTGTATCGCTCCATGGTGAGACTGCACCTTGAATACTGTGTACAGTTCTGGTCACCGCATCTCAAAAAAGATATAATTGCGATGGAGAAGGTACAGAGAAGGGCGACCAAAATGATAGGGGGAATAGAACAGCTCCCCTATGAGGCAGGACTAAAGAGGTTAGGACTTTTCAGCTTGGAGAAGAGACGGTTGAGGGGGGATATGATAGAGGTGTTTAAAATCATGAGAGGTCTAGAATGGGTAAAAGTGAATTGATTATTTACTCTTTCAGATAACAGAATGACTAGGGGGCACTCCATGAAGTTAGCATGTGGAACATTTAAAACTAATCACTCAACGCACAATTAAACTCTGGAATTTGTTGCCAGGGGATGTGGTTAGTGCAGTTAGTGTAGCTGGGTTTAAGAAAGGATTAGATAAGTTCTTGGAGGAGAAGTCCATTACCTGCTATTAATTAAGTTGACAGCCACTGCTATTACTAGCAATGGTAACATGGATTAGACTTAATTTGTGGGTACTTGCCAGGTTCTTATGGCCTGGATTGGCCACTGTTGGAAACAGGATGCTGGGCTTGATGGACTCTTGATCTGGCCCAGATTGGCATGTTCTTATGTTCTTATGTTTTGTTCTTATGACTCTATTTAACATTCTTATCTTGTGTCTGAAATGTTTGCAAAAAAGGTGAATTGCACAAAGCATATTTTCTATATATAGAAAATGGGTGAAACTATAATGTATGGCCCCAAATTGTTTGTTTGTTATCTTTCCTCAAGCATGAGTTATCACACCTGATTTAATTTAATTCCAATTGAAGGAAGAGTGAAGATGCTGTGACAGTACTGAACCCAATCTGTTCATATTCTTCCCTGTGTTCCTTCAGTCTTGCTGGAGTCATTTCCTCTCTCAGTTTTGCAGTTCCTATATATTCTGAAAGTATCTATTTCAGAAGATTCTCTGCTTTCTGTTATTTACTTAACTTTCTGTTGAGTCTAATGATAAAAAAAAAATGTTTATATGTAAGGTATTCATGTACCACTTTAATGTCTTAACTATTTTTTTTAAGCAACAGCCAATTTGGATCTAAGGGTCTAGAGCAGAGCTTGGTTGGGAACAGAAGTCCTCCTCCAACCCAGTTCTGCACCCTCTCCTCTATCCTTCTTTTCCTTCTAGTCTTCAGCCAGCCTGGATATGTCTGTATGTATTAGGGATGTGAATCGTTTTAGGACGATTAAAATTATCGTCCGATAATTTTAATATCGTCTTAAACCGTTATGGAACACAATACAATACAGATTCTAACGATTTATCGTTATAAATCGTTAGAATCGTGAGCCGGCACACTAAAACCCCCTAAAACCCACCCCCGACCCTTTAAATTAAATCCCCCACCCTCCCGAACCCCCCCCAAATAACTTAAATAACCTGCGGGTCCAGCGGCGGTCCGGAACGGCAGCGGTCCGGAACGGGCTCCTGCTCTGAATCTTGTCTTCAGCCGGCGCCATTTTCCAAAATGGCGCCGAAAAATGGCGGCGGCCATAGATGAAAAAGATTGGACGGCAGGAGGTCCTTCCGGACCCCCGCTGGACTTTTGGCAAGTCTCGTGGGGGTCAGGAGGCCCCCCACAAGCTGGCCAAAAGTTCCTGGAGGTCCAGCGGGGGTCAGGGAGCGATTTCCCGCCGCGAATCGTTTCCGTACGGAAAATGGCGCCGGCAGGAGATCGACTGCAGGAGGTCGTTCAGCGAGGGTTCCGGCGCCTCGCTGAACGACCTCCTGCAGTCGATCTCCTGCCGGCGCCATTTTCCGTACGAAAACGATTCGCGGCGGGAAATCGCTCCCTGACCCCCGCTGGACCTCCAGGAACTTTTGGCCAGCTTGTGGGGGGCCTCCTGACCCCCACGAGACTTGCCAAAAGTCCAGCGGGGGTCCGGAAGGACCTCCTGCCGTCCAATCTTTTTCGTCTATGGCCGCCGCCATTTTTCGGCGCCATTTTGGAAAATGGCGCCGGCTGAAGACGACAAGATTCAGAGCAGGAGCCCGTTCCGGACCGCTGCCGTTCCGGACCGCCGCTGGACCCGCAGGTTATTTAAGTTATTTGGGGGGGGTTCGGGAGGGTGGGGGATTTAATTTAAAGGGTCGGGGGTGGGTTTTAGGGGGTTTTAATGTGCCGGTTTTTCGATTTTTCGATTTTTCGATTTTTAACGATTTTTCACGATTTTTCACGATATTTTACCCCCCCAAACGGCAACAATACGATTCCCTCCCCCTCCCAGCCGAAATCGATCGTTAAGACGATCGAGGACACGATTCACATCCCTAGTATGTATGCATATAGTTTCCACTGCTATTGCAATGCTTACCCGTTCAATTACCCCTTTTATCCCTTCAGCCTCCCCCTTGACATTCTCAAATTATACTGCTTCTAGATCCCCTTGCCAATGGCTAATGCACTCATCTGTAGCTCTCTGCCCCCACTCCTCCCTCTTTATGCTATCGGATGTGCTATGGTGAAACTCCTCCCCCATTTCTTTCCTCTGCCTGCTGCCAGCTATTTCATGTTTTCTGCTTCTCTGGCATGGGAATGTTGTGATTCATTGAAAATAAGAATGCTGAAAGCACTAGCTATACAGAAAAGTTGGTATTTTTATTAAAGGCTATAATGTAATATAAATCTTAGATATTAAATAATAAGTTACTTTATAGAGAGACAGAGAGCAATGCAAGACACTGGCATAAACTCCCTCTCAAATGATTTTACTGATCACAACATTATATTGAATTTTAGTTGTATATTTCCAACCCCTAAACTAGGTTAACTAATTGTCAAAATTTCTGTGATTGACTTGGTATTATAAGCAAATACTCTGAATGGTTGTAAGATCATTTGTTTTCAATTTCCAAGTTAATTAATCCTTGTTTCATATGTAAATGCTTTCTTGGAATTTACCAGCATTAGCAACCTTGTACTTTTTCTAAGAATATTTTCTATAATCTTCAACGAAATGTCAATTGGCCTCGACCTAGATATGCTTCTAGAATGTAAATTCACCTTCTATCAGTTCAAAATGTTCTACAGCCTTGTATTTCTGCATTGTTTATCTAACTTATGGAATCTTTTGTATAGGGAAAGCAAGTGCAAGGTTGAGACTATGATGTTGTTAGTAATTACATAACTGCTTATGATAAAACATAAAAAAATTCAGGAGTACAGAAATAATGGCTTCATATGTGACATAGCAAAAAGTGTTTAATTGGGACTAAGGCCTATGGGCACCCATATCAATCCCCCCACACTTGAAAGTACTAGTCTTGGAAAGAGTGTTTTGTCATTAATTTAAATTAAAGAAATTCAGTGCAATAATAAAATAACTTTATTGACCAACTGGAGGATAAACTACATTGGTTTAGACTGATTAAAAGATAAAGAAACAAGATTGTTCTGTTTTGCTAAGTAATATTAAAAGACATTACATTTGAATGTATTTGAATTAACTTTGGAGACTCGTGTTAATATGACACCCAAGCTTCAGGTTTGGGTGTCAATCTATGGATTGTATGCATACATTTAAAGGTTCAGCATTGATTATGTTATGTGAGAATGGACAGAAACCTATTTTAAAGAAATTCAGTGCAATAATAAAATAACTTTATTGACCAACTGGAGGATAAACTACATTGGTTTACACTGATTAAAAGATAAAGAAACAAGATTGTTCTGTTTTGCTAAGTAATATTAAAAGACATTACATTTGAATGTATTTGAATTAACTTTGGAGACTCGTGTTAATATGACATTTAATTTAAATTAATGACAAAACACTCTTTCCAAGACTAGTACTTTCAAATATATTTATTTATTTCTATTTACTGATAAGATTGATTATATAATATACTTTTCTCCAAATGTTATGCAAATTCAATTTAAATTGGCTTACATATTTTCATATATTATAAAATCTTAGAAAATAACCAATCATTGAATTTTATTTAATCATGATCTTTGTAAATTATTGTAATTAGAAAACTGGACACTTCATTCCAATATTTTTATTACATATTTTGATCCAAGATAGCTTTGAATATTTTCTTATAATGTAGGGACAATCTATGGATTGTATGCATAGGAGGGACATCTAGACATCTTTTAAAATAAAACATCACACAGTGGAATATAAATTGATCAATAGTTATACATCTTACATTTCTTTTATTCTCTACTTAGGAAAAACTTTAATTGGAATTAGCCCAGTTGCTCTTAACTTTACAGAAGGCCATCAGGAACAGCTAACAATGCAGTTGAATCTTTGTTTTACATTTAACTTTAACATAGTAACATAGGAATATATACTGAATAATGAATCACATATCCCAAATAAATTGTATTGTTCATGAGGGAAGGAAGAAGTCAGATAAAGTAAACCACAAAAGGTACTTTTTGTAAAGAAAAACTTGGCTTCAGAATCTTTCACTTCTGTTTAAAACACGCTGTGTGGATTTTTTTTCCCTGCAACATGAAGTGAATTCCTGAGGGTAGGGCTACTTTATATTCAGACGCCATCTTGAATCATAAACAATTTCCAAATGATTGAATAAAAAAACAACACTTTTTTTTTCTTTTCAGACGTAATAGGATTATTCATAATGGCAGTGTTTCCAAGTACATGAATACATTAACTATCATCTAAAAGCAGGGAAATGAAAAACAAAGCAAACCTTGAGAATTCTAATAGAAAACCTGGAATGGATCTTAAATATTTACACAGCAGGAATGGTAAGGGAACAAATTAGCACTAATACCCCCTTTTCTTTCTTGTTCTAAGAAAGAACTTGAAAATAACTTTACTTACAGAGAATCTCTCTTTTCTCACTATGCAAGGACATTGAACAGTCTAAACAATTCTGAAGGCATTTTATAGTTCAATGTTAAAGCACAGGCAAGACAAAGATTTTCTTTCCAATTAATTATCTTACAGTATAATATAAATTTGCATATTGACAAATGTCGCAGTATCCATACATTTTTGTTGAATTATTAGTAGATTACAATCTTTTTAAAAAAAATCTTCATTTTTTCCTTTTAATTCAGGAGCAAGGAAGAATATAAGAAAAATATATTATTTGCTGATATTCTGATACACATCTGAAAGAAACTTTTTTCAAAACCTTTCTAAAAAAATAAAATCTTTGGGGTAGATTTTTTTAAAAAGCGCGTTCGCGTACTTTTGTTTGCGCACGAGGCGCAAACAAAAGTATGCTGGATTTTATAAGATACGCGCGTAGCCGCGAGTATCTTCTAAAATCCTGGATTGGGGCGCGCAAGGCTGCCGATTTTGGGCAGCCGGCGTGCGCCGAGCCGCGCAGCCTGTCTCCGTTCCCTCCGAGGCCGCTCCGAAATCAGAGCGGCCTCGGAGGGAACTTTCTTTCGCCCTCCCCTCACCTTCCCCTCCCTTCCCCTACCTAACCCACCCCCCCGGCCCTATCTAAACCCCCCCCCTACCTTTATCCACGGATTTACGCCTCCCGGAGGGAGGGGCGTATTTTTAAAAAATACGCGCTCGCGTATTTTCTAAAAATCTGCCCCAAAGAGAATTATACTTTCCTCTTCCCTTTTAAAATTAGTTAGTCATATTGCATTCAATTTTTGAGGATATAAATTATTTTTAATTAGCTCATTAAAAAAAAAAACCAGTTAGAATCATGTTAATGAAATGGAAACCTTTTTAGATATGATGACATTACAAAAAGCAGGCATTTCAGAGTTATGAATATTAACCACGGTTTTAGCCAGTAATGACTAAAACTATTGAATGAAAATAAATTTGAACAGTTTTAAAACCCGGAAGTAAAGCAGAGGTAGTTTATCTAAATGTAATAGTAACTTCTTATGGAAGACATACACAGAAGTAAAAGCTCAGCCTTTTGACTGACGATACATCTACAGCAGAGAGCAATATTCCTTGTTCTTTATAATACACATATTCCCTAATACAGATAAAAGAATAACAGAGACAGAACAGGAGCAAATAACCCCCCCATCTCCTTCTTGAGGCAGAGCTGATAAGAGGAAGAAGAGAATTTAACACAATTAGCATAAAAAGGAAGAAATATTGGGGTAGATTTTCAGACCGCGCGAATAGGCGTACTTTTGCTGGCGCATCAGGTGCAAGCAAAAGTACGCGGGATTTTAGTAGATACGCGCGGAGCCGCGCGTATCCGCTAAAATCCTGGATCGGCGTGCGCAAGGCTATCAATTACGCATAGCCGGCGCGCGCCGAGCTGCGCAGCCTACCCCCGTTCCCTTCAAGGCCGCTCCGAAATCGGAGCGGCCTCGGAGGGAACTTTCTTTTGCCCTCCCCTCACCTTCCCCTCCCTTCCCCTACCTAACCCACCCGCCCGGCCCTGTCTAAACCCCATCCTTACCTTTGTCGGGGGATTTACGCCTCCCAGAGGGAGGCGTAAATCCCCGCGCGCCAGCGGGCCGCTAGCGCGCAGGGACGCAACCTGGGGGTGGGTCCGGAGGGCGCGGCCACGCCCCCGGACCCGCTCCCGACACGCCCCCAAAACGGCGCTGCACTCGGTCCCGCCCTCGACACGCCCCCGACACGCCCCCGACACGCCCCCTCTGAAAACCCCGGGCGAGCCTACCGGCGCGCAGGGCCGGTAGGCCTATGTAAAATAGGCCTAGCGGCCCTGCGCGCCGGTAGGCCTTTTACATAGGCCTACCGGCGCGCAGGGCCCTGCTCGCCTAAATCCGCCCGGATTTGGGCGGATTTAGGCGAACAGGGCTCTTAAAATCCGCCCCATTACAAAGGACATGTATGAATTTTTGCCTCTATTATAAACATGTTCAAGGGAAAGAAAGGAGAATAGTTAACAGCCATTTCTTTTTTTTTGTTTCCTTACTTCTGAAGTTAGAAGGTTATTAAAAAAAACATTGGAAACGTGAAGCAGGAGCAGCTCCCCCATCTCCTTTTCAAGACAAAACTGATAATAAAATAATTGTACACCAATGAAGCATTGAAAATTGTTACAATACTGAGTAAAACAGAGCAGCTAATTTCAGTTACACAAATAGACCAGCACAAGTTGGCATATCTGGCTCTAAGGAATAAATATTTATTTATTCTTTTATTTATTTAAGCGTTTTATAGACCGTTGTTCCAAAAGAAGATCACAATGGTTTACATTATCAGCCTTCATATTCTTGATCAACAATCACATACTGTGTGGCAACATTCACATTCTAGGTTAGCACCATAAGAAATACATATTCTAGATCATAATCATATATATTCTAGGACAGTGGTTCTCAACCTTTTTTCTGTCGGGACACACCTGACAGATGGTTCTCACATGCGTGACTCACTGAATACATGATCGTCACGGGGCTAAATGTAAACAAACACTCTGCATTCCACAGGAATGGGTGCAAAGCAGAACTAGGGCATTCCCCGTTCAATTTACCATACCAAAAACCGATATTTCTGGTGACATCTCAATAACAGCAACATAAACACTCTCTCCTACCAGGTACAATAGCCCTCCTTATGAAAAAACAGTAATTTACCACCAATGCATGTTCTATTGAGAAAACACAACAAATAATATTGAATCAAATGCCTACATACTAATAAAATATTTCACCTCAGTCACACACATAGAATCCACCTTCACCAACTACAGAAAGACCACAAATTACAAATATAGAAACAGAAACTGTAATGGAAACCCAAAAAAGCCACTCTGCATTCTGTGCAAAACAAAAATATAGCACATATCAGACTTCCAGGATCCGAAAAAATGTACACAAACTAATGGGGTAGATTTTATAAATCTACGTGCACACGTACTTTTGTTCGCGCACCAGGCACAAACAAAAGTACGCTGGATTTTATAAGATACACGCGTAGCCGTGCGTATCTTATAAAATCCGGGGTCGGCGCGTGCAAGGGGGATGCACATTTGTGCAACTTGCGCACGCCGAGCCCTGCGCGTGCTGCCCGTTCCCTCTGAAGCCGCTCCGAAATCGGAGCGGCCTCAGAGGGAACTTTCCTTCTGCCACCCCCCCACCTTCCCCTCCCTTCCCCTACCTAACCCACCCCTCCGGCCCTATCTAAACCCCCTCATCTCTGTCGCGAAAGTTACGCCTGCTCGAGGCAGGTGTAACTTTGTGCACGTCGGGCCGGCAGCCGCACGCCATGTTCCAGTCCGGGGGCTGGTCCAGATCCTGCGGCCACACCCCCGGAACGCCCCTGGGCCAAAACCACGCCCGCAGCACCACCCCTGGATGACGCGCCGACTGCGTCACGCCCCACGACATGCCCCCGATGACACACGGATCGTGACACACACCTCGATACGCTCCCCCAGGAAAGCCCCGGGACTTATGCGCGTCCCGGGGCTTTGCGCATGCCGGAAGCCTATGCAAAATAGGCTTGGCACACGCAGGGGCATTTTAAAAGGGTTACGCGCGTACCTTTTAAAATCCGGCCCAATGTGCACAAAGTTACACCTGCATAATGGAACTCAAACATTAACAACCCTCCCTATGAAAAGGCAGCACTGTAAAAATTACACCAGGCCCTAAACACCAATACACCTCCTATTAGGAAAACAGAACAAGCCAAGCAGCTATAGATCCCTACCAAGAAACTACAAGCTTGCAGAGCACCCTTAGCTGAGTCACACACACAGAACACAGACAGACCCTCACCAAATACAGAATAAAGTGACCATAAAGCTAATGGTTTTGGTTTTGTGTTTTACTGCATACAGAGTTTGACTTCTTGCTGTTTCCAGTTCAGTTTTTGTCTCCACATTTCTATTTATACATTCCCCGAGAAATATAAAATGATTCTAAAACTAGAATATAATAAATGTTTCAAAACAACTGATAAAAGGAACATTCAATCATTAAACATTTTCAAAATTATTAAAAATTCTCCAAACACCAAGAAATATTTCTAACAGCAGACACATCACATAATACCTAATAATTAAAATGGCAGTCAAACAAGAAAGATAAACTTAAAAAGCCACCTTTACTTACCCTCTCCAGTAACTCTCCTAATCTTTTCCCTTGTAGGCCAATAGCACACACCAGAAGCAGTAAGGGCTGCTGAAGCTCTGTCCTCACGCTCTTCTTCCTTAGGCCCCATGACTAGTCTATCTCTCACACACACACACACACACACACATACACACACACACACCAGTCACCTGCCTGACCAATCTCTCTCTCTCACACACACACACCAATCACCAATCACACACACAGTCACCTGCCTGACCAATCTCTCTTTCTCTCTCTCACACACACACACATACACACCAGTCACCTGCCTGACCAATCTCTCTCTCTCACACATACCAGTCACCTGCCTGACCAATCTCTCTCCCTCTCACACACACACACACTCACACATACACACACACACACGTCACATCCCTGACCAATCTTTCTCACACATACACACACCAGTCACCTGCCTGACCAATCTCTCTTTCTCTCTCTCACACAAACACACACACACACACACACACACACCAGTCACCTGCCTGACCAATCTCTTTCTCTCACACACACACACCAGTCACCTGCCTGACCAATTTCTCTCTCACTTACAAAGTCACCTGCCTGACCAATCTCTCTCTCTCTCTCACACACACACGTACCAGTCACCTGCCTGACCAATCTCTCTCTCTCTCACACACACACAGACTCACACATACACACACACACACACACACACGTCACATCCCTGACCAATCTTTCTCACACATACACACACCAGTCACCTGCCTGACCAATCTCTCTCTCACACACAAACACACACATGCACACCAGTCACCTGCCTGACCAATCTCTCTCTCTCACACACACACACACACCAGTCACATCCCTGACCAATCTCTCTCTCTCACACACACACCAGTCACATCCCTGACCAATCTCTCTCACACATACACACACACCAGTCACAACCCTGACCAATCTCTTTCTCTCACACACCACCAGTGACTTTCCTGAGCAGTCTCTTGCTCTCACACATTTCTCTTAATTACTCACACATTATCTCATACACTTATACACCTGCTGACTCACTTTGTCTCACTCACCCCCACTCACAGCACACATGACAGCTACAGCACAAGGTAGCCGGTAGGCTGCTATTAAAAGCAGAGTCCTGATAGGCTGGAAACTGCAGCAGGAGTGACCTCCCCAGCCCCACAGCGCTAAGAAGGCAGCACTCAGCTGTCTGCTTGTACTGCGATCGATCGTGGCACAGAGCAATCAGCTGGGATTGTAACTTTATTCTTTTTTCCCCACCCCAGCCTTTTTTTTTTTTTGCAGTTTGATTATTATAATTTAATATTTTCTTGCAGGTGTCGCGCTGGCAAGAGAAGGGGAGGTCGGAGCCGGGGGGAGGGGGGGGGAGCAGTGGCGCCGTGCTCCTTCTGCAGCAGCAGCATGCAGGCATGGCCTTTTCTTCTTCCTGTGTGCTCGGTAGACATCACTTCCTCTTCCGGGCCACAGGGGCGGGAAGAAAAAAAGATCACTTTCCTGTTGCCAGCTTCCAGAAAACATTGCTGATTGAATGTGCTGATAGGCTGGGCAGGAACAGCAGCAGTGTTCATCTCGCTGAATTGAAGGGGGGGGGGGGAGAGAGCAGGGGGTGCGCGACACACCTACCGGTGTTTTGAGACACACTAATGTGCTGCGACACACCGGTTGAGAACCGCTGTTCTAGGACATCACATTAATAACTATAGAATCTACTCCATATTTATACTTTGTTTGGTTGGCACAAATTCCAATTCTGATTTTAACATTACACTTTAAATTGAACATTACTTGCTATTATCTCCACTGCTTTTGGCTCTGGTACTGACGTTGGAGGTATCAGCATTTTGGTATTTTACTTTAAATCGTATGCATTTCTAAAGTGCCACATTTTCAGTTCTTGCTTGAAACTCTTTCTATCTGTTATCTGATGTAAAGACTGTGGAAGGGAGTTCCACAACTTGGGGCCTGCTATGGAAAACATTAGGGTGCGCACATGTACACCTGAGCGCGAAAGTTATAAAATCAGGGGTCGGCGCATGCAACGGGGTGCACAATTGTGCAGTGCATCTTGCCTGCACCGTGCCACGCTGCCTTCCCCAGTTCCCTCCCCCCCTAACCTGAGCTTTCCACCCCTTTCCCTAACCTTTCCACCCCAGCCCTTCTCTAACCCCCCCCCCCCCAAATGTTTATCTTACCTTTTGTGCCTGCCTCCAGGCAGGGGCAAGTTGTGCGCACCGGCAACCTACGGCACGCAATCCTCCGACAGAGCGGGAATGGCCACTCTGTCGGAGGCCTCTGGCCCCGCCCCCATCCCATCCACACCCCCTGCCCCTCCCCACCCCTTTTTGCAAGCCACGGGAACACATGTTCCGGGGCTTTACGTACATAGCTGGGCCTTTTTAAAATAGGCCCAGCACACGTGGACCCGGTTACGCACGTAAATCTGTATTTACGTGCATAACCCTTTGAAAATCTGGCCCTAGGGATCTTATTAGAATTAGGTGTGTGTTCCGACTTTAAGGCACTGTTAAAGACCTTTGTTTTCTGATCTTAGAGCTGTTTGTGGTGTGTAATGTTGAAGTGTCACTTCTAATAAACAAGGGTTAATATTGTTGATATTTATTTATTTAATTTATTTAACATTTTTCTATACCGACCTTCAAGGATGAATACCATCATGACAATTGGAGAATGACAATTAGAGTTAATATTTTATAGTGAATTCTGGATTGACTGGAAGCCAGTGTAATACTATCAGCGAGGGAGTGATGTGTTCAAATTTCCTTGTCCCTAGTAATAGTCTAGCAGAGGCATTCTGAAATAGGGATGTGCAATCATTTTTCCCGATTTAGGCAATTTTGATGAAATTGCCTAATTGGAATGGTTCAGGAGAACTGAAAAACGATTTAATTTTTTCCGAAAAAAAACCCCCTGAACCACGGGAAAAATGACATTCCCGCTCGGGTCCCTGAAATGAAGCCCGGCACGAAATTTAAACCCGAAGCACATCTCTATTTTGAAGTAGCTTTAGTGCTTTTAGTAAACGAGGGTAGGCCCAGTACTAGGGAGTTACAATAGTCCGTTTGAGAATATTAGTGTTTGTAGAACAGTATGGAAGTACTGTGTTGTTAGTAGTGATTTTAGTTGGTTTAAAATTCTCAGCTTGGCATATCCTATTTTGATTAATTTGCTTATATGCTTTTTCATAGTGAAGTTCTCATTGACTTGAATTCCTAGGTCTCATACTTGTTCTTTAGGCATAATATTAATGATTCCTAGGTCTAGGGTTGGTTGTTAAATTATCATGTTATCTGTCTTTAATCACACAATTTCAATTATTTTTGGGTTTAGAGTCAATTTCAGTTGAGAAAGATTTTGTTTATTTCTTTCATATGTGATTGTAGAGATGATGCAGTTTTTTTGACTGTTTTGTCTAACAGGATGGAGAATTGTATGCCATCTGCATATAGGAAGATGTTGATGCTTAGATTCACTAGTAGTGCAGAAATAGGCAGCAAATAATTGTTGAATAGAGTGGCTGAAAGAACTGAACCTTGGGGGACACCTGTATCGTTTGATTAGGTGTCAGAATTTTGATTACCCAGCTTGACGCTGAATGTCCTATCTGTTAGGAAGGAAGAGAACCATTTGTTAACATTTCCATCTATTCCAATTTCTCTTAGTAGGTGGCATAGCAAGGTATGGTCAACTGTGTCAAACGCAGCTGTTAGATTGATTAGTATCAAGATATATGATTCATTATTATTAAACCATTGTAGTACTGGATTGGTTAAGGAAATAAGTAGGGTTTCTGTTGAGTGTTTTTTAATCCGAATTGGTTTGGGTATAGTATATTTTTGTCTTCTGGGTGGTTCACCAACTGTGATAACATTGATTTTTCTAGGATTTTAGCGATGAAAGGCAAGTTGGAAATTGATCGGTAATTGTCCCAATCATCAAGTCTGCCATTTTTATTTTTTAGGCTTGGTTTAATCACAGCTTGTTTTGCCTTATCAGGGACTAATTCCTCAGCTAGTGAGTGGTTTATTGTGATTGTGAATATCATAGTTATTACGCTGGTCACTATTTTCAGGGTACTTGTGGGGTTAGGGTCCAATGGGTGGGAGGCAGGCTTCATTTTTGTGATGGTTTGGTTTATTTTGAGTTTAGATAGTGGGTCAAATGAGCTCTATTTTACTTGGCCAGGTTTTTCTTCAGTTTCTTTTGTTATTGAGCAGGTAGAGAATTGTGATTTTAGTGTATTTAACTTTTTAACAGCGAGGTAGCATATTTGTTGCATTAGTTTTTAGAAAAGTCATGGTTCTTTGATGTGGTGGAGGAGGATGGGTCCTTGATTAGGTCTTTTACTGTTTCAAAGAGTAATTTGGAGTTAAATATGACATCATGAATCTTTTTAGCATATTATTCTTTTTTTTTTCTTTGTTGATTTGTTCGTGGTATTGTGTTAATAGGGATTTGTATTTTTCTACTGATTCTGTAGATTGTAATTTTTCTCCATTGTTTTTCAGATTTTCTCAAGGTCTGTTTATTGTGCCTTAGTTCTTCACTGTACCAAGTTTGTTTGTTTTTTTTTTTGTTTAGTTGTGTTTCCTTTATTTTGGAATGTTTTTGTTTGGATTAGGCATAAGGTATCTGCTATTTCATTGACAATTTTATCCCAGGACTCAAAAGATGTGGTGGTATTATTGAAGTCAAACGCAATTATTTTATTGTTAATATTCTCTTCAAGTGTTTAGGGTTCGAGTTTTTTTCTGTAAGTGAAGGATTGGTTGTTATCTGAGTTTGTTTATTGTGTGCTGAGGAGAATTATTTCTGCCTTTATTAGCTGATGATCAGACTAGGTCAATATTTTGTGAGAAGTATTCATTATGCAGCTATTGTAATTGGCAAAAATTAGGTTGAGGATGTGTCCTGATTTATGGGGGTGTGGTTGGATACAAATTGTGACCAACCCATGGCTTCCATGATATCTAGGAAAATTTAACATGCTGTAGATTTAGGTGTGCTGTCTACATGAATATTAAAGTGTCCTATAATTAGAGTTGATTCTGAAGTGTTCCAGGTGAGCTATAGATCACACCAATATTTCGAAGTGGAGATTTTACTATTGCAATCTCATTGGGCAGGTTTATCTCAATTTTATATGGTTTGAGTTTAAGTTCCTTTTTGCATATTATTAAGAACCCCCCACTTTTTTGTTTGTATCTGGGGAAGTGAAAGATATCATATGTTGGGTTATCAATTTGGTTTAATAGGACATTATCGTTGTCTTTGAGCCATGTTTTGGTAATGCAGAATATAGTGGGATTTAGTTCCCCTTTTAGGTCATTTATCAGTGGTATTGTTTTTGTTAGTGATTGAACTTTTAGTAATAGGAGAGTGAACATTCATCTGGAAGAGATCACAGGAGGAGAACTGTTATTTATCTTAGCATAGATTAAATTGTTCTCCTCTCTTAGCTTGTGTTTTGTCGTTGTCTGGAGATTTCTATAGTTTCCTTGTTCAGTAAAGGGCAGATTTTAAATACTTGCGTGAGCGCGTACTTTTGTTTGTGCAGCAGGCGCGAACAAAAGTATGCTGGATTTTATAAGATACGCGCGGCTACGCAGCTACACAAGAGACTACTGTTCTGTTCGTACGTCTCACATTGAATGTCAAAGTGGCCCCTAACTCCCTACACTAATACCTAAACCTCACCTCGAGTTACTAGGTGGGCCTCCCATAGGGATACAAATACCTATCTAGGGAGCAGCATTATGGCTAAGTGCTCTCTCTCTCTCTCTTCCAGGCCTTTCAGGAGACATCGCAAAATGTGCTAACACTTTACTGCCCCGTAATGCAAGCTATCGCACAGCTTAACACTACTGAAAAAGGTGTAGTTAAAATTGGCATTAGGTCTGTGGGATAGCACTTCACAGACTGGCAAACCCAACCCACCCCTAACTCCTCCTCTTTTTCAGATTTGCATCACACCATATAATATGGTGCTATCACATGCCTTAAGGGCCTATCGCATGTATTAATGGGGCTTTTTGCATGTGATAAGCCCTTAACACATGCAAAAACACCTTCCCACATTTTGATAAACAACCCCCATAGTTTTGTACCTGAGGCAATGGAGGGTAAAGTGACTTGCCCAAGGTCACAAGAAGTGACAGCAGAACTTGCACCCTGGTCTCCTGGTTCATAGCCCCACTGCTCTAACCACTAGGCTATTTGTAGACAAAAATAATAAGTTACCTTAAGGAGAGACAAAGTGCCATATAAGACACTAGCATAAACTCCCTCTCAAATGATTATACAGATGACACAGCATTGTATAATTGTATATTTCCATCCCCTAAACTAGGTTATATAATTGTCAAACTTTCTATGATTGGTTTTCTATTTCTATTATAAACAAATAATCTGAATGGCTGTATGGTAATTTGCTTTCATTCTGCAAGTTAATAAATCCTCACCTCATATGTAAATGTTTTCTTGGAATTTGCCAGCATTAGCAACCTTGTGCTTGTTCTAAGAATATTTTCTATAATCTTAGAGGGTATATAAACTGTTCTTAGATGGAAGGTAAACTACCCTCCTATTAGTTCAAAATGTTCTACAGCCTTGTACTTCAGCAACATTTATCTAACTTATGGATTCTTTTGTCTAGGATAAACAAGTGCAAGATTGTGATGATAATGTTGTTAGTAATTACAAATCTGCTTATGATCTAAAAAACCTGGAGTATAGGAATCATGATCCAGTAGGAGCACTGAGAGGAGAGGATCATCTTGCTGGTGGCTAAAAAGAATAAGTAATTACAGCTTGCGGAAATTTTTAAAACTTAAAAGTATTGGGAAGAAGTAAACTATTGGGGTATATAATTCAGTGTTTGTGTGCTTTGTATTGAATTTCTAACCAGAAAAGCAAGCAAAAAAAGAAGTTTCTGTGCTTTGTATTAAATATGGAGTCAGAAAGGCAGACAAAACAACAGAAGTTTGTGTATTTTGTTTTATATAGTTAGTCAGAAATGCAGGCAAAAAACAGAAGTTTGTTTGTTTTATATTAAATAGGTAGTCAGAAAGGCAGGCAAAAACAGGTCTGTGTGTTTGTATTTCCCAACCCTCTCTCCCCTCTCCCACTCACCCCTAGCTCATCCTTTAATTTATAGGCAGGTGACACACTAATAAAAAAAATTGCCCTTTTAACTTAAATTCAGAAATTTCCATTACCTTATCAAGAATTTAATCATTGCCTTATAGAGCACTTCCAGATATATAGTGAATCCACTGATACATTTAAAGGACCCTAACTAAACAGAGATTATTAGTGACAACTAAATCCAAATAAGAGAGAGATTCTAGCTAATTAAAAGCTAGATTTTTTGGTTGTTTTTTTTTTTTCTTGAATCTTAAAGAAACCCAACAGCAAAGAAACCCCAACAGCAAATTAATATACCATATACAAGATATTGCATATAGGGAAAAATAACGCTTGCTGTAGTTACATGATGTTAGGTTCCATATTAGGAGCTACCACCCAGGAAAAAGATCTAGGCATCATAGTGGATAATACTTTATAATCCACAGCTCACTGTGCTGCAGCAGTCAAAAAAGCAAACAGAATGTTAGGAATTATTAGGAAGGGAATGATTAATAAAACGGAAAATGTCATAATGCCATCATATCGCTCCATGGTAAGACTGCACCTTGAATACTGTGTACAATTCTGGTTGCTACATCTCAAAAAAGATATAGTTGCGATGGAGAAGGTACAGAGAAGGGCAGCCAAAATGATAAAGGGGATGGAACAGTTCCCCTATGCGGAAAAGCTGAAGAGGTTAAGGCTATTCAGCTTGGAGAAGAGATGGCTGAAGGGGGATATGATAGAGGTCTTTAAGATCATGAGAGGTCTTGAATGAATAGATGTGAATCGGTTATTTACACTTTCGAATAATAGAAGGACTAGGGGGCATTCCATGAAGTTAGGAAGTAGCACGTTACTAATCAGAAAAAATTATTTTTCACTCAATGCACAATAAAGCTTTGGAATTTGTTGCTAGAGGATGTGGTTAGTGCAGTTAGTGTAGCTGGATTAAAAAACGGTTTGGATAAGTTCTTGGAGGAGAAGTCCATTAACGGTTATTAATCAAGTTTACTTAGGGAATAGCCACTGCTATTAATTGCATCAGTAGCATAGGATCTTCTTCATGTTTGGGTAATTACCAGGTATTTGTGGCCTGGTTTGGCCTCTGTTGGAAACAGGATGATGGGCTTGTTGGACCCTTGGTCTGACCCAGCATGGCAATTTCTTATGTTCTTATATTCTTAAAAGTGTGTTTCTAAAGTCTCCACTGATACTCTGACCAGAAATTAGGATGTAATTTCTTGGTTCAGTCTCATGGGTTTTCTGAATGCTTTAGATTAAATTATCATGGGGCAATGACACAGATGCTGGATGTTTGAAGAACCAACAATGACTTCTGTGCAGTCCACATGAACTAGGAACTCACCTTGACTCAAAGCAAGATAGAACCTTCCTTATTCCCCAAAAAGAAATCCATCTCTTTTCGTCTTATTCCCAGTCCTTCTCTATTCGTCTTTTTATTCCCAAAGTAATCATCTATCCTTGTACTGTTCTACTAAATGGAAATAAAATTTGTCTAAAATTTACTTTACGCTACTATTCTAGTCAAAACTAGTCAAAGATTAGATGAATCTAGGTTACTTGCATGAAGCAAACTCTTATCAAATGAATCTTATTACAAAAAACTTCAAAGGAAACTTTTCTTCTTTTATCTTTTGATATCAGTAGTCTAAAGCATGCTAAAAATGCAACAAATTAGGACATTTTCATAAGAATAGCCATACTTGCTAATTTCATGGAGTGCCCCCTAGTCCTTCTATTATCCAAAAGAGTAAATAACTGACTTTTCAGCTTGGAGAAGAGACGGCTGAGGGGTGATATGATAGAGGTGTTTAAAATCACAAGAGGTCTAGAACAGGTAAAAGTGAATCGATGCTTTACTCTTTTGGATAATAGAAGGACTAGGGAGCACTCCATGAAGTTAGCATGTGGCACATTTAAAACTAATCGGAGAAAGTTCTTTTTCACTCAACGCACAATTAAACTCTGGAATTTGTTGCCAGGGGATGTGGTTAGTGCAGTTAGTGTAGATGGGTTTAAAAAAGAATTGGATAAGTTCTTGGAAGGGAAGTCCATTATCTGCTATTAATTATGTTGACTTAGAAAATAGCCACTGATATTACTAGCAACAGTAACATGGGATAGACTTAGTTTTTGGGAACTTGTCAGGTTATTATGGCCTGGATTGGCTACTGTTGGAGACAGGATGCTGGGCTTGATGGACCCTTGGCCTGACCCAGTATGGCATGTTCTTATGTTCTTACCCATTCTAGACCTCTCATGATTTTAAACAGTTGTATCATATCCCCCCTCAGCCATCTCTTCTCCAAGCTGAACAGTCCTAACCTCTTTTTTATTTCCTCATAGGGAACAAACGGAAAATTAGAGATGTGTATCATACCAGTAATCGTTTCTGGTTTCATTTTCGTAGAACCGCAGAAAATTTAGTTTCTGCAGTTCTGACCATTTTTTTTTTTTCCGCAGTCCCGATCTGAAAAAAAACAAACCACCCCTATCCTTCAGATTTAATTATTTACAATCCCTGATCCTCCTGACCCCTGACCCCTGACCTCTGACCCCTGACCCCTCCAAAACTTGCCTAAAGTCCCTAGTGGTCGGGAGCGATCTTCTGCTCTCGGGCTGTCGGCTGCCTGTAAACAAAATGGCGCCAATGGCCCTTTGCCCTTATCATGTGACAGGGGGTATTGGTGCCATTGGCCAGACGCTGTCACATGGTAGGAGCAATGGACAGCTGGCGCCATCTTAAAAAATGGTGCGGGCCATCCATTTCTCCCACCATGTGACAGGGGCCAGCCAATGGCACTGATAGCCCCTGTCACATGATAAGGGCAAAGGGCCATCGGTGCCATTTTGATTAGTGGCAGCTGACGGCTTGAGAGGGAGTCATCGCTCCTGGGACCCTCGCTGGACCACCAGGGACTTTAGCCAAGTTTTGGGGAGGTGGGGAGGGTGGGGGATTGTAAATAATTAGATCTGAAGGGTTGGGGTGGGTTTGGGTTTTTTTTTTCTGTGTGCCCTTTCTCCCCCCCAAAAATAACTGATAAGAAAATGCATATCCCTACTGAAAAGAGCCTCCTATTAAAATATCCCAAAATGTTCAGGCCCTAGCTAGGCCTGGTGCAGGCGTTTATCACCAAGTTAGCCTGCTGCTGAGATCCAGGACCATGACCTTGGCACCATTACTTAGGCAGACATGCCATTTTTAAAGCACCAGGACTCAGGCAGGATCAACTGGACCTCAGTTCTGTCCATTTACACTAGAATTTGGGAAGGGGTAAGTGGGCACAAGGGTGGGAGCTCCCCAGAAACTTTAGAGAGGAGGAGGGCTCTGGCCCAGGCCTATGCTTCGGTGCTGGGTCCAGCTTGGGCCTAGGTCTGGTTAATTGTTTAGCCCAGCCAAGGCCACTGGAGACCCTTTTTTATTGCCTCAGTTATGTTTTTGTTTTGTTTTGATTTTCTTGTTGTTTTTTTGGTTTGTAAAATGAAACAAACCAAACATTAAATTAAATGGTACCCCTGTCCCCCACCCCAGAATTTCAAATCAACAAGAGAAAAGCATATGTGAATCAGTGAGGGGAAAAGCCTTTTGCCTTTCTAAAGGACATTTGGTTCCTCCACAGCAAAGAATTTCCTTTCTCAAACTTAAGAAAAAAGAAATTGCAGAAATCATTTTCATTCTCAACTGTAACAAAAAGCTGCTTAACAAGCACTGGGAAAACAATTAAGTTAATAAGTGCTTCTGTCATTAACACACATGAATTCTGTTTTTCTCACATATGAATAACATTTTTCTAATTAAAAGGAAGAATATGGTTAGTGCAGTGCACCAACTCTGCTGTGGTGGCCTTTGTGTCACTGTGAGCCTCTGCTCTTCAGATGTAATGATTTGGAGATGCCAGTCACAAGTGATTATTTCATATAACATTTTTCAGCACTATTATCTGATCCCAGAGCAGTGAATAACAATAATAACAGAGATAATAATAATTATTTTATCCTTTGTACTCTAATTTTGAAAATTGCTTAGCACCTTCAGACTAGTTGTGATGACTAAATTAGTCATTACCACCTGAGTGCTTTTCAAATTCCTAAGATTGCCTGATTGTATAGTGGCTAAATGTATGCATGCATTTTCACATCCCTATGGTTAATTTATATGGGTTAATCCTTGTTTTATACTGGTAAAAGGCATGGAAATCTTTGAAAATGTGCCTCTATGTGTTTACTACAATATTTATAGGATATCTTCAGTTTGTTCCGGACCAGCCCCTGGACCGGAACATTAGACTGCAATATAGATGTCAAGAATTTCTTAAAAGCAATGTGCCCATTAAAGCCAGGTCTAGTGCCAGAATTAAATCACTGTAACCAGATCTTTAGTAAAGAAGACTTCTGAAAATGTTCACTAAAGTAATAATTTCACTGCCAAAGAGTTCAGTTGTACTGCTCAGTAAACGTCTGTGAGTGTTTGCAATACTAGGAAGTGTACAGTGCAAAATCATGTTAGCAAGCACAATATACAGTTAATCAGCACATATATTGTGCTGAAAAACATAAACTGTCATTCACAAAAATGCTGTAAATGTTATTATCAGCTTCACAGTAAATCACATCAACAAGATCTTTCAGGCATGTCCTTCTGACATGGTGACATATTCTATTGAAGAGAGAAATTTTGTGCCACATCTGTCTCACTGAGAATATTTGCCTGCAAGACATGAATCATAGGCCTTGCCTCATAGTGCAGGAAGCCGAACAGTCACCAGTTAATAGTGAATTTTAAGTATACAGCTAAGAAGTGGTTATTGACACAGCAGTCCTCTGCATTGACTGTTCATTAATTATTCCCATCACCAAGATAGACAACAATATTAGATCAGAAGGAACATATCTTCATATCTCCAGGAACAAACATCACTAGCCCACATACAGTAACAGCCCATCATTACTAGAAAACACAATTTTGCTTTTACTGCTTTGAAAGGTCCCCTGGAGTGAATGTTTCTATACCAAACATTAATCAGATCTTCAGACTACTGAATGAGAAAGCATCATTAGCCTACTATTATGCCTGGCAAGGGATGAACAGCTTTTTACTAATTATCAGAGAGATTGGTAACAAGGATAAGTATATGAAATTTGTACTTTTAATATTATAGTATAAAATGCAGTGGTATGCATATTGGAGCAGATTTCGAAAAGCTGCCCCTTCCACCCCCTGCGCGCATCGCGTGCAAGCCCCGGGACGAGCGTAAGTCCCGGGACTTTTCTGGGGGGCATGTCGGGGGTGCGTGTTGCGGCCGGTGCATCATCGGGGGGGGTGTTCCGGCGGCGGGTGGTTCCGGCCCAGGGGCGTTCCGGGGGTGTGACTGCGGCTTCCGGACCAGCCCCTGGACCGGAACATGGCGTGCCTTGGGCAGGCGCAGCTTTTGAAATAAAGGTAGGGGGGAATTAGTTAGGACTGGGGGGCGGCTTAGTTAGGGGAAGGAAAGGGAAGGTGGGGGACGCCGGAAAGAAAGTTCCCTCCGAGGTCGCTCCGACCCCGGATTTTAAAGTAGCCGCGCGTATCTTTTAAAATCCAGCATACTTTTGTTTACGCCAGTTGCGCGAACAAAAGTACGTGTGCGCGCACTTTTTAAAAATCTGCCCCATTATAGCACCAAATCTTTCAAGGAAAGAAAATAAGAGGCATAATATCCGTAAAGTACATATAGAGTTATGCGTGGTTGATCTTGCATAAATGTCCTGGCATAGTAGATATTACTACTTTATTAATGAGCAGACTGGGAAAAGGCTCAGTTGAACACCCAGGCTTTTACTTATTTTCTGGAAATCGGGGTAGGATGGTTCAAGATGAAGGGCTAGAGTTACCCCACTCCAGAGTTTGGGTGCATAGCTGCTAAAAGCATGCAGTCTTGCTCAGTTCAATTTGGTGGATGATGGGGGGGTGGGGGGAGATAGAAGGATAGAAGGGCCTTTTGGGAAGATCAGAGATATCTGGTGAGTATATAAGAGACAAGAAGAAGGAAGAGGTATTCTAGGGCTTGGCTATTCACACATTTAAAGAAAAAGCAGAGGGTTTTGAAATGTATCCTAGTTTCTATAGGTAGCCAATGCAATTTTGAGTAGGATGGGGCTAATGTGGTTGCTTGCTTTGGCCCCTGGCTACAGTGAATTACAGCAGTTAATTTAGCTGTTCATGAATTATGGTACCGAGCTTATGCTGTTTGAGGTCTTGGCATAGTTGGCAAATCTGAAGTAGATACAGGAAGGAGGTTCTTACTACCTTAGAAATATAATATTCTATTGATATGACTAGACAGTCCAACAGGTCTGCCCATTCTTCATTCATGGTGATGTATCACAGACCCAGTTGATCTCTGGCTTTACCCCTACATCCCCATTACTATGTTTTCCTTCTCCACCTCCACTTGGAGGTTCTTCCATGCTTTCTGAAAAGCCCTTGTTCTAGAATTTCCTTTGCACAAAAATACTTGTCTCTTATCTTTGAGATATTTAATAGTGTTATTGTATCCTCCCTCTCCCTCCTAGTGTATTCAACATATTTAGGTCCTTAAGTATCATTGCATACATTTTCTGCTGCTTGCCTTTGGCATATATTATTTTTGTGGTATACATGGAAGCTATATTTATTATAGAAATGACGGCAGAAGAAGACCAATCGGCCCATCCAGTCTGCCCAGCAAGCTTCACACATTTTTTCTCTCATACTTATCTGTTTCTCTTAGCTCTTGGTTCTATTTCCCTTCCACCCCCACCATTAATGCAGAGAGCAGTGATGGAGCTGCATCCAAGTGAAATATCAAGCTTGATTAGTTAGGGGTAGTAACCGCCGCAATAAGCAAGCTACACACATATTTATTTACCCAGACTGTGTTATTCAGCCCTTATTGGTTGTTTTTCTTTTCCCCTGCCGTTGAAGCAGAGAGCTATGCTGGATAAGCGTGAACTATTAGTTTTACTTCTCCCCTGCCGTTGAAGCAGAGAGCTATGCTGGATATGCGTGAAGTATTAGTTTTTCTTCTCCCCTGCTGTTGAAGCAGAGTGCTATGCTGGATATGTATTGAAAGTGAAGTATGCATTGAAAGCCACATTTTCTATCAACAAATATTGAATAAGCCTAATAATTGGTAATACCTATAGCTTATGAACTCTTCGTTAATTTTACATACTCTTGCCCACCCCTGTTTTTTGTTTTTTTTTTTAAATATGGAGATGGCAGGCCTCCATCCTTCCGCTCCGTGAAGGTGGAACACCAACCACTGGCCAATTATTCTAATTTTTCCAGCTTTGATCTCGAGTTGGGTAAAGATTCAGTTGTAGGCCTTTAGGATCCACTCAGATTCAAAAAGTATAGTCTTCACAGATTCAGAAGGTACAGAGAAAGGCAACCAAAATGATAAAGGGAATAGAACAGCTTCCCTATGAGGAAATACTAAAGAGGTTAGAACTTTTCAGCTTGGAGAAGAGATGGCTGAGGGGGGATATGATAGAGGTGTTTAAAATCATGAGAGGTCTACAATGGGTTAATGTGAATCAGTTATTTACTCTTTCGGATAATAGAAAGACTAGGGGGCCCTCCATGAAGTTAGCATGTGGCACATTTAAAACTAATCGGAGAAAGTTCTTCTTCACTCAATGCACAATTAAACTCTGGAATTTGTTGCCAGAGGATGTAGTTAGTGCAGTTAGTATAGCTGTGTTTAAAAAAGGATTGGATAAGTTCTTGGAGGAGAAGTCCATGCTATTGATTCATTTGACTTAGAGAATAGCCACTGCTATTACTAGCAACAGTAACATGGAATAGACTTTGTTTTTTGGGTACTTGCCATGTTCTTATGGCCTGGATTGGCCATTGCTGTTACGTCGGCCAACCATGGAACTTGTGGCCGGTCTCCTTCACCTACTGCCACTGCTGCCCAGGGAACATATGGGACAAGGAGGTAGCGCCACCTGCAATGCCCCCCTCTCGGCGGTCCTCATTGTAGTGGCACGGTGGAGACGCTACTACCGCTTCTCCCTTGGCCCTGCCTCGCGGCAGAAACGCCACCGTCAGCCTACATCCTTCTTCTTGGTGCCCCAGGCGTGCATGCGTGCCTCTTGATTTGATTTAAACGGCTCGCAGCGCGCTGAGGCAGCTGGCCCATCTGGATGACATCATCACTAAGGCCTATTTAAGAGCTTGCCTTTGCAACAGGTTCCTTTACTTCGTATTGCTTCCAGGATTTTGCTACTAGTTCCCAAGTTCTTTTCCTTTCCGAACCTTGACTACTGCTTCGTCTGACTACTCCTGCCTTCTCCGTGCCCTGATTACTGCTTCATCTGACTACACCTGCCTTCTCCGTGCCCTGATTACTGCTTCATCTGACCATACCTGCCTTCTCCGTGGCCTGACCATCGCTTTGATTGACTACACCTGCCTTCTCCATGTCCTGACCCTTGCTTTAAACAACTACGCTACAGACTTTCCTGTGTCCAGAGTTCTACGTTGCTTGCCACAACTTCCACTTGCTATCAGCTCTGATCCTCGCCTGTCAGTGACACCTCCCTTCGCCTGTCCTCTGGATGAGGTCTTACAGGGCTTCGACCTTCTTTTGCTTGGGCGCCTCCAGTTACTTATTGTTCCTTTGGCGCCTGAGTTTCCAGTACCGAATCCAGTCCAGGATAGGACTACACCATCTACTGGATGGGCTGAATCACTTCTCATCTTTGACTAACCTCGAGGCCCACCCACCTGCCGGCCCTGGCACCCAAAGGCTCAACCCGAGGGGAATGAGGGCTGGTATAGGTGAAGCACCAGTGGCCTCTATCTTCAGCCCACTCCACCTGCCGACGGTGGGGACCCATAGGTCCCTACCTACGGGTTGCGTCAACTCCATCTCGGCCCATGAGTCCACCTACGACGTAACAGGTTGCAAAGGCCTTGACTCAGTGAAGCCCTGTGCTTTTCAGGCCATTCCAGGCCTGGCATCCAAGGTACAGGAGCAGCAGCAATTTCTTGAGGCATTGGCCTCCTCCATAGAGTATCTGCAGGCCTGGCTGGATTCCCACCCGGTGGATTTGGTGGCACTGAAGTCCATTCCTGGACGTTGTGAATCTTCAGGCAACCTTGGAACAGGTAGTTGCAGATGTGAACCATCTTGCTGCCCGACAAGACTCCCTGACTCAGCTAAATGCCCCACCGCCTTCCCCAGCGGCCTCCGTAAGAGTACCTGACCTTGGTTGGGTGGTCATTTCCTTGCCGGCCCTGCCTCATTATTCTGGTATCCCAAACGGTGTCGGGGGTTCTTATATCAATGTCACATGCATTTCATCCTCCAATCAATGTTGTTCCCAAACGATTTGGTCAAAATGACCTTTATCTTATCCCTCTTGGATGGTAAGGCATTGGCATGCGCCTCCCCTTTGTGGGAGCGATCTAAGCCCATGCTTTCTAACCTTCCACAATTTGTGTCTGCCTTTAAATAAGTCTTTGAGGAACCTGGCAGGCTTCCAGCAATGGGATCTGATCTTTTGCAGCTACGCCAAGGAACTTTTTCTCTCTCCAATTATGCAATTGGAGCTAAATTGGCAGGGGAACAGTCTGCATACCATCTTCCTGGAGGGATTGGCCCTCAGAATAAAAGATGAACTGGCGGCATGGGAGTTTCCTACTTCCCTTGAGGGCCTTATCAATCTACAGGGAAGATTGATAGACGTCTCCAGGAGCGCTCTCGGGAGAACCGCTCTACCTCGAAAAATCGCCCCAGGGAATCACCCCTTTCTTGTGATCATCCCCTGCCTCCTGGAAATTCTTTGGAGGAACCCATGCAGTTGGGTCATATTTGTCTTCCAGATGAGGAGAGATCCCGTCACTGTAAACTCGGACTCTGTCTCTATTGTGGGGATTAAGGCCATCTGTTACCTCAGTGCCCAAGGAAGAGTGTGATCTCATGTCGAGAGACTCCTTAGGCAATAACTCTTGGCCTCACCACGGCCTCACCTTTATTCCCACTACCTGCCTCTGTAGGGACATCCTTCATCAGATTCTCCACTTAGGTCCTAGTGGACTCCGGCGCGGGGGCAAACTTTATTCAGCAGGATCTCTTGGACCAGTATCAAATCCCCATGAACGCCTTAACTCCGCCACTGGCTCTCTCTTCGGTTCATGGGGACTTCCTCCCCAGAGTAGTGACAACGGCCACTCAACCCCTTTGAAGGTTGGCCCGAACCACTTGGAGCTTATTTCCTTTTATATTCTTCCTACAGTGGTAAACCCGGTCATTCTGGGCCTCCCATGGCTACGGAAGCACCAGCCTCAATTTGATTGGGCCATGGCTGATCTGATCCAGTGGGAACTGCAGTGTTACGAATCCTGTCTGGAATTAATTGAGTCTCCCCAGTCCTTAACCTTGGCTACCTTCCTTCCCAATCTTCTTCCTTGCCAGAAAAGAAACCCAGACCAGATCCAATTCCCCTTGTAAGGATGTTTTGAGGGCTGTCTTTGCCCAACTGGAGGACCAACCGAGATGCAAGACAGCCAAAACCAAAGCCCTCATTAAGAAACATACCTGGGCCATGGAAGGTTTCATGTACCTTTTGACCTATAAAGAAAATGAGGTCCGGAACTTATATGCTCTTTTGCAATGAGGGAAGGTGAAACCTTGCTTCACTCCAGCGCCAGTCGAAGCCCCAAGTAACTCCGGAATATTTTACATTTTACCTTCCATGACACTGCAGTCACTGGATTCCCATAATTCTGAGAACATTCAGTACCCCAGGCCACAAAACCCTCAGGGGGGGGGCCTGGAGGAGGGGGTACTGTTATATCGGCTGACCACAGAACCCGTGGCAGGCCTCCTTCACCTACCGCCACTGCCGTCTGGGGAACAGATGGGGGTTCCTCCATGACACAGGAGGAGTGCCGCCTGCGCTGCCCCCCTCTCAGCAGCCCTCATTGTAGTGGCTCGGTGGAGATGTCACTACTGCTTCTCCTGGGCCCTGCCTCACGGCAGAAACGCCGCTGTCAGCCTGCCTCCTTCATCCGGGTGCCCCAGGCTCATGTGTGTGCCTTTTGGCTCGATTTAAAGGGCCCGCGGCGTGCTGAGACTGCCGGCCCGTCCGGATGACATCATCACTAAGGCCTATTTAAGGCAAGCTCTGACAGTCAGAGCTTGCCTTTGCAACAGGTTCCTTTGCTTCCTATTGCTTCCAGGCTTTTGCTACTAGTTCCCAAGTTCTTCACCTTTGGACTGCTTTCCGAACCTTGACTACTGCTTTGTCTGATTACGCCTGCCTTCTCCGTGCCCTCATTACTGCTTCATCTGACAATGCCTGCCTTCTCCGTGCCCTGACTACTGCTTTGTCTAACCACGCCTGCCTTCTCCGTGCCCGGACCATCGCTTTGATTGACTATGCCTGCCTTTTCCGTGTACTGAATCTTTCTTTGAACGACTTTCCTGTGTCCAGAGTTCTACATTGCTTGCCACAACTTCCACTCGCCATCGGCTCTGATCCTCGCCTGTCAGTGACGGTCCCTACCTACGGGTTGCATCAACCCCACCTCGGCCCAAGTGCCCACCTCCGACGCAACAAGGACATATCAATGACCATATGGTCTTCTACATGATGTATTTCAAGATCAACAAACTGAATAATCATATTTTCCAATCAAAAAACTGCAGTAAATTTCAGTATGCACTTTGCTATATTAATTCATCTTCATCAATACTCCTGTAAAGAATGTTTTTTTCAAACAACACTAGACTGGGTGGCAGTGTGATTTGTACTGGAAGATGTTAGATGACTTCACCAAAATTCTATGGATCTTGAAAGACTATAACTTTCTCCCCACCTCCTCTCAGAAAAGAACACAAGGGAGCATGGTTTGGCTATGTGCCCCATAAAGGAGATAGATATGTTGGTGTAGCACCCTCTGTGGAACTTTCTGTATGCCAGCATGAATCGATGTAACTACAGCATTAGAAATCAATTATTCTCTTCCATGACAAAATACTACTGTGAGCCTCAGGCTCAATGACCTCAACTATCTTGATAGCAAGCTTGATTTCGCTTTCACAGGACATAATTCTTCAAGCCAGAAATCAATTCCAGGAAATCTGGAGATACACTGAGACTCTAGCTGCAGCTTCCTTCCAGGCTCAACTAATGGTACTTGTTCCTCTCCTGAGAAGGCAATCTCTGTATATGGTGCCTCTGCATCTTGTCCTTTATCTGGAATCCCTTTCACCATCATTGCTGCCACCTCTGCTGCTGCCACTTTTTACAAAACAGTCCAGTAGCCTGACTGAGCTAAGAAATCCAGCTGCCTCTGGATCAGAGTAGGTTTAAACTCTCCTTACCCATAAAGATTAATAGCACAATTTCAACAGGTTCAAAGAGATAGAACTGCACTGCTTGAAGAGCTGGCAAAAAGTATGCACTCAGCTGCCAGGGTTTTGATTGCCAGGTACATGAATAAGAAGGAGAAAATAGTTCTCTAAACTAATGAATTTATATATGAAACCATTTAACTTTGATTTTGATAACTGATCAGAATTTGTAAATGACCTGTCATCATTTTACAGAAGGATCAAAATTTATGAGTATACCCTAAGGCAGAAAGTATTTCACTCTTTCCCACATATTGAAAACGTGTATGGTAATTAATTGTTTTTCTGAATTACGAAGAACCCCCTTGGTGAGCTTGTTTTCTTTTTGCTTTTGTGTGGACAAGGAGTTTTCAAATATAATGTTAATGTTTTAGAGTCTCAGAGTAGGAAAATGAATAAATCTATATATCATGTCAACTTATTTGTGCTGGAAAGTGAGAAAATATAATTTTTTCTCCCAGGAAAAGAAAGTATGCACCTTATGTAGACTGACAACAGGACCCAAGGTCTTTGAATTAATGAAAACAAAATTGATGCAGTGTCAGTGTATTGTGTTTGCAATAATGAAAATATTATTTGTTAAAGTTTATGATAGGAACAAAACTTAGGTCATAGAAAACAGTTATACTTCAGAGATTGTATTTAAACTGATAAGAAAAAAACATGAGGGAACACTATATTGCATTTTATTTCTATTTGAACTGAAGAAAACATTACAAAAATGTAATGTTTAATTTCCACTGTTAGCCTTTAGTGAAATGTTCAATTTTCATTCCAAGAAACAGAGTTTGACTTTGCTTTAACAGAAAAATGTAAGTTTTTGCCTTATATATGTTGAAATATGAACACATTTACTATTTACTTGCTATCTTGCAAGGTTCCTTAAATATTCACAAATATAGAAGATCATTTTTAGAGTTTCCTTGTAAAAGTCATCAGCCACCAGTGCAGGTGGGAAAGCTTTATCCTGATTATTTTGCAAAGCATGTGCAATAAAGTGGTGGAAAGGAGACACAAGGATTTCAAAATTAAATCTCAACCCTTACATTCTCCAGACTTCCCAGGCTCTATCTCCAGTGTACGCTTACCCAGAGAAGGCCCATGGCAATTTTCAAAGGGGTCTTCTTCATGGGTTGACATCTATTTAACTACAGAATATCCCTTTGAAAATTATCCCTGTACACTACCTGGGTGGGGAAATTATTTTATTGTACAGTCCATGATGATGGTCATTAATTTCAGGCTTTGGGTTTTCCATTTACTGTAGATTTTATTAAGTTGAAAATAGTTTACCAGATGTTAAACCAAGCCTTCTTCTTCCTGATCCTGCTACAGTACTCGCCTAAGTCCCAGCAGCCGGGATCCTACGGGCTCCTCCTGGGGAAGTTCCGGCTTCCAGGATGAAGTCTCACCACCGATCACCTAAGTCCCAGCGGCTGGGCTCCTAAGGGCTCCTCCCGGGGGAGCACCGGCTTCCAGGGTGAAGATCATCGTTCGCAGCCTGCCTGATATCTGCCTCCCGGCCTGCTTGTACACTGAGACTATAGTCCACCTCTCTCCAGTCTCCTGCAGGCCAGCCAAAGGGTCCACTAAACCGTTAATCCATAACACCTGGTGTTAAAAGAAGTCTTTTAAATGTAGTCTGGGTGGATACGGAACAGATTGTAGGCCCCCCTCAGAGATCAAGTTTTGTAAAGATAGTTGCTCCCTGCAGGCAGTCAAACAACTCATTAATTAGGGGTAATGGGTACTTATCCTTCTGGGTGATAGCATTAAGTCCCCTTTAATCTATGCAGGGACAAAGGCCACCGTTCTTCTTGGAGACGAAAAAGAATCTCACTCCAGTGGGCAAAGAGGAGTGCTGAATGAACCCCTTGGCTAGGTTTTCTTTAATACATTCTGTCATGGCCTTTGTTTCTGGCAGAGAGAGGGGGTACACCCTGCCCTGAGGGGGAAGTGGTGCCTAGAAAGAGTTCTATAGAACAGTTGAGCTGTCGATGAGGTGAGAGGATGTCAGCATTTTTCTTGGAGAAAACGTCTGCCAAGTCTGCATAGGTTGGTGGAATTCCTAATGTGGAGAAGGGCAAAGGAAGTTGCATCAGAGGGTTTATTGGTTTCATGCAAATCTGGTTACATCGCGAGCTCCAGTCTGAAAGTTGAAGTGACCTCCAGTCAAAGAGTGGGGAGTGGGGAGTGGAGCTGTGACCATGGAATGCCCAGGATCACTGGGTGCAAAGACTTATATAGAATGAAGAACTCTATCTCCTCTTCATGGTACATGCCAATCCTCACCGAGACTGGTGTGGTGACATGAGTAATCCTCCCTGTAAGGAATCCCCATGGATATAGGCAAGGAATAGCGGTGTCTTGACGGGCTTGGTCAAAGTATGTAGATGGCTTAACAGATCTTTGAGCAGGAAGTTCCCCCCAGCTCTGGAGTCCACCAGAGCCAAGACTGGAAATGAGGAGGTGTTCCAGGTCAGGATTGTTGGCAGAGTCAACTGAGGGACCAAAGTGACAGGACCTAAGGTCAGGGCCCTAACTGACCTGAGGCCGGGGAGTTTCCTGGATGAATTGGGCACTGTGAAATCCGATGCCCTGCTGCACTGCAATACAGAGGCCTACTTGGCATCTTTACAAATCTCCTCTGGGGACAGCCGTCCTCACCCCAACTGCATGGATTCTTCTTCACAGTGGAGATCTCTCCAGAAGCCAGACCTCCGGTTGCAGAGGGAGGAGTTTGCTCACAGACAGGACGATGGATGGTCCAAAGCTCCCATGAGCATTCCTAGAGGCGGCGGTCAATGCGGCCCATAAGGTCAATTAGGTCCTCCAAAGAATCTGGAAGATCCCGGGCTGTAAGCTCATCCTTGAGCAGAGGTGAGACCCCATCTAGGAAAATAGGGCACAAGCAGTCCTCTTGCCACCCTAGTTCTGCAGCAAGAGTTCGGAACTCAATGGTGTAATCATTGAGCGCTCATTGGCCCTGCTGGAGGCACAGGAGGTCTGAGCTTGCAGTGGCTCATCTGCAGGGATCATGAAAGGTCCTCTTAAAGGTGGCTACAAAATGAGGAAAGTCTTGCAGAAGAGTGTCTGCCCATTCCCAGAGAGGCGAAGCCCATGCTAGGGTCTTCCCCTCCAGGCAGGAGAGGATAAAGGTCATCCACAAACACACTCATAGGCATACACCCATAACCACACAGTCACACATACATATACTGGCTTTGACCCTGACACACACACACACACACACACAGCCTGCCATCACTCCACACACACACACAGCCTGACACACACACACACAGCCTGACACACACACACACAGCCTGACACACACACACACACACACACAGCCTGCCATCACTCCAGGCTCTCACCTCCACCCCACAAAATCAGTCACATGCACACACACACAGTCACCCACCAACCCACCCCTACACACAAAGCCTCTCTCACACACATAACCACACAGCCTCTCACCCACACATATACAGACCTCTTCCACACACAAGCACACACACCCAGGCTCTTATCTACCCACCTATGTAATCATCCACACACAAATAGGCATTCACACATACACATATCCCCCATCCCCACAGTATCTCACCCATCCACACTCACCCAACTACTGAGATCCACCCATACAGGCTGTCACCACTCCACACATTCACATGTACAAACAGTCATCCACACACACACAGAAGCACTCACTTACCTACACAGCCACACATACACACAAACACACATAGGGACTGGGCCTCTTCTTTGGCCGCCAGTGGGATGGGCGTATGTTGGTGGCCATTGTGTCCTCCTTCTCTCTTTGGCTGCCAGCAGGATGAGGTCCAGATGGTGTTCTTGTTCTCTTCAGCCACCAACAGGATAGGGTCCATTGGCAGCTACTGCATCCATCTCTTCCCTCCTGCTGCCAGTGGGATGAGGTCCACTGGCAGACACTGCATCCTTCTCCTTTCGTTTGCCACTAGCGGGATGAGGTACACTGGTGAGCATGGCATTGGTTCTCTTTCTTCAGCCATCATGAGACAGACTTCTTAGTGGCCTGCTGAGTAATGGATGCACAGCAGCAGGAGTCACATTTATTCAAATGTCATCTCCTGCTGTCGCAGAGCTGGTCTCACAGTAAGAGCTGCGAGACTGGCCCCATGGCAGCAGGAGATGATGTTTGGATAAATGTGATTCCTGCTAGGGATGTGCAATCATTTTTTGACGATTAGGAAATTCGTACAATATTTCCTAAATCGTCATGGATCGGGAAACCGATAAAACAATTGCACTTTCCCCAAATTTTTCGTCAAATAATTTTTCGGCTTAGCGCGCGCTAATGGGAGTTAGTGCGCACTAACAAAAAGTAACAAAAACTAACGGTTTTTTGTTTTTGTTAGTTTTTGTTAGTGCGTGCGAACAGGAGTTAGCGTGCACTAAGCCGAAAAACAATTTTTGATGAAAAAAAATGCCGATCCCCGGGACTACAATATTTTCCCTCGGCCACACTAACCCGAAAGCGGAAATGATTGGGCACCTGATGCACATCTCTAATTCCTGCTGCCCATGAGGGGTAGGGAGGGGGAGATCACTCCTGGGACCCCCGCTGGTCCACCAGGGATGTTTGACAAATCTTGGGGGCTCAGGACGGTGGGGGTTTGTAATTAATTAAATTTGAAGAATTGGGGTGGGTTTGGGTTTTTTTTTAATGTGCCCGATCTCCCTCCCTAAAAAACAATAGGAAAACCACACAATTTCGTGGGTTTTCCTTTCGTTTTGTCAGCCCCCCGAAATGTAACGAAATAGGAAATATCATCTTTATTTCCTATTTTGTTGCAAACAAATGCACATCCCTAAACTTTACTCCTCCCTGAAATATCCCTGGAATTTGTCTTTCTTATCTGGAGCTAGTTTTTATTCATTTGATGACTTATCTGGCTAAACTCTAGCTGAATAAAAGGTTGAATATGCAAACCCTTGCCATTTAGATGGATAACTTTAAGCTATCCTTCTAGATGGCTTTTGAATATTGACTTCATATGTTGTTTTGGAAATCTGCAACTGCCGGTGTCGCTCATCTGGCAGGGAGGATATTAATTTCAGTTCATAGAAGACTTAATGACTTTCTCCACTGCTGATAAGTTTCAAACTTGTGTTAATTCAACCCTTTTTTTGGTCTATTACTGTGAACTCAATTTATGTACATATTTTGCTATATAATTGACTATGACAAACTGCTGAGCTAAGGGCATTTTTAACCTCCTCAATGATTAGAACTGAGCTGCCACTTGCATTGAAAGGATGGAGGGGAGGAGCACGATTTCTTCCTTCACCTCAGGGAACAGATTGCCTTCAGCTACCCCCCTGCACGGAGCCCTTTGGTCTATAATCTAACTGTCTCTTCTGGGAGGGAGAAGCAGTTCTTTAAGTACTCTTTCTTGTTTTGGGGTCTCATGTCCTGCAGCTGGGTCTTTCTACTGGTCCCTTATAGTCTTCCCTGTGGCAGCTTTCCTCAGACCAAGGTGAGGGACCCACCTCATCACAGACAGAATCTGCAGAATCATTGGGCAGAGGCATAATTCATCTATTAAGAACATAAGAAATTGCCATGCTGGGTCAGACCAAGGGTCCATCAAGCACAGCATCCTGTTTCCAACAGAGGCCAAACCAGGCCACAAGAACCTGGCAAGTACCCAAGAACTAAGAAGATCCCATGCTACTGATGCAATTAATAGCAGTGGCTATTCCCTAAGTAAACTTGATTAATAGCAGTTAATGGACTTCTCCTCCAAGAACTTATCCAAACCTTTTTTGAACCCAGCTACACTAACTGCACTAACCACATCCTCTGGCTGTTTGAAGGTGTTCTTGACTCCTGTCCAAGCTGTTGCAGCTCTGGTTTCAGTGTTTACCTGCAGACTTTACCCCTCTGAGATTAGAGAGTGTTCCTTATTCATGTTCCAGCTGCTGCAGTCCTGGCTCTGGTGTTTATCATTAGCATAGGCATTGCCTCCTGATGTTATTGGGGACTGAAAGTTCAGGATCTCTGCAGGTGTTAGGTCTCAAATAGTGGAGCTCCACCAAAGGGGAGTGAAAAAGGGGCGGACCCCTTTGTGAGCTTTGTGAGGAACGATCAAGTATGTTGTGGAGAGTAATTTCTATTGTTTTGGTTAGGGTAGGGATTGATAAGGGACTTATATCTTTGCCTTTGCCTTTAGTGAGAGAGGGGATTGGGGTTGGAGGATGTGCCAGGGCTTTTCTGTATTTGCTGACATTTTGTAATATTTTGAAGTTATTATTTTATTGTATTTTAGAGATGTGAATCGTGTGCCATATCGTCTTAACGATAGAAATCGTCTGGCAGGAGAAGAAAATCGTGTTAGGCATGATTTTTTAGTTAAAAAATCGTTAAAAATCGTTTTTTCCGATTAGTGTGCACTAACGGGAGTTAGTGCGCACTAACTCCCAGTTAGTGCGCACTAACAGAAAATGATACAATTTGACATTTTTCAGGTCAGTTAAGGTCAGTTTAGGAATGAATATGTATTCCTATTGGCTGCCCTCTTATTTATTCATGTTACCAAGGTTCCCACTGTCAATATATGGGGGATGGGAAATGGAAACAGTTGGTAGCTTGACAAAAAAAGTAATGTGATCAGACAATGTGACTAGAACTTGTGCCCTAACCCTGATACCAGGGGTGTTGTGATCTTCCTGCACACAGTGCCCTAACCCTGGCACCACGGGTGTTGTGATCTTCATGTACACAGTGCCCTATCCCTATTAATACCAGGAGTGTTGTGATCTTCCTGCACACAGTGCCCTAACCCTGACACCAGGGGTGTTGTGATCTTCCTGCACACAGTGCCCTATCCCTATTAATACCAGGAGTGTTGTGATCTTCCTGCACACAGTGCCCTGTCCCTAATACCAGGGGTGTTGTGATCTTCCTGCACACAGTGCCCTATTCCTGATACCAGGGGTGTTGTGATCTTCTTGCACACATCCCAGTATCAGGGATAGGGCACTGCATGCAGGAAGATCACAACACTCCTGGTATCAGGAATAGGGCACTGTGTGCAGGAAGATCACAACACCCCTGGTATTAGGGATAGGGCACTGTGTGCAGGAAGATCACAATACCCGGAGGAGTGAGGGTCAGGCAGCTCCCCCCTGTCTGTGAAGCCAGCCTCTCACTAGTAATGCAGGGAGGGAGCTGTCTCAGCCTTCACCATCCTACCCCCCCCCCCCTCACCCACACACCATTCACTGGCTGGGACATGGGGGAGGGGAGGAGTGAGGGTCAGGCAGCTCCCCCCTGTCTGTGAAGCCAGCCTCTCACTAGTAATGCAGGGAAGGAGCTGTTTCAGCCTCACCATCCTCCCCCCCCCTCACCCACACACCATTCACTGGCTGGGACATGGGGGAGAGGAGGAGTGAGGGTGAGGAAGCTCCCCCTGTCTGTGAAGCCAGCCTCTCACTAGTAATGCAGGGAGGGAGCTGTCTCAGACATCACCATCCTCCCCCCCCCCCTCACCCACACACCATTCACTGGCTGGGACATGGGGGAAGTCAGGAGTGAGGGTCAGGCAGCTCCCCCCTGTCTGTGAAGCCAGCCTCTCACTAGTAATGCAGGGCGGGAGCTGTCTCAGACTTCACCATCCTCCCCCCCCCCCCCCTCACCCACACACAATTCACTGGCTGGGACATGGGGGAAGTCAGGAGTGAGGGTCAGGCAGCTCCCCCCTGTCTGTGAAGCTAGCCTCTCGCTAGTAATGCAGGGAGGGAGCTGTCTCAGACTTCACCATCCTCCCCCCCCTCACCCACACACCATTCACTGGCTGGGACATGGGGGAAGTCAGGAGTGAGGGTCAGGCAGCTCCCCCCTGTCTGTGAAGCCATCCTCTCACTAGTAATGCAGGTGGGATAGGGCACTGAGTGCAGGAAGATCACAACACCCCTGGTATCAGGGATAGGGCACTGAGTGCAGGAAGATCACAACACCCCTGGTATCAGGAATAGGGCACAAGTTCTAGTCATATTGACTGATCACATTACTTTTTTTGTCAACTACCAACAGTTTCCATTTCCCATCCCCCCAACCATCACCTCAGTTGGAACCTTGGTAACATCAATAGATAAAGGGCAGCCAGCCAATAGGAATACATATTCATTCCTAACTGACCTTTACTGACCTGGAAAGTGTCAATAATTTGTATCATTTTCTGTTAGTGTTCCTGAGTTTCCATTTCCATTTCATATCACCCCAACCATCACCTCTGTGGGAACCTTGGTAACATCAATAGATAAGAGGGCAGCCAGCCAATAGGAACACATATTCATTCCTAACTGACCTTTACTGACCTGTAAAGTGTCAATTTGTATCATTTTCTGTTAGTGCGCGCACTAACTCCCGTTAGTGCGCACTAACACGATTTAACGATTTTTAACGATAAATCGTTAGAATTTCTATTGTATTGTGTTCTATAACGATTTATCGGACGATAATTTTAATCATTGAAAAACGATTCACATCCCTATTGTATTTTGATTATGTTGTTAACCACTTTGAGTTCAATTGAAAGCTGGTGAAATATAAATATAATTGCATTGTATTGCCCTTCCCATTAAAAATGATAATACTCAAACCTTCATGGTTATCACAAAAGACTGAAATGAATTCTTGTCTACATAATTCTACATAGTTCTGCCACTCTTCATTAAAAAAAAAACTTAAAACCTGGCTCTTTAGCCAAGCTTTTCCAGGACCATGATCATCATTTTTTCCCCTCCAACCAGCAAGAACATATCTTCTTCACAAACCCCCATTTTCCATACCACTACCTACTTCGGTATCTAATCTCTTGCTGCAGGACACTTGAGACGTTCTCACTTATACGTTATAATTTTTATGCTCAATAAGACCTGTCAACTTAATTGTTTAAGTCTTTTTTTTTTTTTTCTCCTTTATCTTTTGGTCATCAATGTTACAACGTTATCATTAAATTTTGAACTTATGTACACTGTTCCAAGTTTCATAACCTTGTTCTATGTAATGCCTTTTGGCAATTTTCATGTTCTGTTTCAATGTAAACCGATGTGATCTTTATTTCATATAGGAACACCGGTATATAAAAATCTAAAAATAAATAAATAAATAAATAAATAATTCATGAAATAACTTAGGTTTTGTTGTTACATTGTTTGCAATTATGATATTGACGTAAGACATAAAAAAATGCCAATATATTTTTTGTGTGTAGTAAGCAATATATATGGATTATGCTTATTGTATGATATTGTTCCTTTTTTTTAATAAGCAAATTATTGAACAGTGCATTAGGAACAGATCAATACATCCTTTTTGAACAGCTTATTTTCCAGATTTTAACAGTGAGACTAAATTGTTATATATGATATTATTCAATGCATATTTAATTACTTTCTCTTACTTAAAAAAACTACAATAAAACAGCTTATAAAGCAGTCCTCTGGTAAAGCCATGTAGAATCATAGAGGCTAATTTATTCATGGCAACAGTGTCTTTCGTCTATTATGATAAATAGTGAGCTTTAGCTCACTAAAGAATTATCGTACCAGAATATATATTCTTTTGGACTATGAAAACAGGGTAGATACAATGTTGTCAAAATAAGTAAATTTCCATGAGGTTGATTTAAAGCACAACTTAGCCAGATAAAAGACTGATCCAGCTAAATAGCAGTGCTAAATATCTGGCCGCATTTAGCAGATGTCAATTATCTAGCTAAGTGGTAGGTGGGAATGGGCATTTCAGGGAGGAGTTACTTATCTGGCTAACTTAACTGGATAAGTGCCAATATTCAGACTTTTATGGTTAAGCTAACCAGATAAGTTAGACCTGCTCAATAGCATAGATCACCAGTTAAGACTTATCTGGCTAATTACTTTTTTGGAGGGGGGTATTCAGATTATCCCTTGTAAGTTAGCTATAAAAGTCTTATCCAGCCAAGTTACCTCAACATTTCTTTGAATATCTATCTCACTGTTAATTAATTAATATTGTCCTTCCTAAGTACTAAAGTGTAATACACAGCTCGATACAGTAACATTCATTTGAAGATTTCTCGTCTGTAACGAGCTCGCTGCGCACAATTCGGACGCGTAAGGCAAACCAGCGATACAGTCTCCAGTTTCGCGCGTCCGTAGCGCTTCTTAAAACAGACGCGTAACCCTTCCCTACCCGGCATGTAAATGAACGAATTAGCTGTATAATGAAGGAATTAGCTATTCCCCTCCGATACCGTAACGCGCGCTCAGGTTATCTCATTAGTAATGCACTGTTTTGCCGCGGCCGTAACGTGTTAGTTTACCGCCTCCCCCTAGTAGGAGTTAGGACTGTGAGTCTAGTAACAAATCCATCGACACCGCTTAAGACACTCAAAAACAATAAAACACAATAAAAAAAAAAGCGATACAGAGATGATCGAGAAAATGTAATGCTGTGGGACACATAAAACCTGTCAGAAAAAAAAATAAAAATTTTTAAATACCTGTCGGAGGGCCGCGTGGGTCCAGGCGGCGGCGGCGGGAGCCGGGTGGTCGCGTGTTAAATCTAGGCCGCGGGCGGGTGGGCGCCTGTTCCAGGCTGCAGTGGCAGCGGCGGCGTGGGGACACGCGTTAGTTCGAGACGGTCGGTGGGCGGCGGGTGGTCGCGTGTTAAATCTAGGCCGGGTCCGCACAGGCGCGCATTCATTCATCCAGGCGGAGGAGCCGGCGGCGAAAGCTGCCGGCTCCGCCTGAATGAATGCGCGCCTGTGCGACCCCTGCGATTCGGCGCTCAAGGCAGTCACAGCATTCATTCACTGCCGGTGGGGGCTGCCTCGCAGCCCCCACCGGCAGTGAATGAATGCCGTGCTTTCGCCGCCGGCTCCTCCGCCTGGATGAATGAACGTGTGCCTGTGCGGACCCGGCCTAGATTTAACATGCGACCACCCGCTGCCCACCGACCGTCTCGAACTAACGCGTGTCCCCCCGCCGCCGCTGCCGCAGCCGCCTGGAACAGGCGCCCACCCGCCCGCGGCCTAGATTTAACACGCGACCACCCGGCTCCCGCCGCCGCCGCCTGGACCCACGCGGCCCTCCGACAGGTATTTAAATTTATTTTTTTTTTGAACACTCAGGTTTTTACATATTTTGGTATTTTTTTTTTTCACTTCATGGTGCCTGTCATTTCAAATGTCATTTGAAATGACATTTGAAATGACAGGTACCAGCGCACCCTGGTTACTGTATAGGCGCTGTATTAAGCGCCTATACAGTAAAATGGGTTACGCGGCCATAACCCTTCCCTACCGCTTTAAAGCCGCGGCATGCATTTGCATGCGATTAGAGGAGAGTATCGGGGAGTTAGTGAAGAGAACTGTGCGTGCGGGGAGGAAGGGTGCGCCTGACACTGCCGCACTGTTATTACCGCGGCCTTACAGGATCGACCTGACAGTGAGCAATAAATAACAAACTACAATAATGTTGACATTCTTTTTACACACACTACAAAAAAACAACTGATTACCTTCAGGAATAAATAATTACCTTCAGGAATAAAAGACCGTTCCCTCCGAGGCCGCTCCGAAATTGGAGCGGCCTCGGAAGGAACGGAGGCAGGCTGCGCGGCTTGGAGCATGCAGGCTGCCGATTTTGCATAGCCTTGCGTGCGTCAACCCCGGATTTTAAAAGATACGTGCAGCTACGTGCGTATCTATTAAAATCCGGCATACTCTTGTTTGCGCTGGTCGCGCGAACAAAAGTACGCTCGGGCGTACTTTTTTAAAATCTGCCCCATGGAACCTAACATCATGTAACTACAGCAAGGGTTATTTTTCCCTATATGTAACACCTTGCACTTGTCCACATTACATCTTCCATTTGGATGCCCAATCTTCTAGTCTTGCAAGATCCTTCTGTAATATATCACAGTCTGCTTGTGATTTAACTACGCTGAATAATTTGATCATCCGCATATTTGATAACCTAACTTGTCGTATTCCTTTCCAGATCATTTATAAATATATTGAAAAGCACTGGTCCAAGTACAGAGCCCTGAGGCATGCCACTGTTTATCCTTTTCCACTGAGAAAGTTGACCATTTATTCCTACTCTCTGTTTCCTGTGCTTTAACCAGTCTGCAATCCATGAAAGGACATCGCCTCCTATCCCATGACTTTTTAGTTTTCTTAGAAGCCTCTCATGAGGGACTTTGTCAAATGCCTTCTGAAAATCCAAATACACTATATCTACCGGTTCACCTTTATCCACATGTTTATTAACCCCTTCAAAAAAATGAAGCAGGTTTGTGAGACAAAACTTGCCTTGGGTAAATCCATGTTGACTTTGTTCCATTAAACCATGTCTTTCTATATGTTCTGTGATTTTGATGTTTAGAATACTTTCCACTATTTTTCCCGGCACTGAAGTCAGGCTCACTGGTCTATAGTTTCCCAAATAGTCCCTAGAGCCCTTTTTAAATATTGGGGTTACATTGGCCACACTCCAGTCTTCAAATACAATGGATGATTTTAATGATAGGTTACAAATTTTAACTAATAAATCAGAAATTTCATTTTTTAGTTCCTTCAGGATGCCCTAGTTCTGCTCTGCACCTATTCTCGGGGGTCGAGGGGGTTCCTGAGGATGCAGAGTATATGTTTACATTTATCCCCATGACATTCACATTTATCCTCATGACGGTCACATGCTCAGTAGAGATGTGCTTCGTTTTTAGGAATCGGGTCTGGCTTCGGTCGACCGATTCGTTTAAAAGTTTAGTTTTTCGCGTGTGGTTTGTTTTTTTTTACGAACGGAGTTAGTGCGCACTAACGGGGTTAGTGCACTCAATGTTACCGTTAGTGCGCATTAACTAATGTTAGTGCGCACTGCCAAAAATTGCAACTTTTAAGTAAAACGTATCAATTTTTAAGGAGTTCGTTAGCTAAATGTACGGTTCCCTGCTCCCACTGGTTCGCACCACCTGGAAAACAGCCAATGGGAATGTAGAATCAGTATTTTAAATCATCCGTAGTTAGTGCGCACTATCGCTGGGTTGTGCGCACTACCTAGGCGTAGTGCGCACTACCGAGGATTAGTGCGCACTACCTTGAGCATGCTCTGTGAGGTCCCCGGAGGCCATTTTGCTTAAAATACATGCACTAATAATTATTTTCTTACTACGTGCTGTCTCTGACTGCTGACAGGGTGAGACTGAGAGAGTGCAGTGTAGTTTTCTCTTCAACCACAACCACATCATCAACTCTACCATTGTAAGTGTATAATATAATAAAAACATATAAGATTTTGTTTTAGTTTTTATACAGTATTACTTTACTAGTAGTTAGCTACTTAGTTGGTTAAGTTAAATAGTTAATGCACATTTTTTTTCGGTGAAGTAGCATAAAATAATATAAAAATAATATTAAATGAAGTTACTTACATTAGGGGAAATTAAAAGTTTAACACACAAAAGTACTTCATTAAATTTTATGCTAATTTAGTGAAAAAAAAGTTTAACAGAGATTGTCAGTGTCAGACAGCTCCCTCCCTGCATGAGAGGCTGGCTGGCTTCACAGACAGGGGGGGGGAGCTCAGCTGCCTGACCCTCACTCCTCCCCCCCCCCCCATGTCCCAGCCACTGAACTGAATAGTGTACTGTCACTGTGAGGGTGAGGGCTGAGACAGCTCCCTCCCTGCCTGCATTACGTAGTGAGAGGCTTGCTGGCTTCACAGACAGGGGGGGGGGGAGCTCAGCTGCCTGACCCTCACTCCTCCCCCTCCCCCCCATGTCCCTGCCACTGAACTGAATAGTGTACTGTCACTGTGAGGGTGAGGGCTGAGACAGCTCCCTCCCTGCCTGCATTACGTAGTGAGAGGCTTGCTGGCTTCACAGACAGGGGGGGGGGGGAGCTCAGCTGCCTGACCTCACTCCTCCCCTCCCCCCATGTCCCTGCCACTGAACTGAATAGTGTACTGTCACTGTGAGGGTGAGGGCTGAGACAGCTCCCTCCCTGCCTGCATTACGTAGTGAGAGGCTTGCTGGCTTCACAGACAGGGGGGGGGGGGGGAGCTCAGCTGCCTGACCCTCACTCCTCCCCTCCCCCCATGTCCCTGCCACTGAACTGAATAGTGTACTGTCACTGTGAGGGTGAGGGCTGAGACAGCTCCCTCCCTGCCTGCATTACGTAGTGAGAGGCTTGCTGGCTTCACAGACAGGGGGGGGGGGGAGCTCAGCTGCCTGACCCTCACTCCTCCCCTCCCCCCATGTCCCTGCCACTGAACTGAATAGTGTACTGTCACTGTGAGGGTGAGGGCTGAGACAGCTCCCTCCCTGCCTGCATTACGTAGTGAGAGGCTTGCTGGCTTCACAGACAGGGGGGGGGGGGAGCTCAGCTGCCTGACCCTCACTCCTCCCCCCCCCCCCATGTCCCTGCCACTGAACTGAATAGTGTACTGTCACTGTGAGGGTGAGGGCTGAGACAGCTCCCTCCCTGCCTGCATTACGTAGTGAGAGGCTTGCTGGCTTCACAGACAGGGGGGGGGGGGAGCTCAGCTGCCTGACCCTCACTCCTCCCCTCCCCCCATGTCCCTGCCACTGAACTGAATAGTGTACTGTCACTGTGAGGGTGAGGGCTGAGACAGCTCCCTCCCTGCCTGCATTACGTAGTGAGAGGCTTGCTGGCTTCACAGACAGGGGTGGGGGGGGAGCTCAGCTGCCTGACCCTCACTCCTCCCCTCCCCCCATGTCCCTGCCACTAAACTGAATAGTGTACTGTCACTGTGAGGGTGAGGGCTGAGACAGCTCCCTCCCTGCCTGCATTACGTAGTGAGAGGCTTGCTGGCTTCACAGACAGGGGGGGGGGGAGCTCAGCTGCCTGACCCTCACTCCTCCCCCTCCCCCCCATGTCCCATGCCACTGAACTGAATAGTGTACTGTCACTGTGAGGGTGAGGGCTGAGACAGCTCCCTCCCTGCCTGCATTACGTAGTGAGAGGCTTGCTGGCTTCACAGACAGGGGGGGGGGGGGGAGCTCAGCTGCCTGACCCTCACTCCTCCCCCCCCCCCCATGTCCCAGCCACTGAACTGAATAGTGTACTGTCACTGTGAGGGTGAGGGCTGAGACAGCTCCCTCCCTGCCTGCATTACGTAGTGAGAGGCTGGCTGGCTTCACAGACAGGGGGGAGCTGCCTAGCCCCTCCCTGCATTAGTGTGTGAGCTTCTGAACAAACAGCTGTCCTATAGCACATACTTTTTTTCATCTCCTTTTTTATTTTCTCATGGTAGGATGGAACGTGAAAGGGAGTCTGGTGGTGACAGGGGGAGGGAGTCTGACTCCTCCCCACCGTCCTCCTCCAAGGTGGCAGCAAGGTCCAGGAAGCCCCGCTTTACCCAGGCCGACGTGGACCTCCTAGCCCGGCTCATGCTCCTGGATGAGAGGAATCTTTACACCCCCTCAGGCAGCAGGCCTAACCTGCAAAGGGAGACTGCTGCCTGGGCCTCTCTCCAGGAGGAGTTTTGCCGGCAGGCCTCCTACCCTCGTGAGGTGGAAGACCTGAAAAAGAAAGGTGAGAAATAATAATGTTAATCATATTATTCAATTATAAATTATGTATATTATTTTGTCATTGAAAATTAAATAGAGTATGATAGTAATACTAGCTACAGTAGCTACTAGTAGCATACATTGAGTTATATAATTATAATGTAATAATTAACTACTATAAGTAATAAAAGTTATAATGTTAAGTAAATATATTTAAAAAAAAACAGAAATACTAGTAGCTAGCTACTAGCTAGCTAGCTACTAGTGTACCACCCTTACCCTATACTATACTAGTATTAATACTTAATAACTAGACTACAAAGGAAATAAAATTATCTGTGGTATATTATTGATATTTATATTTATCGTTTTGAAATGGTGGTATTTGGGATTTTTTTGAAAGCCACATTGAAATATAAATAAAATAGTATTTATGTATAACTAACTTTTGTATGTTGCATAAAAAATAATCTAGTAGGTCAAGGCAAAACATGGGCATATTGTAAAAATTAATCAATGTTATTCTTTTTCCTGTATATTCCTCTAATTTTCAGGTCGCCATCTGCGATTGCACGAGGGTAGGTGGCTCGAGGAGATCCGCCGAACTGTGGCCCGTTCCGTGCCTGGTAAGTTGTTTTCAGAATACTACACAAGAACAACACACATTACACAAGTATTCAATTAATTGTAATGGAATTTGTGTTTAAAAATGTTTCTTTACTATAACAGTGAATGAATCATTGTGTCTGATCTCATTCTTGTTTTTAAAATTCTAACTGTTCTCTGAATTTTGATTTGTCTTGTACAGAACCACACCCAGGCAGGGACGAGGCGGGGCTTCCTGGGCCTAGTGGGAGGCAGAGCTGTCACCAGAGGAGGACGGAGGCAGCAACAAGTAGTGGTCTAGGTAGGAAATAATCTCTTGGCATGGCCAGTAAAGTTGTATATATTATCTGAGGCTGAAAAACAAAATCTTTTTTTTTTTATATCAATCAGTTTTAGTGGCTGGGGTTTGGGAATGGGGGGAAGTGTGTATTTATTTATTTGTATATATTAAATGACACTGAGTGGCTATGATAGTAAACTAAAGAATTGAAGGTGAAAAAAAAGAAGAGGTTTGTAGTGTATCTCCTACCATCATATTCTGTGTAACCTGAGATTGACTATTATTTCTCCTTCCAATCCTTCAAATTATGTATTCTCTCTAATCTATGTTGATAGATTTGATATCCCTCCACTCTCCCCCTCACTCCTTCTCTCCTGCAATGGACTCCTCATTTTTCTATAATCCTCAAGGTCAATAAACTAAATAAGGGGTAGATTATTTTATAAACTTGCTCGCACACATCCAGTATTTGCTTTTTTATTTGTCATATCTGACTATGTAATGTATGTATAATGTATAGTTCTGTGTCTCATGTTGAATTATTATTTTTTTTTAATTTCTTTACAGGCCAAGATAAAGCTGTTAATAAGACCCAGCGGCCCACCACTTCCACCAGCACCACCACCAGCGCCAGCGCCAGTGCCAGCACCAGCACCAGCACTGCCGTACTTCCTCCAGGATCTCCTCCAACCTGTAAGTGCTGCTGTGCACAATATTCAAAGTTGGAGGAGATCCTGCAGGAAGTACGGCAGTTCAAGGCGAAATATGATGCCGACTACATGATGTTGCAGCAGAAGGTCGAAGAGGTGCAGGCCAGTGTCTGCAATGTGGAGAGGAGGTTGTTAGCCCTGGAGGAGGCCCCTCAGGAGCAGAGGGAAATGGCTTCTCCTCCTCATGAGATGCCTCATGAGGAGGAGGTGCCAGTTCCCTCTGCTTCAGAGCAGGTTTCTCCAGTGGCGGCACCCTCCTCTCCACATGAGCCTGACCCTGCTGCAACATCATGAAGTCAAGGCATCATATTTCGCCTTGACCTGGGCTGCTGGCCTGGTTTTTTTTTATTTTATTTTATTTTTTTTGACAAAAATGTTTGTCTAATAATAGTTAAATATATGTTAAAGAAAATAAATGTGTTAACATTGTTAAAAATGTTTGTTTGTTCTTTTTTATATATTATTTTATTAGTCATTTAACTAATAATAATTATTCAAAAATAATATAGTATGGTACTACTAAATTACAAAGAGCAGACATGTACGGATGTATGTCTATTATAATCCAACATATTTCATTGTTTTAGTAGTAACTAAGTTAGTCATACACTTCCATACAACATTCAGTCTGGCTGAATTAGCACAAGTTGTATACTTGTGAGCAGTAGCGCCAACGTCAAGGCTTCAACCGTGGCTACTGACCATTCACACATCTTTCAACCTGGCCAATACAATATTGTGCACTGTGTGCAGTGTGTGCAGCACTCAAGCTACTGCAATGACTCACACGTCAATGCCAAAAATTGCTCCATGACCAAGACAGCCATTTGAAGCAAAAACTTTAATGCTTGTGATACTAAAGTAGGAGTAAGGACTAGGAGAAAGCAGACTCATGAACAAAAAATCCTTCAGAAATGTACAACTTCTGGGTGCTCAGTTTTCTCTTTTTATTACACTCAAGGGTGTTTGTATATATTTGGTTAATCAATATATTGTTACAGTAGTGGATATAACAGTAACAGTTTATATCCAACTAGTAGCTAGTAGTAGTAGCTACTAGTTGGATATAAACTGGATATCCAAGTAGTAGCTAGTAGTAGTAGCTAGCTAGTAGCTAGCTACTACTAGTACAACCACTAGCTACTTAGTTAGAGTATCAACCTCTCTGTGCACTGTAAGTGCAATTTAATATTGTATTGGCCTGAAATTCTTTCATACTTCATTCACACAATCATGCTGTCGGAGATGGACGCTGAGGCAGAAGAACCCAGTGAGGACTTGCCTGCTTCAGAGGTGGACACTGGGGGAAAGGAGCCTGGGAGTGAGAAGCCTGTGTTGGAGACGCAGCAGGACAGAGTGTTCATGTCTTATGACTCCCAGACTGGCTTCTCCTGTGGGCCACAAGAGGCAGCAGCGGCAGTGTTGTGGCCGCTGCTGCCTCTTGTGGCCGGGCACCCCAGCAAGCGATGCGGGGAGCACAGCTGCATAGAGCCAAGCCTCTCTTCCACCCCTTGACCTTGGATCTCGGCCCTCGACAAGAGGCTCACTCCTCCCAGTCACAGGGAAAGTTCGGATACCCAAGCTGTGGAAAGTTCGTTTTGATAAAAACCAATTGCTCGACTAAGTCTGGAGACAAACGTGCACGGTGTGGACTCACTATGTTCCCTGTCATTGAAAATACTCTTTCACTTTGCACACTTGTTGGCGGGCAGGAAAGAAAGTGCTGTGCTAGTATTGCAAGATCAGGCCACATTGAAGCTTTCTGTGCCCAATATCTCAAGGGATCTGAGTCCATGCTCTGAATTGGCTCAGACAGAAAACTCTTAACATTCAGTTCTGAAACATTCTCCTGCAGGTAGGACTCAGTAGTAGTAACTCTTCTGCCAACAGCTGATGCGATTGCTTGTGACATGGCAGGCAGTTCATTAAATGTGGAATGACTCATATTTTGATGTGTTATGGAAGGGGTAGGGGAGCAGCTGATCATACTAGTACTTGAGCAGGATGGAGTTGGAGACTGAGAGGATAATACTAATTCTTTTTCATCGTTACCAGTGGAACAGACCCTGTTAGACATTATGTTTTCAACCATTTTAATCAACTTTTTTTTCCAATGTGTAAGAGCATTGTTCTTGAGAGCAATACTGCCTTTCACACGTGGGTCACACATCGTGGCTAACATATAGCAATCCCTTTGCATGAGAGGTTTCAATCTTTTTTCAACTTGCTCTTTTAAGCATTTAACAAGCATTAACACTTCCTTAGAGAAATCTGGATGATGCAGAAATTCCTGTAATACCTCCTCCAGATAGTTTATTACAGGGATGACACCACCCAAAGTGGCATTAGCTGAACTCAATGCATCAGTATATACTTTGAAAGGCTTGAGGACATGCACCATGTGTGCAATGTTTGTCCAGTCCTGACATCCAAGAGGATTTTCCAATCCAATTTCAGTTGCCATTGCCAAATCATGAAGAGGTGTCTGCTGTTCAGACAACCTCTCCAACATAAGATAGGTGGAATTCCATCTGGTAGGCACATCCTGAAGAAGGTTGTGCAAAGGTGCGCCAACTGCTATTTGCCTCTTTCTGAGTTGCTTCCCACTTTTTACACTACGATTGAAATGCCCAGCTATTTTGCGACACTTTTCAATCAACCGCTTCAGGAGTTGACTACTACAACTAGTAGTAGTACCACCTTCCTTGCCACTAAGCCCCAAAGCATCCCTCACTATCAGATGCAGGGTATGTGCAAAGCATCGGATGCCGTTGAATCTGCCATCAGCCAGAGCCTTAATAATATTGGAACCATTGTCAGTAATGAAAAATCCATTTAAGCATTCCATATCACTGCTTCTAAGGAGCCCATTCCATTTTTCCATCATCCCCTGAATTGCGTGTAAGATATTTTCTGAAGTATGTCTCTTGTCTAGCACTTGAGCATGCAGTAAAGCCCAATGGTATCCTGGCGAAACCTTTTTGGAGCTGCTGCCACTGCCACTGCCAATGCTGCTAGTGCTTACAGGTATTAATGCCTCATCCAGCTGCCACCAATGTGCTGTTAGAGACAAATATGCATGCATTGCATTCATACTAGTCCAAACATCAGTGGTGAGATGGATGCTCCTCCCCTTTGCCCTTGCCATCATAATCTGCATTTCAGCACAACATTTTCTGTATAGGGAAGGAAGCACCTGACGGCTAAATGTACTTCTTGAAGGAAGTTTGTAGTAAGGGGCGAAATAATGGAGCATCCGCTTAAATCCCTCATTTTCTACAATCTGCAGTGGCTGATCATCCAAAGCAATCATTAGAGCAATATGTCGTGTACCCACTTTAGACATTGCCTGCTTCCTGCTCTGTGACATTGCAGAAGAACACCACCCCATCTGCTCCATGGTAGCTTGCCGCTGCTGCTGGGGATGAGGAAGAGGAGACTGCTGCTTCTGCAGATGCACACAATCTGTATCTTCTTTAGTACTACTACTTTCCTTCTGTGGCTGCTTCCCTGTTGCTTTACTTGAAGCCTGGGCAAGCACGGTGGGACCAGCTTCTTCTGCAAGCAACAGTGCTCTATGTTCTCTTTCAAGGTGATATTTCATGTTGCTGTTAGTAAGATGTCCAATAATTCTTCCACGGCTCACCATCTTTTTACAATGGATACATTGTCCAAATCTCTGGTCAGCCACAACATGATAATGATTCCAAATCTTTGATGTCCTTGTACTGTTCCTTACTCTAGGCTGGATACTTGTCATTTTCATACTAGTAGTAGAAATAGTAGTAGTAGTAGTAGTAGTAGTCACACGTGGATGTTCAAATGGTGTAGGGGACAGGGTACCAGCAATACTGCTGGCACTGGCAGTAGTTGTTTGTTTTGCAATCTGACTAACATTGTCATTGCTTCTGTTCTCCTCCTCCTCCTTCTCCTCTGAATGTTTACTAGCCAAAAACTCCTGATCATCATCCTCCTCCTCCTCCTCCTCCTCAATATCTGATTCATCATCATCATCAAATATTTTCTGTATCACCATTCTTTCATCTAATCTGTTCACTTTTCCCTCAAATTTTGCTCGTTCCTTCCCTTGCAACAAGTTTCCTTGCACTTCTACATCCTCTTTCTTCTCAAAAAATCGCAGTTTTTTCCTAGGGACTGGCAGACAGCTCTTTCCAGTAGCACTATCACTAGCAACACGTTTTTTTCCAGAGGGTACTGGTAGGGGCATTATGATCCTGTGGTCAAAGAAATATATAATAAATATAGTACATTAAACAAGTTAATAAATTAGTTTGGTATTCATTTTTAAAACTTTATTGAGCTAATAGCATTAGCTAGCTAGCTATTGCTAAGGCTACCCCCAGACCACAGGACAAAGAAGGATATAGTGATTATTTTTTATTAGTCAGTGAGTGACACTGACAATTGATAATTTGATATAGTATACTTACTAATATATTATATTGCAATTTATACCATGCATTGGCCAGAGCATCAAACTGCAGCAGACTGAGACTGAAACTAGGCTGCAATACTTCAGTTCACTCATTACATTAGCCTCCTGGCAGGACTGGCTAGGCTTTTCTGTTAATACTACATGCAAGCCAAGCATTGAGGTTAGAGAAGTCCTATTCTTATTTTTTCATATCCTTTTCAGGCCTATTCTGTTCTTTGGACTAAAATAACTTCTCCCTCCCACTTCAAGTCTTACCCACAAATCTCACACACAGGAGCAGAAGCCTTAAGCCAAGCACAAGAAACATAATATAGGATATTGGACAGACTATTGGCCAATTATAGGTTTAGTAGTAGAATTGATTTGATAGTAGTGACTCACTGGCTTTAATAGCTAGCCATAGCCAGTGACACTAGGCTAATAGCCAAGCTAGCTATTAGCCTAGTGTCACTGGCTATGGCTAGCTAGCTATAAACACTATTAGTGATAAATCTAGTAGATTACACACATTAATACATCTATATAATATTGATAAATATAATATTATAAATTTTATATATTTATAAATCTATTAAAACTCTACTGCTACAATGTTCAGAAAGCAGTCAAAGCACCTACCTTGTCCTTTATAAGCAAGCACTGCTGCTGGACTGGAGTGCTGGTGCCTGCCTATGCCTAGGCTAGGAATGCTGCGAACGAAGAGCTCACTCAAGAAACAGAAAAAAAGAGTAGAGCTCAGCTCAGCTCACTGGTTGTGGCTATTGGCTATTTTGGCTAGTGGTACTTGGCTGCTAGCAGTAGCTATATGCTACTGTGGCTAGTGGCAATGGCTACTGGCTGGCTGGCTGGCTGGCTAGTATCATAGGCTGATACTAGTATCAGCTAGCTAAGCCAGCTAGCAGCTACCCCTTATTAATAACAATAAAGGCTGTATAATATTAACTATCAATCAACAGCTGCAGCTAGCTATAATGACTGATTGACTGATGTTTTCTCCTCAAACCCACAAAACAAAAGCAACACATAAGCAGAGCACCCCTTATTATATAGCTATTATAGCTACCTATTGACTAAAAGTAGGAGGGAAAATAAACCTATTAATTTAAGTGGCCAATTCAAAAATGATGCAAATGAATATTATGCATAATATATCAAACAAATTCTAGTCACATGATTGATGACATAATCACAATATCCACAGACACACTACTACAGTAGGATTAGAACTTCAAGCTAATAGCTCTATCCCCCATTCCCATTCCCCATCCCCCATATAAAACAATCTGTAAAAAACAGCACCTTGGCTGTTGGTAACCTTGGTAATGAATAAAAAACAAGAAGACACCCAATAGGAATACATATTCAACCTTCAATTAAAAAAAAAGTGTCAATTTAGTATCAATTTACGTTAGTGCGCACTAACATATATCACCGCGCACTGCCATGTACCGAGCGCGCACTAATAATCCGTTAGTGCGCAGTATGGTGAGGCGCCATGTACTGCGCACTACGTCCAGCGACTGCGCGCTAACGGATAGTCCATGCGCACTAACATCCGTTAGTGCGCAGTAATAAAAAAATGACTTTAACCCGAAAATTCGTGGAATTTTGATTCTTTTTCCCAACTTCCCCAACAATGACGATTTAGACAATGTCGTTGGCATTGACTAAATCGTGAAAAACGATTGCACATCTCTAATGCTCAGTGTGTCGTGCATGTGAGAACCATGTGTCAGGTGTTTCTCAGCTGAAAAAAAGTTGAGAACCATTGATTTAGTTTACAGTCCACATTCCAGAATGCTTCCATTGCTGGAGGATAGTTCGTATTCATAAATATTTTCTCATGAAAGGAAGGTTTGCTGTGTCAATAAATATTACCTGGCAGTGGTGTAGCCAGAAATGTTTTTTTCAGGGGGGTGCGCCCCAAAGTTAACATGGGTGGGCAGTAGGCATACAGGCCCTACTTATTGTACCTTTTTCCATAAATAATGGCTTAGAGTGCACCTGACAAAAAAAAGTGTCTAACAGCTGTTATGCATCATGAGTGAAACTTAAAAATCTTTTTACTTAATTATTTCAAGCACGTACCAATATTCAAAATTCCTTATTAATCTGTATTCATTTTATATTTATTGCAGTTTATAAGTACACAAGAATATCATATAAAAAGCAAAGAAAAAAACATCAGACTCAATCATAATAAAAACAAATATCAATGCATCCTTTCATGAATCCTCTTTTTAGAAAGGCAGAGATCACAACTACAATAAAATAATAAAAATCATAATAATCAAACAAATGAGTGCAGAGCAGAACTTGGACAGTTCACATTACAGCCCAACATGCAAAATTTATATATATTCAAATTCTGGTGTCACTTCCGCAAAACAATATCTTTCCACTGTTAAAAACTTTGGGCCTCATTTTCTAAAGTATTGCAGGCCTGCACTAATAGGGGGTGGGGGGTCGAAGCGGGGGGGGGGGGGGGGACCTGCGCTGCCGGTTTCGCACCCAATAGTGCCACCATAGAAGGTGCAGCTATTGGGCGCGAAGTAGGACGCAAAAAGGCCCTTACCTTTTCGTTGTCTGCGGTGTCTTCATGGAGTCGGCCCCGGTGACGTCCCGACTCCTCCTCTTCCGGAGGAGTCGGGACGTCACCAACTCCACCCCGATTTAGGTAGCACAGGCATGCGCTACCTTCGCAGGCTATCGCAGGCTTGCGCTAACAGCGCAAGCCTGCGATAGCCTTGGTAAATAAGGCCCTTTGTGAAGTGACACAAACCCCTGCAAAAAAAAAAAAAGACACCTAGAACCTTGCCATACCATACAATCAGGGGTAGATTTTTAAACTTAGGTGCGTGCATTCATGTGCATGTGTTTCCTGGCGCGTCCACATGGATGTGACTATTTTATAACACGCGTGCGTCGTGCGTGCGTGTTATAAAATACGAAGGGTACGCACACAGGCGCGCCGGATTTTAACATCTGATCACGCATGTGCACGCGGCCTGGGACTCGCACATGCAGGGGGGTAAATTTTTAATTTACGAGTGGCAACGCAATGTCCCCTTTTACCAGTTCCCTCCCAGTCCACTTCAATTGAGGAATGGACTGGAAGGGAACTTCCCTACTCCTCTACCTAACCTCCCTTACCCTTACCCTCTCCTCCCCATTCTCTAAACCCTTTGCCCTACCTTTGTTTTTATTTTGTTGCTTACTGCTCCTTTGGAGCAGTAGCAATATGCGTATGCCGGTGATCCCTTCCCCGGTACAGTGGCAATGGCTGCTGTACCGGCTGCCTCCAGTCCCGGCCGTCCCCAACCCCAGGATCGCCCATTTAACTGGGCCCGGCACTTCAACGCTGTTGTTCTAAGATCTATATCGGACACACCTCCCAGCCTGTGACAGTATGGTTGACAGAACATAAATCACGCCATAAGACAGATAAAATCACTGATCCAATGGTCCAACATTTGATTGAAGTGAACCATTGTTTTTCTCAATTAAAATGGACAATAGTGGAACAAATTCATCCATCTATGCTTGGAGGGAATTTGGCAGCCCAATTAGACCATCGGGAAGCCCTTTGGATTTATACGTTGAAAACCTCAGTTTCTTATGGATTAAATGATGAAATCAACTGGCTATCCCTTATTTAATGGAGTGTATTAACAGACTTGGTTATGTTTCATATTAAATAATAGGAACCGGGGTGGTGGGTGGAGGTTTTCATGAATGACATGTGGGGGTCCATCTTGATTGGTGGTTTCTCAGGAAGGATAGTTGGTAGCATTGATTGGTGGGTTTTGATGTATGACAGGCGAGGGCTGAACCTGATTGGTTGTTTCCAAGGAAAAACATTTGGCAGTACTTCATTGGCTGGCAGGTAGACCTCCAAGGCAGTATTTAAGGGAGGAGAGTATGTGGGATTGGCAAACATGGTGGCACAGCAGGAAACATCGATAGATTAGGACGCAAGTGGACCACGGGAAACAGTGGGTCATCTACTTGTTCAACATCCCCTGAGGAAGGACAGTGAGTCTGAAACATGGCCATGGAGGGAGGAAAGTATGCTGTTTCATTGTTGGACTCATTTAAATGTGCTGAAAGATTCATTTACATCAATGAAGAGTTTCACTCTCTTCTAACTGATTTGTGCTTTTAAATTCACTTTTTGATTATAAAGAATGTTTCAGAGACCTGCAGAAAAGACAAAAAATAATATGTTAAAAACACAAAAAAATTAATGTGGATGGATGGCGGAAGTTAACAATTACACATACAGCAGATACATTGCCATGGTGTAATGTCCTAGTATGAAATTATCCGCCTCCTTCCTTAAATATTTATAACTTGAAAAAAATGTTTTCATAAGTTTATGATTTTAAGTGGGTGAAATATACATGGCGGCGGTGGTGTGCGAGCCGAGTAAGTTTGTTTAAACATTTGGCGTTGTGGTGGGTGATTTCTTTGTAGATTTGGAAGTGCTCCTTTAATCACCTAGATGTGGATTATTGATTTTTGGTGTGCTGCTTCTTAGCCACATAAATCAGATATTATCCAGATAAGTGATGCTACTTTTCCGAATCAGTCAAAACTTTGTGCAGCTCACAGTTTTTACATACATGAGCCTGATTGCTCTCATATATCTACTAGGAGTTTAGAACCTGCACATATCATGTGTGCACACAGGTGGTCTTGCATATTTGAGTGCACACCAACAGTTTTGAAAGTTATTCTCCCTCTGTCCAGCAAGATTGGCCATACAGTTCTGTGACTAGTAGACCAGTAAGGCCACACAAAAAAAAAAATCCTATTCCACCACATGCATGCAGTTCTATCATATTACATGCATAGAAGTGGATATCATCATCTTTTGATCAAGTGTTTATAGTTCAGAAGTATATTTCAACATAGTAGCTGTGAAGTATTCCATTGGGGATTCTCCTTTAATCTCATGTGCTTTTTTTTCCCTCTCATCAGTTTTCCGTAATTAGGGCCTGTATCTCTCCAGTGCAGAGACCTCTGCTCTGCCTTGATCTGTTGTGCAAGAATTCCTATAGTGTTATAGATAAAATTCAGTATGAATCAGAATCCTTAGCAATAGATATTTCTCAGCCAAGTTGGAAGTAGCCTAGAGCTGCATCTATTTGCCAGATCTAGGAATATTTTAATTTATTCTCTTGTAAAAGATATATTCCTTTCTATACATTTTAGGCAGAAGTTTTTGGAAGGCATGAAAGCATGCTATTTTCAGCCTGATGTTCTCAAAGTTAATTTCTCTATTTTTGTAGATCCAGTGCATTCTCTCATTTCTCTTGGTGCTGCTTAGGGCTTAGATCCTTTGCTGTTTTGTAAATGTCTTGCATAATAAGTTGCTATCTGTTCACCTCTTTTTTAGAGATCCCCAGTATCCTAATCTTTGATCTGCAGTGTCATTTCAGCACATCTTCCTGTCTCTCCTTTAGGTCCTGGATTGCTTGTTCTGGACATCCTATTTTTCTACTGAAATTTCTTATGCAATTTGAACCCCAATATTAAATCTGTTCTGTTCCATTTGGTTATAAATAACATAAAAACTATATAAAAAATGTTCATAATTACACAACAGAGCCAGTAAGGACCATTTCTGCAAGAACTCTTAATCAAATGCCTGATTTGACAAAATTGCTTTCAGCAAGCTTTTGAAAGTCTTGGTACAGTCAGTCTACTTGTTCCATGAATGTGGAGCTGCCACAGAAAATGTACAATCCCTGGTATTGGTGAGAGAAGCTTGCTTCATAGAAGGAACATCAAGCAGGCTTAACTGAGATGATCTTAAATTTGTTCTTCTTTATCAACAGCATCCTTTTAATATGGATACAGTTCCTGTGATTTCTGAATGTATGAATCATAGCAGTCAATATGCTTCTAGAATATTTTCTCACATATTTTTCTCTGAAAGGGTTATTTTTTATTTAGAAAATGTATATACTGCATATTTATAATCAATCTGAAAACAAAAAAAAGTGATTTACAGATAAACACGCATAATCATCCACAAATGACAAGACAAACAGTAAATAGATAAACAGAACTCAATTGAAAAAAAAACAAAACAAAACACAATGCTCCTGCCATTGAGCTGCTGACTAGTTCTGGGGCCTGATGATTTCTACTGTAGGTAGCAGAATAGTTATGCAGTTTGTTGTGCAAGTCGTAACTCAGTCCTGGAGAGTGAACTCCTACTGGCTAATATCTTCTTGCTATATTTTATTTAGTTCAAAGTTATATTTGAAAAGAAAGCTTCATGTCTCTGCCAGACTGCATACAGAATGAGCAGAGGTTTCAATTAAGATGCTTAAAAAAGCACACATAGAGGTTGCATCTGCTTGACCTTAATTAGCTCCTATCTGTGTTGCTTTCAAGTTTTGGAACAGCTTTATTACGTGAGCCTCTCAGGGAAAGCTCTCTAGGTTGGCTGCACAGATAAATATTATGCAAAGAAAAGAAAGAAAAACACAGCTAAGCTGGGGCTTCATCTGTAATCCTCCTGAAACCTGTTTCATCTTCAGTGTTGATGTCTGGTCAGAGCACATCACAGACTAATTTGTCTGGCTCATTGAGTGAGGCAGTCCTGCTGACTTACTTTACTCCTCCCAGGACATCTGAAATATAGGATGCTGCATGTTATTTTTAAAGATGATGTGCCTCATGGCTGTCCTGGATCTTTCTAACCTTCCCAGGGTCAGCACCTACCCTGCTCAGCTCACTCTCTACTGCATTGGAGGTATATGAAACTTTTTTTTTTCAGAAATTCAAGGGATTGAATGTCCTAAAACAGTGAGTATGTTCAGTGGAGAGAGAAAGTTGAAGGGTTAAGCAGCCACCCAGTGAAAAAGCAGAAAAATTAAGCAGCCATTTAGTGGTACAGCTCTCTAGCACGTCCATGTGAAACTTTTAAAATTGTGAATTTTGTTTCTCTTAAAAAAAAGACTTAGGCCTAGATTTTCTAACCTACCGCGACGGCGTGAATCGCGCGGTACTGGATGGCGGGGGGGGGGGGTGAAGAGGGGGGCGGGCCTGCGATAGCCGGCAGCGATCGCACCTCCGCGGTGCAATCGCTGCCCGATTTCGCACCCAATAGCACCATCGTAAAAGGCGGTGCTATTGGGCGCGAAATTGGAAGCGAAAAGGCTCCTTACCTTTTCTCCGTCCACGCTGTCTTTGTGGCATCCACCTCGGTGCTGCCCGAACTCCTCCTGTTCCGGTCTTGACGCTGCCCCTTTCTAGTGATCGCATGCGAAAAGGGATTTTTCACTTGCGAAATGTCCCTTTTTGCATGCGATCGCTTTGAAAAATGACCCCCTTAGGCCTAGATTTTCTAACGTACCGCGGCATTGTGAATCGCGCGGTACAGGAGGGTGGGGGGGGGCGGGCCTGCAATAGTGCCATCGTAAAAGGTGGTGTTATTAGGCGCGAAATTGGAAGCAAAAAGGCTCCTTGCCTTTTTGCCGTCCATGCTGTCTTCACGGCTTCCGTCCCGACTCCTCCTCTTCCGGGGCAGACGCCACCCCGACTCCGCCCCTTTTTAGCTATCGCACACGAAAAGGGACTTTTCACGTGTGAAACTTCCCTTTTCACGTGCGCTAGCTTTAGAAAATGACCCCCTAAGATAGGTAGATAATTTCTTTTAGAGTGTGTGTGTGTGTGTGTGTGTGTGTGTGTGTGTGTGTGCGTGTGCTTTCATTAAAAAAATAAAAGACTAGGAGAGGTAGGTAATTTCTTTTAATGTGTGTGGGTGTATGTTGGTTTGTAGGTGTGTATGTTTGTGTGAGCGTATGTTTGGTGTATGCCTTGATTTGAAAAAAGGAGAGGAATGTAATTAATTTTAGTATTTTTGTGTGTGTGTGCCTTGATTTAAAAATATAAAAAACTAGAAAAGATAGATAATTTATTTTAGTGTAATTTTCCCCTTCCACTCACCATAACACCAACCCACCCCTAACTCATCCTTTGGTTTATAAAGTCATATCCCAATTAAGGAGGACAAAGGACATTTTCAGATAAAAAATAAATCAAGGATTAATCTAGAACCTTTGCATGACCTAGCCATTATCATCAATTAGATTCATTTTCCTCTTGTTGGTCATTGCATAATTAACACTTTATATACCACATGTAACCCCCTCTCCTGCATGGGTGGGTACATAAATGTATTTGTTACTCTTCGGGATTGGAACCTCTCCCTGGCTAACTGTTCTGTATCCCTCATTTCCCAGCTGTGGATTCGTTGGACAGGGTAGAAAATACTAGAAAGGAGTCCTTTCATCCTGTTGTGACAGAGGTGGTTTCTTTACACATTTACTGTTGTTCACATTTATTTCCTTGAGGAGGATGACTGCAGTGAGTGGAAAATAAATACTGTAGAGTCACTTTGGTGTTGCCCAAAATAAAAGTCTTTACTGTAAATACTGAAGATGAATGGCACAAACTCAAACTGCAACACCACAGAATTATCTTCTCAATCTCTTTACAGTCTCTTTGCTTCTATCTGTGCAATACTCACTTTGTAATGGGAACCAGGGAAAACTCTCACTCTCCTGGATTAATTAAGTGGAACTCCCAGATGGACAGGGTTTTTTAAGCTGGGTAAAACCCCTCCAATACCGATAACTTGCAAAAACAATCTATGGCACAGAGAGTTAAATCCTCTTTCTCTCCCAAGGGTGGTAAACCCCAGATGGTGAAAGATTCCTTCACTCACAGTTGGGAGATCTTCTGGATCTTCTTTTACTGCAGGATCCTTAATGGTAAGGAATCCTCTTGGAATCAAGATGTTCTCACTTCTTCCTGGATCTTCTTACAAAAAGTGTTCTTTCCCCCAAAAGGAACAGAATCAAAATAGCGGAGTCCCCTCCTCACAGCAGGTCACCACCACTTCAGGGGGTTTATCTTCCCTGTCCCTGGGCAACTGACACACAGGGTTCCCCAATCCCTCTGTGCAAGGCAGGCCCAGGTGTCCAGTGAGGCCCCTAACAAAAATCTTAAAAATCCCTTTAAATAGACCCAGAGGAAAAACTCCACCAGGTAGGTTGTGTACTGGAAGGAGAGAATGCTCCCAACAACGGGCTTGCAAAAACAATATCTCTACACCTCTGCACTGTCTGAAAACCTAAAGGATTGCCTACCTAGCTCAGTTTGGAAAGCTCCTAAATAAACTCTTCAGGGGGCCAGCCATTCCAGACTCCACAAGAGGAGTTGCTATATTTGAATGGTATCTCCCACTATTCTAACCTTCTCTCTATAGCTTAACTTAGGGTTCACCCAAGTCTTATTAGTGGAGGGACATAAATAGAAAAAAATTCTTAGTTACATGTGCCCGCTCCAATAGTAATCTAAAATAAATAAGAATTCAACAATATTAAGATGGGGACAGCATTCCAGCAGTGAGATGAGTGCCTTCCATCTTTAAAGATGGCGGCAGCCATCTTTACGACGGAGGCAGCCATCTTTAAATATGGCGGCGGCCATCTTTAAAGATGGTGCTGGCCAGCCAGTGCTCCTACCATGTGACAGGGGCTGGCCAATGGCACAGATACCCTGTCATATGGTAAGAGCAAAGGGCCATTGGCGCCATCTTTATGAGTGGCAGCCGATGGCCTGAGAACGGGAGATCGCTCCTGGGACCACCACTAGACCACCAGGTAATTTTAAAATGTTTTGGGGGGATTGGGAGGGTGGGGGAAGCTAAGAGGTCATTTTCAAAGGGTCGGGTGGGGTTTTTTTTTATCAGGCCATCGGTGCCATTTTTGAGTGGCAGCCAAAATGGCGCCGATGGACCGAGAGCGGGAGATCAGTCCCCACGCCCCCACTGGACCACCAGGTACTCGTATAAAGTTTTGGGGGGTTCGGGAGGGTGGGGGAAGGTAAGGGATTCATTTTATAGGGTCGGGGTGGGTTTAGGGTTTTTTTTGGTGTGCCGGTTTTCCCCGCCCTCCCCCTCCCCCGATTTACGATTTTTCACGATAAATCGGGGGGATTTCTATTGTATCGCGACTCAACGATTTTTGACGATTTAAAATATATCTGACGATTGTTTTAAATCGTCAAAAAACGATTCACATCCCTAGTAGATAATACATTGAAATCATCAGCTCAGTGTGCTTTGGCAGTCAAAAAAGCAAACAGAATGTTAGGAATTATTAGGAAGGGAATGGTTAATAAAACAGACATGTCATAATGCCTCTGTATCACTCCATGGTGAGACCGCATCTTGAGTACTGTGTACAATTCTGATAACCCCATCACAAAAAAGATATAACTCCACGGGTGAAGGTACAGACAAGGGCAACCAAAATGATAAAAGGGATGGAAAGGCTCTCCTGTGAGGAAAGGCTAAAGAGGTTAGGGCTGTTCAGCTTGGAGAAGAGACGGCTGAGTGGGGATATGATAGAGGTCTTTAATGGTTAAATGTAAATCAGTTATTTTCTCTTTCAGATAATATAAGGACTAGAGCACAATCCATGAAGTTAACAAGCAGCACATTTAAAATTAATCTTCAGAAGCAGAAGAGGGTAATGTGATAATTACCATAGACCGAGCACAGATTGATTCTGTGGATCCGGCCAATGTGACTATGGGGGATTTGTGGAGGGTTTTGATGAAATTGAATTCTAACTTAGTTCAAGTTAATAATTCCTTATCCTCGTTAGTTAACGTTAATAGGTTGTCTATATTGGAACAAGGGAAAAGGTTAAATGAAGTAGAATTAACTTTAAAATCAGTAGCACGGAAAATACAGAATATTCATGAGAGAGAGAGAGAGTGTGTGTGAGCATTCTAGATAGTAATTCTCTACATGTTGAAATAGAAAATGTGGAAAATTTATTGAGAATTAAAAATTTAAGATTTGTCAACTTCCCAATTACTAGATTGTTATCACCTAGTGATATGTTTTTAAAATTCTTGAAAGAAAATCTAGCATATGAAGATAATGATATACCATCTGTATCAAAAATTTATTATTTTCCAGCTTGCCCTAGTAATAACAATGGGCAATCAGAGGAGAAAAGTTTAGGAATATCAACCTTTTTAGAAGAATCTACAGATATTAATAGAAGGGCAACATTATTTGTGTCCTTTTCCTTGGAGAAGGATAAGGGTACTGTACTGGGAAAATTCTTTAAGAATAAGGATTTGCAATTCTGTGGCCAAAAAATTTATGTGTTTCCGGATGTGTCTAGATCTACGCAAATTCGTAGGAGACACTTCCTTATGTTAAAGAACAAGACCCTGGAAATTGGAGCTAAATTTTATTTAAAATTTCCTTCAAAATGTTTTGTCAATTACAAGGGTAAAAAGTTCTCTTTTAATGAGCCATCACCCCTGGAGTACTTCTTGAGGGATAAAACCAGTCTAAGAATGAATCCAAAAGCGTCAAAAGTAATGGTCATAGAGAATCAAATAGAAATCACTCCTTCTTAGGGTTAGTTTATTATTTTAGTTCTATTTCCTAGATATTTAGGACCCCCCATATTATAGATTCACATGAGAGACATATATTTGAGTATGTTTACTTTATTATTGGATTATGTATTATGAATGTCTCCCATTGTGATTACTTATATTATGTGAAATAACATTTTTTATTATGTTTAAAATTGGAAAATTGAATAAAGAGATAATTATAAAAAAAAAAATAATAATCGGAGAAAATTCTTTTTCACTCAACACATAATTAAACTCTGAAATTTGTTGCCAGATGATTTATTTATTATTTATGTATTTATGTATGTATGTATGTATGTATGTATATATTTATTTATTTATTTAGATTTATATTCCTATCCCCAGATTTGGTTAGTGCGGTCAGTGTAGCTGAGTTTAAAAAAGATTTGGATAAGTTCTTGGAGGAGATATTGTCCATTATCTGCTATTAATCAAGTTGACTTAGTAGCCACTGCTATTACTTGCATCAGTAGCAAGGGATCTACTTAGTGTTTGGGTATTTGCCAATTAGCCTGGTTTGGCCACTCTTGGAGACAGGATGTTGGGCTTGATGGACCTTGGTCTGACCCAGTATGGCAATTTCTTATATTCTTACTTAAGTTCTTAAGTTGCTTCCTAAACTTTCTTTTAAGAATATTGGTGCTTTAACTGTGTATTCTGACTCTCTCACTTATTCCCTTCTCTAACATGTACCTGTCTTAGAAAGCTTTCAGTTTTCCTATTCAGGAAGCCTGGATAAACTGTTGAAAAATGGCTTCCTAGTGGTTGGTCCTTGCTTCTAACCCCTCCCCCAACTATCTGATTTAGGAAACAATAAAAAAATAAACAGCAAACATATAAGGCCAGAATTTATAACATGTGCACGGGCATAGATTTGTTTGCACAACCCGGCGCAAACAAATCTACGCACGATTTTATAACATGAGTGCACAGCTGTGCGCATGTTATAAAATCCAGGGTCGGCACGCGCAAGGGGGTGCACAATTGTGCAACTTGCAAGCGCCAAGCTGAGCAGCCTTCCTCTGTCCCCTCTGAGGCCGCTCCGAAATCGGAGTGATCTCGGAGGGAACTTTCCTTCCACCTCCGCACCTTCCCCTCCCTTCCCCTATCTAACCCTCCCCCCAGCCCTAACTAAACTCCCCCTGACCTTTGTTGAAGTTATGCCTGCCTCTGGGCAGGTGTAACTAACATGTGCCGGCTCTCCATCCCCTGGCCCGGTGGCTGTTCCGGAGGCCTCGGTCCCGCTTCTGGAACCCCCCGGGCTGGTGCACTGCCCATGGCCTCGCTCCCAGGTCGGCACCCCCGCCCATGGCCCCACCCCTAGAACGCCCCTGGGCCGGTGCCCCGCCCCCGGAACACCCATTTTTTTCAAGCCCCATGACTTACATGCATCCCGGGGCTTGCGCGTGCCGCCAAGCCTATGCAAGATAGGCTCGGTGCGTGCAGGGGGAGGCAGGGATAGGTTTCCGGGGGTTGTGCGCATATCTTACACGCCCAACCCTTTCAAAATCTACCACATATTGCTTTTCCCTAAGTTTTAGTGACAAAATGAAATAAGTTACAAAGACGCAACATTCTGTTAGCAAATTTACTTTGTTTTGCATTCAAATGACACAAAACAAAGCAGCTTTGCTTGTTAATGTTTTTATGCTGTTTGAAAATGAAAACACATCCATCTAAGGACCAATTCTTTATCTGTTGAAGACTCAAAAGAAACCAATAAAGTGGTCCTCAAAGTAATATTATCATGGGAATTCTGAAGGAAATCAGACAAGTCTAAACTATTTATGAGGGCTAATATAGCAGTAGAACCCTTCTCTTTCATATTCTACTTAAATTCTGGAATATAATATCACCTAGACAATTTAAATTCTCTATCTTGAGTAGATTGTAAAACTTCATAAATGTATTTTTTAAATAGTTCCAAAGAAGACATCCACCTAGATTTAGGAAAGTTTAGTAGGCACAAATTCTTAGATCTAATGACATTCTCAAGCGATTCAATCCTATTGTGTAAAATTAGGGATCCCATTAAATTACATACTGCTGTGGATTTTATTTAAAAGAAATCACATTAAGAACAGACTTTACCTGCTTCTTAGCAGCCCAAATCTATGTTCAACTTCAGTCATATTTGAAGAGACTCCCATAGTAAAAGAACGTAGTCAAGTCACAGTTTGTGCCAAAGAACATTTAGTTCATGATACCACCCTTCATATATTTTTATCGTCAATGCTATCTGGTTCAAAAACTTCTCTGAACTGTATCTCCCCCAAAATTGAGAGTGGTCTCACTGCAGCCGGGATTGGAATCAATGTCCTAGAGCTTCGACAGGTTAAGATCATGCAATGGGAAGAATAGCACTTCCAATAGGTCCAGTCGCATCAGAAGAATTCAAAACTGGTGGAGAAGATATATTAACTCCATTTCCCCTAAGTTGGGGTATACGTATGAGGGAGTAGGCATGCCTACACTAAAATAGAGTTCACCTATGTTCTCATCAAGGTCCTCCATGGAGTTAGCAAAAGAGCAAACAAGATGCAGATCTATCATCCCCTTGTAGGCATGATAGCCAGATGATTTTTTTATTTATTTATTTTTATTTATTTAAAAACTCTTCTATATCGTCGTTAAGTTAATTCATCATCACAATGGTTTACAGAAAGGCACAATAAGGAAAAACTATAATTGGTATAGATTACAAATTATACCTGTGCCAACATAAAACGATAACATATTTTAATAAGAGAAACTATGTGTTTAATTAAGGCTTATATGTCGGTTGAGAAACCGTCAAGCGGTTCAAATCTAGCGTTAATATGCAATTGGAGATATTAAAGGAAAAAAAAACGGATTACTTGGTGCGTCATCATCTTTCAACTGTTTTCCTCCTTCTCTTTGTCTTTATGAAAAGCTTGTTTAAAAAGCCATGTTTTCAGCTTAGTTTTAAATAGTTTCAAATTTGTTTGCAGTCTTGTTTCGAGTGGCAATGGAGTTCCATAGTACAGGTCCAGCCAGGGATAGTGCTCTCTCCCTTACCTGAGTGAGGCATGCTGATTTAACAGAAGGAATCGTTAGTAGAGCTTTATTGACAGATCTAAGGTTTCTGTGTGGAACGTGTACACGCAGTGCTATGTTAAGCCAGTCGGCCTTTTCATCATGGATTATTTTATGAATTATACACAGTGCTTTGTATTGTATTCTTTGTTCAATAGGAAGCCAGTGTAGCTCAGCAAGTGTACCTGTGATGTGGTCTCTTTTCTTTTTGTCTGTCAAAAATCTTTCCCTTTCCTCTTCTTTCCAGTAGCACCAAGGATAAAACCACTTGGTGGTGTGCTGCAGGGCCTCATTTTTATCTTCCCTGTTGGTGACTGAGGAAGTTGGCCTCAAGACCTTGCGTGTCCACCATGATGCCTGCAAGCATCTCTAGGTTTCTACCTCCCATGACACTGAACCGGAAAGTTGAACTCAAGATCCGGAGTGTCCACCACAATGCCTACAGGCATCTCTGGAACCAGATGGCCAAGACAGTGCCTCAAGTCAGCAAGCCCCATTCACGGTATTTTCTAAACTGTACAGCTTCACCACTCAGTTTATAAAATGCTAGCATCAATCTGTGCGGACGCACAAGCATGAAAATGGAGTACCACAGGCAGTTTTTAAGTTGGGCTCAATAAAGATCAGCATCAAGTTTCAGGAGATATTTTTTTTCTATTCACGTAGCAATGCTTTCATGACTATCTTTCGTCAGTGCAATCACTTTGAACTGACCTGAGGAAGGTGGTATATCTCCCTAAAGGTGTTTAAAAACATGTTTAGACCAATAAAATGGTATCACCAGAAATGTTTGCTTTTATTTTTACATATTGAAGTGCATTAACATGTCAACTAGCTTACTTTATACTTGAAAGACAATTTTCAAAGCCATTCACCCAAGTAGCTTGACTGAAAATGACCTTCCTCATTTGATCTAAAAGCATGCATGGGCTTCCACAGTGTGCTCTCTTTTTTTCCTGGGTTAAAAAGAGTCATTCCTGAGGATAAGTTTTGATGGGAGAGGTAAACACCATGCAGACATTTGCATTTTCAAATATATAAGCACTTTGTTCCCCCTTTATCTGCCCATAAAAATAGGAGGGGCAAAATATGCACCCCAAATGCATGCCTGTCCTTTAAGGTTGTATCTTTTGAAATTTAACTGTCAAGGATGCACATATATACAGTAACTCCACAAATACTTTGCAGGTAAGTAGCCTACTGAATACTGCCCCCCTCCCCCCCCCCCATAAGAAGCCAATTTTCAAAGTCATTTAACCAGGTAAATTGTAGGGATGTGCAGCAGGGATGGATTTGTCCCATTCGGAATTCGTGTTCGTTGGGACCCAAATTAGTTGTATCCATTCTCGGGGGACCCCGATCCATTCCTTAGTTACGTATGTATTTGTTTAAAAAAAAAACAAAAAAAAACCATCCCAACCCTTTACATTGAATTAACTACAAAAGAATCCAATACAAAACATTGTGCACCATACATAAGTTAATACATAACGAAAACGCAGACTGGTTAAATACAGCCCTTCGAGTACACGTCCCTAACAGAAACCTAAGGTCAGCAAACAAAGCTCTCCTGACTATTCCATCAGTCAAAATGGCAAGACTAACACAAGTAAGAGAGAGGGTGCTATTATTGGCAGAACCCATACTATGGAACTCCATAGTATGGGTTCTGCAAAACCTTTAGAAAAAGTTTAAAAACCTGGCTATTTAAACAAGCTTTCCAAAAAAAAAGAAAGAAAGAAAGAAAGAAAGAAAGAGCACCTTGCTATAGTTCCTATGCCCTAGACAGGTATTTGTATCCCTATGGGGGGCCACCTAGTAACTCGAGGTGGGGATTAGGTATGAGCGTAGGGGGTTGGAGGCCACTTTCACATTCAACATGAGATGTACGGAAAGAACAGTGGTCTCTAGTGAAGATATGCTGGCCGTCGGAGTGAGGAAACTCACTCCAAAAAGAGATTTGGGCCACGTTCTCTCAAACTAGCTTGTTGTTTCCCAGGTAGAGTGTCCATCAAGCTAGGTTGAGAGAATGTGGCCCAAATCTCTTCTTGGAGTGAGTTTCCTCACTCCGACGGCCATCAAATCTTCACTAGAGACCACTGTTCTTTCCGTACGTCTCATGTTGAATGTGAAAGTGGCCCCCAACCCCCTACGCTCATACCTAATCCCCACCTCGAGTTACTAGGTGGCCCCCCATAGGGATACAAATACCTGTCTAGGGCATAGGAACTATAGCAAGGTGCTTTCTCTCTCTCTCTCTCCCTCCTCTTTACTGGTCCATAGTGCACATGAAAGTGTTGTAGCTATTAGCCGTGGCACACAATAACTGTTTCCCGTGTTACATATGCTCTGCCCCCTGAATATAAAATTGCAAATCGCGTTAACACGATTTGCAAATTTATCTCCCGTGATAACCTTATGACACCTATGTAAATGGACAGATTGTAGTATCATTACTTTTTAGGGATGTGAATCATTTTTTGATGATTTAAAAAAATCATCAGATACTTTTTAAATCATCAAAAATCATTAGAGTCGCGATACAATAGAAATTCTGCCGATTTATCGTGAAAAATCGTAAATCGGGGGAGGGGGAGGGCAGGAAAACCGGCACACCAAAACAACCCTAAAACCCACCCCGACCCTTTAAAACAAATCCCCCACTCTCCTGAACCCTCCCAAAATGTTTTAAATTACCTGGTGGTCCAGTGGGGGGGTCCCGGCGCGATCTCTCGCTCTCGGGCCATCGGCTGCGTTAATAAAAATGGCGCCGATGGCCCTTTGCCCTTACAATGTGACAGGGCAAAGGTAGCGCCGGCACCATTTTGAATATTGGCAATACGGCCCGAGTGCAGGAGATCGCTCCTGGACCCCCGCTGGACCCCCAGGGACTTTTGGCCAGCTTGGGGGGGGCCTCCTGACCCCCACAAGACTTGCCAAAAGTCCAGCGGGGATCTGGAAGCGACCTCCTGCACTCGGGCCGTATTGCCAATATTCAAAATGGCGCCGGCGCTACCTACCGACCGTCGGCTCTTATGACATAGTGAGGGCAAAGGTAGCGCCGGCGCCATTTTGAATACTGGCAATACGGCCCGAGTGCAGGAGGTCGCTCCCGGACCCCCGCTGGAATTTTGGCAAGTCTTGTGGGGGTCAGGAGGCCCCCCCAAGCTGGCCAAAAGTCCCTGGGAGTCCAGCGGGGGTCCGGGAGCGATCTCCTGCACTCAGGCCGTATTGCCAATATTCAAAATGGTGCCGGCGCTACCTTTGCCCTGTCACATGGTAAAGGCAAAGGGCCATCGGCGCCATTTTTATTAACGCAGCCGATGGCCTGAGAGCGGGAGATCGCTCCCCGCGCTCCCGCTGGACCACCAGGTAATTTTAAAGCCTTTTTTGGGGGTTTGGGAGGGTGTTTTGATTATCGGATCGGGCGCAGCCAATAATCAGAACTCAAATTGGGCTGGGCGATAACAATTTTAAGATTTGGATCAGAACCAGAACCGATCAGATTCCGGTTCCGATTCACATCTCTATTACTTTTATGTGCCTTAATGTAAACCGTTGTGACGGTCCCCACCAAACGACGGTATAGAAAAGACTTAAAATAAATACAATCCCCCATCCTCCTGACCCCCCCAAGACTTGCCAAAAGTCCCTGGTGGTCCAGCGGGGGTCCTGGAGCCTTCTCCTGCACTCAGGCTGTCAGCTTCCGGTATTCAAAATGGTGCCGATTGCCTTTGCCCTCACTATGTCACAGGGGCTATCGGAGCCATTGGTCAGCCCCTGTCACATGGTAGGAGCACTTTGAGGTAGATATTCAGCATCATTTACAGTAGCTAGATACGTTCCAACTTATTTAGCTAAGTGGTGGCAATTGAATATCTGCCACTTAGCTGAATACTACTTATCTAGGTGGCTAAGTGGGTGGGACAGGAGAAACTACTTATCCATCTAATATAGTAGTGATACTGAGACTTGTCTGATTGAGAGGGTCATTTACTATGCTGCAATATTTTATTGAGAGAGGGACAACATATTGTGGTAAGGGTATTGATCCTACAAAATGTTTCCCCTCCCTGACAAAATAACTCTTACAATGCAATCTTTTATTGTAGGAGAAATATACAACAAGAAACATAACATCATGAAACAGTACTGCCTCTGTATTAAATTTCCTAAGGTCCAATATTCCCCCCCATCCACACACACACACATTCCTCTCCAGGGGTCTTGACAGTCACCCATCCAACTTGGGCTACCTGTTGAGGCAAAACAAAAGTAAAAAAATAAAGATTTTAAATTTGTGCGGTGACACTCTGCCTCCCAATCCAAAGCCCCCCTCCCCATATTGGAAACCCCTCTCTGTTCCAAAGAAACCCCCCCCCCCCCCCCCCCCAAGGTGATATGCCCCCACAATGTCTGCGACCCCTCTGTCAAAAAAAACAAAACTCCCTTGTGGTTTAAATTAGCCCCCTCTTCCTTCCCCATCCCTTCAAGATAACTCCCTGGTGGTCTAAGGCACCTCTGGTCCTCCTCCATCAGACCTGCCCCCCTCCCCCCCCCCCCCCATACGTTAAAAAGAAGCATTGGTGGTCCAGGTTGCACCCAAAGTGCCCCTAGCCATGGTCCTGGTCAATGCCATTTTACAAAATGGTTGGGGCAATGGCCATTTATATCCTCATCCCAAATCTTTTTCCCTTGCCCTACTTTCCACTCCATAGTATCCCAGCTATGTATAAACTATTACACACACAGCAGCCCATGTAAGTGTCCTTCCTTCTGATCCCATCACCATCACCACTACTCCTCCCTGTCCCTTCCTCCTCAGGTAGTCTCCATCACTCTGCTACCCACCACTCCATATAATGTAGGTTTCCCTCTCTCTCTACCCTCCTCACTGCCACCCCACATAGGGCTCCCTCCTTCTGTTCCCTACCACCACCACCACCACCACCCCCATCATTTGTTGGTCTCCTCCCTATCCCAGCCATTGCCATCTCATGTAGGTCTCCCGTTTCTAGCCCTTTACCACCACCCTATATAGATCTATATATCCCTGTCTCCCCCCCCCCCCCCCCAACTCTATGCACAATCGTCCTCTCCCTGCCATTCATTACCTCATATCATGTATGCCTCCCTGCTCACCCATCACCACTCTATGTAGGTCTCACTTTTTCCCTAATCACAGCTTTTGGGTTGTGTAGTGTCCCTCTCCTTGCCTCCCATACCCTTGTATTTTAATTTTCTTCTCCTCTCCCGTTGGCCATATCCTCAGAAATTCTTTGGGCCCATGATTAGCTGGCAGGAAAAGCAGTACTTAATAGCTCGTCAGCTTACTCTGCCATGCAGGGCCAGTCTCATTTCTAAGCTGTGAAATTTCAGTCATGCAAGACTAACCCTTCATGGCAGAGGAAGTTGAGTTGCTATTAAGCGCTATTCATAGAAACATAGAAACACAGAAACATAGAAATGACGGCAGAAGAAGACCAATCGGTCCATCCAGTCTGCCCAGCAAGCTTCACACTTCTTTTTTCTCATACTTATCTGTTTCTCTTGGCTCTTAGTAACCTTAGGTTCTATTTCCCTTTCACCCCCACTATTATTGTAGAGAGCAGTGATGGAGCTGCTTCCAAGTGAAATGTTAAGTTTGATTAGTTGGGTAAGCAGCAGCATAGCTCTCTGCCGTTGAAGCAGAGATATGCGTGAAGTATTAGTTTTTCTTCTCCCCTGCCATTGAAGCAGGGAGCTATGCTGGATATGCATTGAAAGTAAAGTATGCCTTGAAAGTCACATTAACTATCAAATATTGAAAAGCCTAATAATTGGTAATTGATTAAGCTTAATAATTGGTAATACCTATAGCCCATGAACCCATCCCTGTTTTGTTTTTTTTTCTTTTTTTAATTGGGAGATGGCAGCCCTCCATCCTTCCGCTCCGTGAAGGTGGAACACCAACCACTGGCCACTGGCATCCCGCTCCGTGAATGCCTCTGTGGCTACTGCTGCTCCGTGCAGTGTTTTGCTGCCTGCTTTTTATACACGTCCTCTAGACCTGATGGATCCACAGTGTTTATCCCACGCCCCTTTGAAGTGCTTCACAGTTTTGGACTTCACCACTTCCTCCGGAAGGGCATTCCAGGCATCCACCACTCTCTCTGTGAAGAAATACTTCCTGACATTGGTTCTTAGTCTTCCTCCTTGGAGCCTCAGTTCGTGACCTCTGGTTCTGCTGATTTTTTTCTGATGGAAAATGTTCGTCGTTGTCTTTGGATCGTTAACGTTTTTCAAGTATCTGAAAGTCTGAATCATATCACCCATGCTCCTCCTTTCCTCCAGGGTGTACATATTCCTCCTGCCAGATGAGTGCATGGCTGGAGTAAGCAGGAGAATGATCTGGCCTGGTCAATGAATGATGCCAACAGCATCAGGATGGATCTTGTTTCATGGCACTCTTTATAACCACCCAGCTTACCCTAACATAAGGCTAACCTTGACTGGGCTGACCTACCTTTTGGATCCCATTTATCTAATGTCTACCTGGCTGTCTTTTTGTGCTATCTTGTGAGAGCTGTAGTATCTCCCACAGCTATACATATGCATACAGTCTGCTGGAATTGGAGTTGCATAGTTCAGTTGAAAGAAAACATTTATTAACGTAAGCTTTCATTATATTACACAATGATAAGATTATTGTTTCTTTAAGAAGTCAGTTCCTGCATACTTATTAACACCTTTCAGTTTTAGTGCTGAAATTCACAGCCTACAAAGACTTGTAATAAAATTGCCATTTGCACTTCATGTTTCTATTAATTTCCCAACAGAAGTATGACCTCTGTTAATACTTTTCTAAAAGTTAAAATGTCCTCCAAGCAAAGTCTTTCATATTCATATTTTAAAAATTAAAACAGTTCTGATTTAGACAGAAAACCTGTGCTTGAACTAACTTCCAATCATTGCATAAAAATAACATACAATCTGATAATAGATAAGAGCCATAAGGCCCTTATAATCTGTTTAATTACATTCCTGGTAGTTCCATAGAACCCAGATGATCAATTCTTCGCTTCTAGGAATCTTCTAAGCTTATCCCATCCTTTCTTGAAATCTGTATCCTCCCCTCCACAGACATCTTTCATACATTCATTACAATTTCTGGAGCCTCTTTTCATAACCTCTTATTCTAGATCATTTGTTTCTCTGAAAGATGTTTGATTTTTGTGCAGTACTGTTTATACCCTTCAGGTATTTGAAAGCCTTTATCACCTCTCCTGGAGGCATACCCAGCCAGTTGGGTTTTCAGGATTACCAAAATGAAAATGCATGGGATGGAAATAATTTTGTATGCAAATTTAATGTATGTAAATCTATTCATGCATATTCAAGATGGATATCCAGAAAGCTGTGCCTCTCCTAGATGACTGAGAAAAACTACTCTATCATACCACCAATCTCTCTTCTCCTCTAGGGTATACATACTTAGATCCTTAAATTTCATCTAATATGCCTTTTGGTGTAGAACCTGTACTATTTTGCTAGCTTTCTCTAGATTGCCTTGACCCTGTCTTTATCTTTTCTGGAGCCATTACTTCATTTTTTTTAAATGTTTATATCTCTCCCCATGTGCCTTAGCATCCCTTTAACTTTAGCCTCCAATTTTTTTATACTGTTTTGGTACATTAATGTCATCAGACATAATCACCCCAAGATCTCTGTCATAGGTTGGTGCACATCAATATCTACGCCCCCCCCCCTTGCCCATCATGTACTGCTCCCTTGGATTTCTACTTCCAAAATGCATGATTTAGCACTTATTTTTTCATTGAATTTTAACAGCCATGCTCTTAGATAATTTCTCATTCTGTCTATTCCTTCAGGTTTGTCCACTTTGTATCTCTTAGTGACATCTGCAGAAAGGCAAGTTTTCCTTCTAACCCCTTTGTGGCTATATTTTAATCCTTCATTATGTAGCTTCTTTTTTCTTTACACAACCTGCCCCTGTATAGATATTCACAAAGAAATAAGCTAAACCACACTCATTCTGACAGAGAAATTTCAGATCTAAGAAAAAATAGTTAAACAAATCACCATTCTACATAGTCATATTGTAAATGACGGCAGATAAAGGCGAAAAGGCTCTTTCAGTCTTCTCACTGTAAATTCATACACTTTGGGGTAGATTTTCAAAGGGTTACGCACGTAAGATACGTGCGTAACCCCCGAAAACTTATCCCTGTGCGCACCGAGCCTATTTTGCATAGGCTCAGCGGTTCGGACAAGCCCCGGGATGCGTGCATTTCCCGGGGTTTCAAAAAATGGGCGGTCTGGGGGCGGGGCTGTGGGCAGGACCGTGGCCCGGGGGCAGTCCGGGGACATCTCTGGGGGCATGGCAGTGGTCCGGGGGTGGTCCGGGAGCGTGGTCGAGTGCCCCGACACAGCAGGTTTTGTCGGGGCCTGGCGTGCCAGCAGCCAGCTGGTGCACGCAAGTTAAGCCTGCCAGTATGCCCAGTTAAAATACAATACCTTCTGAAGAATCAGAAGCAAAGTGAACCTTAACCTCAGATTTCTGCTAGTTTGTGCATTTAGCTTCATAATACAGAATGGGGTAGATTTTCAAAGGGATACGCACGTACCCCCCGAAAACCTCGCGCACCGAGCCTATTTTGCATAGGCTCGCCGGCGCGCGCAAGCCCCGGGACGTGCGTAAGTCCCGGGGCTTGCATGGAGGGGCGTGTCAGGGGGGCGTGTCGGAGGCATGCCACAAATGACGTGACGTTTCGGGGGCATGCCGCGAGTGACGTGGCGTTTCGGGGGCGGTGCCGCGGGTGTGGTTTTGGCCCGGGGGCGTTCCTGCGGCATGGCCGCAGCCTCTGGACCAGCCCCCGGACTGGAACATGGAGCGCGGCAGCCGGCCCGGCGCGCGCAAAGTTACGCCTGCTTCCAGCAGGCGTAACTTTGCCAACAAAGGTAGGGGGGGGGGGTTTAGATAGGGCCAGGGGGGTGGGTTAGGTAGGGGAAGGGAAGGGAAGGTGGGGGGAGGGCGAAGGAAAGTTCCCTCCGAGGCCGCTCTGATTTCGGAGCAGCCTCGGAGGCAGGCTGCGTAGCTCGGTGCGCGCAGGCTGCTGATTTTGGGCAGCCTTGCGCGCCCGACCCTGGATTTTAATGGATATGCGTGGCTACACGCGTATCTATTGAAATCCCACGTACTCTTGTTCGCGTCTGGTGCACGAACAAAAGTACACGTGTGCGCAGATTTATAAAATCAGCCTCTATACTAGTAAAATGTATTGTTAAGCATGAAAGAATAATTTTCATTTTCAATGAGGGAAATAAACACAGAATTCAGATGAAATTGTTGTGGCTTATTTTGTTCACTTTTTTTTTTTAAATTTAAGGGTGAAAAAGAATTGAGCTTTACAGTATATGAGAATGCAAAGGTGATTTATAGATCTCCATAAGCATCGGTTTGAGAAAGTAGTTTGTAACAAGCACAAAAAAGTACAAGTGGCAAGACAACTTTGTCGTTCAAAGGAATTCATTCGAAGAATGCAAATCAAATTAAATTCCTGTTATTATTTTTAAGATCTTTTTCAGCCAAAAAGGGAAGCCTCTTCAAGGAGTTCCCATGAAAATGAAAAGCAGAAAGAAAGGATATGTCAGAAAATGAAACATACCATTGAATTACTAAAACAAAAATATATATATTATGATTATTATGATGTATTTCCATAAAAACAGTGCACCCTGAGTCCAGGCAATTTCATGTCAGCCATTTTGCATACATAAAACTTTATTTAATGGAATACATTTTCAAAGGGTTTCTCATATATAAATAGCATGTACTCATGAAAGTAGCACATACTTGCAGTTATGCTATTCAATAAATATTGAGATTACGTGTACATTTTCCATTGGCAAGATACATTTTACTGGGGCAGACTAGGGGCGTCCAGGGCAGGGTTCAGAAGTACACATTTTATTTCCTATATTGTAAGAGTTTTATGCATGCATATTACTGAACTTGTTCATGTAATTTTAAACCTGCTAATTGACTAGCACAAGTGACATTAAACTTGCTGTTGTCAGCAATTTTTGGGTGGGAGAACGAAGTGATCCGGTAGGGGTTCAGGGTGAAGTGCTAGAGGGTCTTAAGTGAACTTGAGACCGACTGGGTAAACTGGCAAAATAATGGTTTCAAGAACAAGCACAATTAAGTATTTTCAAAATGGTATATGTGCATGCTTTATAAAATGCCTGCTTACATTTATAAATTGGAGTTATTAAACATACATGTGATAATTTTTTCATGATGTAGATGCATATATTTATAAAATAGGTAGAGAAAGTATGCACTTTCATTCCATTGGACATATTCATACATACTGAAATATACATACATATATACATACTTTCAAAGGAGAACCATGTGGTATTTTGTAAAATGTGCAGCTCTGCTTCGCTCTTTATAAAATATTAGCATGTCTCCACCTATGTGTGCAAAACACTGTACTGTGAAAAGCTTAAAAAGTTAGGATCTATGGAGTAAATATTAAAAGTGTTTTTGTATATAAAATTAGCATAGATGGGTCTAAGTAGCATGCATGGGTGGATATGCCATTTTGTAAACATTATGACTATGTACATAATTTTCCATTTTCTGCATATATTTTACAGTTGTAAAAAAAGAAAAAAAATATAATGAACTGAAAAACAAAAGAAAAAAACTCAAAATGCAAAAATGATCCAAAATGATAATCCTTGGCCTGCACAAGGGTAAATATGAATCGGTTATTTGCTCTTTCAGATAATAGAAGGACTAGGGGATACTCCATGAAGTTAGCAAGCAGCACATTTAAACCAAATCAGAGAAAATTATTTTTCACTGAATGCATAATTAAGCTCTGGAATTCATTGCTGGAAGATGTAGTTAGGACAGTTTTATATGTATCCTTTGAAAGTAACTTACCTACCATCCAACTGTCATCATATAGGCTGTCCTCAAAATTTTCAAAGAGGCCAGATTACCTAAATATAAAGGAATTGTGTGCATCTCCCAGGTACCTGGCCACCACGTCGAGGATGCACGTTTATCACAGACTACTTGCACCTTGATGGAGTGGAAGAGCATTCTGTTATGTTCGGTGGACCCAAATGGCAGTATAACAGTCTTACCTGAGCTCAGAGGTCCAATCCGAGTCTGGGGTGGCAGTAGGCCAGGCAGATCCAAGAGCAGTCCGAATCCAGAGGCAGGCAGCAGACAGGGCAAATCCAAAGACAGTCCGAATCCAAAGGCAGTAGGGAGAGATCACAGAAAGTAGCACCAGCACAAGCAAGCCTGGGGAGTGGTTGGAGGGATGCCGACGTGAGATGAGGAGTGTGGCTACTTCGATTCGCCCACTGTGTCGTGGCGCCCGGCCATGTCGGAGATGGTCCCAATCGTGCCGGGAAGCGGGCAGCAGCCTAGAGGTATGGGTCTGGGCCATAACACATTCGATTGTGGAAGATCTTCTCCCTGTTACGTGAGTGCAGTTGATGGCTCCCAGAGCACTGGGAAAGTGAGCTATGGCATGAAAGCCTCTCTTCAATTCCACAAAATCCTGCCTGTCCTAAAGAAATACTATGTACAGAATAATGTGATCAGATGCAGCTTTATGACCTGGCCCAGACAGTGGGAAAAAGTGATTTGTCACAATCCCCCGATGACCCCCTTCTGTCATCTGGAAGGCACCAGATGCCATGAAATACAGGGTGGCCAATAGTTTGGTGAGCCCCCGTATAGCATGTGACCTTTCCATGACCTCCAGGATAGCCTGAGAGCTGAAGCAATACCTGTTAACCACATAATATGCTGGCATGCCCAGCATCGAGGCTTGTGGAGGAAAGATGCGCTCCTTGTGTCTCCCCCACCATGCCTGCCTGAGTGTCAAGCATTGCCATGCGGGGCCAGTGGCTAGGGCTTCACTGCAGGGAATTCCCTCGGAGGGGTTGGAACTTCCCTTGCCCATTCTAGTGGTTTTTATTGTTCTTGTTGTTGTCTGTGATGAACATCCTGAAGCAGCCAATATCTCCCAACAGGTAAACTTGCCACAAACATAATAGGTTTAGAAAGACAGGCCAGGTAAGGAAAGGCAAGGTAAGGAAGACCTCATTTTATTGTGCATGATAATAGCCACAATAATAGCCGTGATCAGTGATAACAGCCGCAGTCGCTCAAAATAATTTTTTTCCCCTGTAATGAAAAAAAAGGTGTAGTTATTTCTGACATTAAATCCCACATTAATGTGCATTAATCTATCATGTAATGAGGTAGGAGACCATAATTTATATTAAATCCTCCTACTTGCATACTCAAATTAAAATATACATTCTAGCTAGCGTTGCAATATTTATCATATGTGTGACATGCGTTCGACCCCATTTTACGTGCATTAGGGCCCATTTTGATAAATGACCCTGTTAGCCAGATACGTTCAATATTCATACCTATTTGGCTCAGTTAGTTGGATAAATTAGATCTGCCACAGAGCAAGTCTAGCTTACATGGATATAACATCCAGCTAAGCAGCAATTTTTAATGGGATATTCATCAACATAGCTGAATATCCCTTGTAAGTTAGCCGGATAAACTATCCAGCTAAACTACATAAATGTTTGTGAAATCATACTTTGTTGAGCTTTTATAGAATTGGTGTTAGGTGTTGTAATTGTTTGAGGTAATGGTTCTATATTATTATTTACTATTTCTTGTCTACTATCTCTACTAACTGGTATATTCCTGGGTTTCCCATTGTAAGTATTCGGTCTCTCTGACCTGCAAAATCTGGCTATATGTCCTGGCTCCTGACATTTGTAACAAATATATTGTCCCTTTCATTTTTTAAGGGAGCTCGTGATTTTTCATTTGTTCTGTAATTCATTGGGTTGCTGCGTAATCTCTTCTGCTCTGATTGTAAGTCACATCTTGTAACTGTCTCGTCAATTGTTCTTGTTGTTTCTTAAGATTTTCTTGTTGGCTGCACATGTTAGCTACGAGTGTTGTTAGAGTATTTACATTTTTAGTTAAATCATTCTCATTCCCAGTCTCTGCATTAATAGCTCTTATTGGAATTTCCCCCCTATTACGAGTTAATAGTTTAGGTGTTCTCTCCTTCTCTAATTGTACTTCTTCATCTTCCTCTGCCCATATTATTGCTTCTTGAATTAATTCTGGATAGCTAATATGGGGATAATTATTTAATTTCTTCTTCATTTCTCTTCTTAGTCTTGGGTCTCTCAAGCCAACACCAAATCTTTCTTTCAACCTTAAATTGGAATTTTCCATACATTCCTGATCTCTACTAATTGCTCTGTTCATTTTCTCCTGTAAGCGATAGGCAAATGTTCTAAAATCATCATTGACTAATTGCTTTCTCTCATAAAACTCCTGAACTCTTACAGTTACAGGTACCTTATCGCCATATACTATTTTAAGCTGTTCAAAAAAAATCCTCAATATTTCTTAATTGATCTGTGGTCATATATTTGACAATATCCCCAGCTTGATCAACTAAATGATCCTTTATTACCTCCAGTTGGTCCTCCTCTGGTATTCTCAAAACCTTTAGTGCTGCTTTGGTTTTATCTATCTATTCCTCAACAGTGAGATCTCCTTGTTTCTTTGGAACCCCTGCAAAGTCAGGAATTTTCTTATCCTTTGGTATATACATTGAAATGGTTCTGTGTCCTTCACCATGTTGAAATCTTCTTTCCTCTTGGGTTCTTCTCCAGTCTTCTTCCATGAGTCTAACTCTTTCCTGTAATCTTTCTAGTGTTTCTTCCATGTTTCTTTTCTCAAAATTGTCTTTGTAGTTTAAGTCTTCCCTAATCCTGCCGACTACGCCAAATGTAAGCTGGGTAAATGTACTTCTGTTAGAAGACTACTGTGGCCGAGTAGTGTAGTCGTGTGGCAGTAAGGTAGTCAGATGTTAAATACAGAAATACTATATACCGCTTAAAAATAATTGGAATAACCAATTCAAAACAATTCAAACTCTCAATTTTATTTATATTTCTCATTAAAAAATAAATTATTAGTTTTATATATGATTAATATATATTATTTCCTTATAAGATGAGAATTTCATGAACTATTAAAATACAATCACAAATAAGAATTGTTTTATTATTACTCTCTTTATATATATTTATCACTTTACTTATATATTTCTTTTAATTAACCCAAGTATGAAATTACTATTAAATGTGAGAGTTCATCAGAGTTCATCAATGCAACAGTCATCTGTTTTTCTTCCTTCTTTTCTTTTATCTTTATTGTTGCTTTTTTTCGTTGCTGGCCAGTTCTTCTTTCTTTTCTTTTATCTTGAAATCTTCCTCCTAAACTTAATCTTAAACAACTTAAAAGGAAGTAAAACTGACTCCCTTCACTGTTCCAGGATCTTCTGCATACTACAAGTATGTTACTTGTTGTTTTATTTCAACTTTATATTCTAACTAATAATAAAAAAAAATATAATTCATAACCCTAGCACTACTGCTTCAAAACAGACAATGTATATCATACACACCTTTACACTTACTATCAATCATACATTCACTATAACTGCACTTTAACTGCACTTATTTGCATTAGTTAGGCCTTGATTTGAGAGGACTGGCTTAACAGATCCTTCTCCATCAATGATCAGGCACTAACTGCTCTGATTCTGTAACTGTCTTTTTCCTTTCTGTCTGCTTGGTCTTAATACTTAATGACATCATAGCGCCAAATAGTCCTCAGAGCTGATTATTTTTGTCTTTATACTATGCTTATTCTTTCTCTTTTTATTTTTCCCTGCAGTATCTGACTTCAGTTGATTTTTGTATAATCTAAATGTCTTTTAAATCTCTGTGAAATTTAAATTCCTACACTGTGCTTTGCCTCCCTTCTGTACACCTTTGCCAGCCTACTCACTAGTAACCAGGGAAGTCAGTGATGCGTCTCCTAAGATACGCTATCTCTGCCTAACCTGATTATCCAGTGCGCAAGCAACCTTGTTGATGATGCGGTGGGTGATTCCAATCAACTTTCTTATGTTTTAAAATAGTGTAGTTTAATGAGGAACCTAAAAGTCCTTCCTGAGAAGTTTCATTGTATTTAATTATATAGGTATCCTTTTTTTATCCTGAATATTATTTCCTGTTTGTGCTTATTAGCTTCTATTTTTCTTCTTTTTACTTAAACTTGTTAACCTTCCCCCCAACAGTACTTGCAATACTTGTTTCAGTGATGATGTCACTGAAGTTCCTGCACTATCCTTTCTAACATGCCTTCCCCTATCCAGCAGTTCCATGCCAGTTTCCAGAACAAACTAAAAGATACGAAATACCAAAATAAGCCTTAAGACACCCTCAGCAATGACAGCAGCAGGAGGTCAGCAACTTCTTCTCTTTTTATTTTTATATACAGCTCTCATCTCAGGAGGAGATCTCTGTCAGCAGTATCAGTCTCTCTCTTTCTCAATAATTTAAGCTGACCATTGATAGTAGCTCAATCCTCTCGGTTTATTTCTTCATGTGTTTATTCCTTTCCTGCCATCCTCTGCCTTTCTCTCCATTGCTTGTTGTCACTTCCTGAAATGTTTTCCATCATTAGCTGTGACCCATCTTGGTCCGGAGTCCTTTGCCTTCTGAGTGCACGTCCTGCTCATTGCCACAAGCACTAATCAGTAGCGGATCACCGGCAACACAACGCTGCTTCTGGGTAGCTGCAGTCCTCATCTTCTTTCACGGGTTCTTTTTCTTTCTTCAGTTCCGTCTGGCCTTTGCCTCTGGCAGTCCCTCATAGCAGGACTGGGTGCTGTCTTCAGTCTCTGTCCTGCTATTGTCACTGCCTCTGGCACAACTCTGGCCACTAGAAAATCTGAACCTTCTGGACTCTACTTGTGAAACTACAGGACAGGTAAGTCTTCTAACTATTATTTCAATTTATGTATTTATTTATTTTATTCTGTTTATCCCTTTACATGTAGCTGCTGGGAAAAGAGTGCTGGTATTATGTATTAGTGTATACCAGCAGAAAACAATGTCCTGGAGATGACAGAGATATTTGCATTTCTAAGGGACATGAAAATATGACAGTTAATTCAGTCAGAGTTATGATTGACATTTATTTAAATTTTAAAATTCCCCTATTCACATATAAGATATTGAAATGACTCACAGAACATTTTGTTTGACATTAAAGTAATGATAACGTGAAAGAATAAATATAAGAAAATGCAATTTTATTATTTGGGAAATTAAGGAGACAATTATCAAACTCCTGCAGTGATGCAAACTACAAATGATCTAAAAAGGAAAGTATATGAGAATTTTCACAGTTGAAAATGGCATAAATATGAAGTATGCTTGGACATTGTCAACTGCTTTTTGTATGTGTATATATATATTTGAAAATGTCATCTATATTGACAACAATATAGGGGAATTCAATAACTTTATATATGTTAATATTATTTTATGCACTGTAATGACCAGGCCAGATCAAGGATTTTAGGTGCCCTAGGCAAACCTTACAGCCTGCCATCCCCCCCCCCCCCCCCCCCCGATGCATCCTCCCCCTCCATCAGTCTCACCTTTCATGCATACTTACACACAATTAAAAAAAAAATATGCATTCAAATTAACAGATTATTTCTTTATTATTTAGCAGTTCTAAATTGATCAACGTGGATCACAAATAAAACATGAAACATTATATCAATCAGTTAACATATTCTTCATTAAAATAAAAAAAAAAGCCTTAACCTGGTTTCTAAATAATCTTATCTCATTAATTGGGCAAATATCCCTAGGTGAACCATTCTACAATGTGGAAGTAATATAGGAAATAACTGATGGACATGTGATTTGCAATTTATAGTCTCTTAATGGACGTATTTTCAGCAGGTTTGTATCATGTGATTGTAGGGTTCTTCCAGGTTCATACTTTTGCAGGGCATTTGCTAAATGTATTTATTTAGGGGTTTTTATATACCGATTGCCATTTGCATATCATATTGGTTTACAAAGAACACAATGCAAATAAAATGGAGCATAACAGATGCAAGCATTGTATCTGTTTACAAATAACATAGTGATTGTAGTATGAGGCATAACAGTTACACAGAACATAAGAACATAAGAACATAAGAAATTGCCATGCTGGGACAGACCAAGGGTCCATCAAGCCCAGCATCCTGTTTCCAACAGAGGCCAAAAACCAGGCCACAAGAACCTGGCAATTACCCAAACACTAAGAAGAACCCATGCTACTGATGCAATTAATAGCAGTGGCTATTCCCTAAGTATAATTGATTAATAGCCATTAATGGACTTCTCCTCCAAGAACTTATCCAAACCTTTTTTGAACCCAGCTACACTAACTGCACTAACTACCTTCTCTGGCAACAAATTCCAGAGCTTCATTGTGCGTTGAGTGAAAAATAATTTTCTCCGATTAGTCTTAAATGTGTTACTTGCTAACTTCATGGAATGCCCCCTAGTCCTTCTATTATTCGAAAGTGTAAATAACCGAGTCACATCTACTCGTTCAAGACCTCTCATGATCTTAAAGACCTCTATCATATCCCCCCTCAGCCGTCTCTTCTCCAAGCTGAACAGCCCTAACCTCTTCAGCCTTTCCTCATAGGGGAGCTGTTCCATCCCCTTTATCATTTTGGTTGCCCTTCTCTGTACCTTCTCCATCGCAACTATATCTTTTTTGAGATGCGGCGACCAGAATTGTACACAGTATTCAAGGTGCGGTCTCACCATGGAGCGATACAGAGGCATTATGACATTTTCCGTTCTATTAACCATTCCCTTCCTAATAATTCCTAACATTCTATTTGCTTTTTTGACTGCTGCAGCACACTGAGCCGACGATTTTAAAGTATTATCCACTATGATGCCTAGATCTTTTTCCTGGGTGGTAGCTCCTAACATGGAACCTAACATCGTTTAACTACAGCAAGGGTTATTTTTCCCTATGTGCATCACCTTGCACTTGTCCACATTAAATTTCATCTGCCATTTGGATGCCCAATCTTCCAGTCTTGCAAGGTCCTCCTGTAATGTATCACAGTCTGCCTGTGATTTAACTACTCTGAATAATTTTGTATCATCCGCAGATTTGATAACCTCACTCGTCGTATTCCTTTCCAGATCATTTATATATATATTGAAAAGCACAGGTCCCAATACAGATCCCTGAGGTACTCCACTGTTTACCCTTTTCCACTGAGAATATGGACCATTTAATCCTACTCTCTGTTTCCTGTCTTTTAACCAGTTTGTAATCCACGAAAGGACATCGCCTCCTATCCCATGACTTTTTAGTTTTCGTAGAAGCCTCTCATGAGGGACTTTGTCAAACGCCTTCTGAAAATCCAAATACACTACATCTACCGGTTCACCTTTATCCACATGTTATTAACCCCTTCAAAAAAATGAAGCAGATTTGTTAGGCAAGACTTCCCTTGGGTAAATCCATGTTGACTGTGTCCCATTAAATCATGTCTTTCTATATGCTCTACAATTTTGATCTTGAGAATAGTTTCCACTATTTTTCCCGGCACTGAAGTCAGGCTCACTGGTCTATAATTACCCGGATCGCCCCTAGAGCCTTTTTTAAATATTGGGGTTACATTGGCCACCCTCCAGTCTTCAGGTACAATGGATGATTTTAATGATAGGTAACAAATTTTAACTAATAGATCAGAAATTTCATTTTTGAGTTCCTTCAGAACCCTAGGATGCATACCATCCGGTCCAGGTGATTTGCTACTCATTAGTTTGTCAATCTGGCCTACTACATCTTCCAGGTTCACAGTGATTTCGTTCAGTTCGTCTGAGTCATCACCCCTGAAAACCATCTCCGGAACTGGTATCTCCCCAACATCCTCATTAGTAAACACGGAGGCAAAGAATTCATTTAGTCTTTCTGCAATGGCCTTATCTTCCCTAAGAGCCCCTTTAACCCCTCTGTCATCTAGTGGTCCAACCGACTCCCTCACATGTTTCTTGCTTTGGATATATTTAAAAAAGTTTTTATTATGAGTTTTTGCCTCTATGGCCAACTTCATTTCAAATTCTCTCTTCGCCTGTCTTATCAATGTTTTACACTTACCTTGACAATGCTTATGTTTTATCCTATTTTCTTCATATGGATCCTTCTTCCAATTTTTGAAGGATTTTTTTTGGCTAAAATAGCCTCTTTCACCTCACCTTTTAACCATGATGGTAATCATTTTGCCTTCCTTCCACCTTTTTTAATGCGTGGAATACATATGGACTCCATGCCTGTTGAACAGGCATGTTCATATGTAAATGAATTTTGAAAATAAACACATGTTTTTCTCCTGCTCATCCTGAGTGCCTGCCAGTCCTGAGGCTGATACAACTTTGTTTTATGGTCATATGCATTATGTAGGTTTAATTATTGGTAACCAATAATCAATGTGCAAATATGCACCACACCATATTTCCAAAAAATTTTTTTGGAAGATTTTAATAAATTTTGTCTTCTGTTGACATCACTTTAAACACTTTGGAGTAGATTTTTAAAGTTATGCGCGGGCATAGATTTGTTCGCGCAACCTGGCGCGAACAAATCTACGCCTGATTTTATAACATTGTGCGCATGTTATAAAATCCAGGGTCGGTGCATGCAGGGGGGTGCACAATTGTGCAATCTGCGTGCGCCGAGCCGAGCAGCCTGCCTCCGTTCCCTCTGAGGCCGCTCCGAAATCGGAGCGGCCTCAGAGGGAACTTTTTTCCAGCCCCCCACATTCCCCTCCCTTCCCCTACCTAACCCACCCCCCCAGGCCTAACTAAATCCACCCCTTACCTTTGTTGAGAAAGTTCTGCTTGCCCAAGGCAGGCGTAACTTGCGTGCACCGGTGGATTGCCGGCGCATCATTCCCCGGCCTGGGGGCTGGTTCGGAGGCCTTGGCCATGCCCCCGAAATGCCCCTGGGCTGGCACCATGCCCACGGCCCCACCCCCGGAATGCCCCCGAATACCACACCACCCCCCGACACGCCCCCAAGCAAAGCCCCGCGACTTACGCGCAACCCAGGGCTTTGCGCACACCGGCGGCCTATGCAACATAGGCGCGCCAGCGCGCAAGTCCCCTGTGCACGTAAATCCAACCAGATTTACGTGTGCAGGGCTTTTAAAATCTGCCCCTTTATTTTTCTTTTCACTAATTTTTTTCTACAACCCACATTTATGATAAAGTATCAAAAGAAATGGAGTAAATGTGGGGAAAACCCTCAGACAGTGCACCCGCATAATGTCAATGTCACAATTTCTAATAGTGCTTGTAGCCTTTCAATGCTGCCATCTCATGGAAAAACCCCTTTAATATCCATTTGTTCAGTTATTCATTACTATTTGAAATACATTTAGTTTTACAAGCTAGAGATACTTTTAGTTTCAGAAGCTAGAAAATGTCCAAATCACTTATATTACTTGTCTATTTCACTTATCTTTTCAGGGCACATATGAGCTTCCAAACGCTGATTTGTGCAAAGCTTCTAGCACCTGTCTGTGTAAAGCTTATGAGCTGCCAGAAACGCCTTATCTTTTCAGGGCTCATACTAAGCGCTACCGGTATATGACCTTCTTGCTATTTAAATAATCCTCGTTCCCAAAACAAGTCTCTTATTTTTTAAGGTTATTTTGATGCAAATAAAATATCAACCAACTTATCTTTTATGATTGATTATTCAAATGATCCCAAGCAGATCCAAAAGGACTGATGATTATTAAAAAAGCAATGAAGGTCATGTACCCCAGTACTTAGTATGATGGTCCATTCATAGAAGCGCATAGATTTCACATTATTTATTTGGAGATTGTGATGTTGCATATATACATTTTATATGACTCTTTTTGATAGAATGTTAAATATTTTAGTACCAGTCTCAGTGACAGTTGGTGACATTGTAGAGCAGGATCTGTTAGAACAAGAGTAACTGATGAACACCCCTGCAACTTTCTACACTGAAAATCTCCACACAAGTTGGGACGGGGAAAACGCTGGCCCCAGTTTATTTGTAGGGGAAGCAGGACAGAAGGGCTTGAGTAAGCCCTGAATTGGCTTATTTGTAAGGGGTGAGGGGAGTGAGAGGACCCAGGGAGGCCCCAGTCACTGGAGGCAGTGGCAGGGAGGCCAAGGGTATTCCCATTTTGGTTCATTTGTTTGGTTTGAGGGGGTTATTTAGAGGCAGATATTCAGCTGTGGGGTGCCCAGTTCAGTTGGCTGGATATCCACTATTTTATACTTTATATTCAGCAATGCAGACACATCGCTGAATATACCCAGCTGTGAAGAAGTTAGCTAGATATGTTTATCTGGCTAACTTTAGGCCTGTTTTCATATAGATCTAAAGTTAGCTAGCTATCTTAAGATTTGATTTGCTAAGGTTTTTCTCCCATTCTGTGCCTTTGGGAAAAATGCTTAGTAATTGAGGCCCTTAGCCAGATAACATGAATATTGGTGCTTTTCTGACTTACTTAGCGGGATTATCAGTACCACTACCTAAACGCATCGAGAACACCTCTTGGTTATCGGACCAAGACTGAGATTTATCATTTTGCTATTCATTTCACAGGAATACCACCCGCAATAAAAAGGGATGTGGTTAGGAACATTTTCAAGGTAGTGCAACATACAATATTTTGCCGCATCACATAAGTATTTTAACATACGCTTTGCACTCTGCTATGCATCATCATGCAGCACATTGCATCATCAAGTGGTTCATGGCGTCATTGCAGTATGCATTATTTTTTCCCTGTATAAACACAGGCTTCCTGCACATTACTGTTTGAGTGTGTATCAGGTGTTTGGAGAGATGAGAGAAGAGGAGGTGAGTTGGAGGTAGTTGGTAGTTGGTTGGAGGTATTTAGCGAGCTCTGAGTGAGATGTCTTGTGGCTTGTTTCTCATCTGTTTCTCTTTCCCTTTGTCTTTTGTCATCTCTTTTGGAATGAATGTGTTTGTTAGTCCAGTTTGTCTCTCTGTTTTTTTTTTATATGGAGGTGGTGAAGAGTAGAGGTGGTGAGGAGAAGTGGAGGTGTGTGCGGTAAGGAGGTATGTGTGTGTGTGTTTGGGTCTGTGTGTGTCTGTGCACTGGGGAGGTGTGTGTGTGTGCTGAGGAGAGGTGGAGCATGACAGGCATGGGGAGAGAAGAGAGAAGAGGAATGATATAGGAGGGGAAGAGGTGTGAGAGGGAGTGGGAGGATGAGGGCAGGAATATCAAGGTTAGGAGGAGTAGGGACTGGGGCAGGACTAGAGAGAGGCAGGAGGGAAAGGGTAGGAGGATGCTGGAAGGGGAAGGGGCTAGGCAGGACAGTTTGGAGGGAGGAGTAGGACAGCATAGGGATAGACAGAGAAGGCATAGGGGAAAGGAGTTGGTAGGCCAGGGTCAGGAGGTGGGGGAGGAAGGGAGGGTAGAAGATGGATAGTGAGGAAAGGGAAGACATCTCTCCAGAAATGGCACTCTCCTTCAGGCAGTCAGGCAGCACCACTGCAGCATCTCAGGCCCATTACGTTTCGCATGCAGGAGAATGTGCTGGTCATTGCAGGCATCCTGCAAAATTATCAGATGTTGTTTGGCAACTGGGCAGCAAAGACCTCCAAGGCAACCAAGGATCAAATATGGCACAACATTGCCCAGTCCATTAGCTGGCGCAGCAGAGTGGCAAGAAGCGAGGAACAAGTTGCACATCGATACCGCGACATCAAGGCCCAGCTCAAGGCAAAGGTGGCATTTCGAGCAAAGTATCAATGAGTGACCGGAGGAGGGGTCCCCTGTCCAATCTTTGTCACAGAGATGGAGCAGTGACTCATTGAAAGGCTGGACGATGTTTTCAAGGGCATGACTGATCAGCTAGGCACCTCACGAGCTATAGCTGGTAAGATCACCTTACCCATAAATGGGCAGGCAGCAGAGTGTACACATCATTTGGCATAAGATGCTCACTCTGCAAATAAGCAAAGTGCACCTCTGATGCCAAATACAAAAAGGATGCTTGCTGGCATATGTACTAATGTCTTTTGTTTCCACAGCTCTTTCTCTCCAAGCTTTTGGTCTCAGACAGGAAGCCCCAGGGCCCAGCTGGGAAGCCCCAGGGACTAGCCGGGATGCCCCAGGGACCGGCTGTGTGTTACCACCATTCTACAAGCTCTTTCTTATGGATGCGCAGACCCAGGTCATAGAGGAGGAGGAACAGCAGCAGCAGCAGCAGCAGCAGACATAGCTGGACTCCCTGGGCTTACCAGGCACACTTGATGTAACCCTCAACCTCAAGGATTTAATGTGAGAAGGGTGCCAGGAGTGGGAGCTTACAGACATTTTATTTATTTATTTATTTAGATTTTTTATATACCGGCATTCGAGACAGCAGTCACATCATGCTGGTTCACATAAAACAGGGGTGCAAAGTAAACATAACAATAACAAAGTGCTGAAAAGGCAGTTACATATAACAAGGTGATAAGAACTTGGCTTAGAGGAAGAGAAAGGACAGGTTATTAATTTACACAAGTAAACGATAGGAGATAAGGTCGACCATAGTGTAGATGGAGATTAGGGGTGGCTTGTAAGTATTAGATCAATTGACGTCTGGGAAGGCTTGTATGAATATCCAGGTCTTTAGTCTTTTTTTGAAGGTTGAGATGCATGGTTCTATTCTAAGATTTGAGGGTATGGAGTTCCATAACGGTGGGATGGCTGTAGAGAAAGCTCGGTCTCTTAGTGTGCTGTGTCTGGTAGATTTGGGCGGTGGAACCTGTAGCGAACCCTTGTATGCATCTCTTGTCGGTCTTGACGAATTGTGTAGTCGGAGAGGAATCTGTAGGTCAATGGGAGCCAGTTGGTGGATGTTTTTATATGTGGTGAGAATGGCCTTGTATATTATTCTAAAGTGTATCGGTAGCCAATGGAGGTTCTTTAGAATAGGGGTTATGTGGTCCCTTCTCCTGGTATTTGTCAGAATTCGTGCAGCTGCATTTTGCACCATCTGAAGCAGTTTGGTGTATGAAGCGGGAAGGCCAAGTAGGATGGTGTTACAATAGTCTAATTTTGAAAAAATGATTGCTTGCAGAATGGTTCTGAAATCTTGGGCATAGAAAAGAGGTCTAATTCTTTTCAGAACTTGTAATTGATAGAAACAGTCTTTGGTGGTTTTGTTAATAGTGGCTTTGAAATTCAGGCGATTATCAACTAGGACTCCTAGGTCTCTCACTTGTGTGATTGTTGGCGTGGCTTGCTGTGCAGAGGTAATGGGGTTGTTCTCTGAGGCGATGAGCAGTAGTTCAGTTTTGCCGGAATTTAATACCAGGTTTAGGCTGGTGAGGAGGAGTTTAATTTTTTGAAGGCATGTCTCCCAGTAAGCCAGAGTTTTTGCGAAGGAATCCTTAATGGGTATCAGGACCTGGATATCGTCCGCATAAAGGAAATGTTTGAGGTTGAGGTCTGTGAGTAGTTGGCATAATGGTATAAGGTAAATGTTAAATAAAGTAGGAGACAGGGAGGACCCTTGTGGGACTCCTACTGACGACGGGTGTAGAGAGGATTCTTTGTTCTGGATCTTGACCTTGTATCCTCTGTTGCTGAGAAAGGATATGAACCAGGAGAGTGCTGTGCCTGAGATGCCTATGGCGGTTAACTGGTTAATGAGTAGGGAATGATTGACGGTGTCAAAGGCTGAAGAAAGGTCCAGTAGGATCAATAAGAAGGCTTGACCTTTATCGAGGCCCAGGATGAGGTAATCTGTTAAGGAGATGAGGAGGGACTCCGTGCTTAGTGTTTTGCGGAATCCGTATTGTGATGGGGATAGGAGGTTATTTTCTTCAATGTAGTTTGAGAGTCGGGTGTTCACCAATTTCTCCATAATCTTGGCTATGAAGGGGAGGTTGGCGATCGGTCTGTAGTTGTTTGGGTCATTAGGATCTAGATTAGGTTTCTTGAGTAGTGGTTTGAGAGAGGCCAATTTTAGGTCATCTGGGTAAGATCCTTGTGTTATTGAGCAATTTATGATGTCTGACAGGGATTTGGCGATGGAGTCAGGAATTGATAGAAGCAATTTCGAGGGGATGTGATCCGAAGGGTGAGAAGATGGTTTCATTTTCCGTAGTATACCTTGGATCTCAATGGAAGAGGTGAGTTCTAGTTCTTCTAAGCGGGTATTTTTGAAGGCGGTCTGAGGTGGTGTTGAAGTAGATGTGATGTTATGGGGCAGCTGAGTTAGTAGTTTGCTTATTTTGTTATTGAAAAATAGCGCTAGTTCTTCCGCTTTAGATTTGGCTTGGTTGAGAGCGATTTCTGATGGGTTTATTTGTGTGAGGTTAGAGACATAGCTAAAGAGGGCTTTAGCGTCGAAGATTAGATGGTGGATCTTGGATGCGTAGTAGTTCCTCTTGGATCTTAATGTATTGGATTTATATTGGTGAAGAGTTGATTTATAGGTAGATAGGGTGATGGTGCATGGGTTTTTACGCCATTTGGCCTCATTTTGTCTTAGCAGTAGTTTAAGCTTTCTTAGCTCTAGGGTAAACCATGGTTGTCTTTTGGAAGAATTGGGGTGAGGTTTTTTTGTTGTCAGAGGGCATAACTTGTTGGCTATTGATTCCGTGATGTTGTTCCAAGAACGAAGCGCTGAGTTCGGATTGGTGCAGTCTATTTGGGTGAGATGTGATGATAAGTGGTTGCTAAGATCTTCTATGGTGCATGTTTTTCTGTAAGTGAAGCAATGTGAGGGTATGCGAGAAGGAATGGTATCTTTTATTGAGAATGAGGAAATTATGAGGGAGTGATCTGACCATGGTACTTTCGTGCAGGTGGGGTGCTGGACCAGTTTGATTGCAGTATTGACGAAGATAAGGTCTAATGTGTGTCCGGCTTTGTGAGTGGATTTGTTAACTAGTTGAGTGAAACCTAAAGCAGAGTATGCTGTGAGTAAGGCTTCGCAGTTAGGTGATAATATGGAGTTGTCAACGTGCAGGTTGAAGTCACCTAAGATTATAGCTGGGGCATCTAGATTGATAAGGGAAGTAGTTATTTCGACCAGAGGAGAGGCGTCTATTTCCAGTACACCTGGAGGAGCATAGACAAGTAGAATTTGGAGTTTGTCTGACGAGAAGAAGCCAAATTCGAGTTTCGAGTCGGTATTGGTGGAATGCTGAGTGAATCTGAGGTCCTTTTTTGTAGCTAGGAGGATTCCTCCTCCTTTCTTTTTTCCCTGGCGTGGGATGGAGAAGAAGTTGTATGTCTCTGTGGGTAATTGGTTGATTATTGCAGTGTCTGAAGGTTTGAGCCATGTCTCAGTAATTGCGCATATATCCGGTTTCACATCGATGAGATAGTCGTTTAGTATTACTGCTTTCTTAGTTAGGGATTGAGCATTGAACAGTGTTAATGAGAATAGTGTGAGGCCTAGCAGTTGGGTAATGGGAGTGATCATGATTGGAGAGAGGGATTTAAGGTTGTGGTGATGGGCGTGTCGAGTTGAATGTCCTTTGGAAGATGGACAGTGTGGGAGGATTGGGATTGGGAATGATGGAGACATTCTTCCCAGATTGCTGGAGTGGAAGCTGGAGCGGCTGGAATTGAGTGGAAGCTGGAGCGGAAGTGGAATTGAGTGGATCTACATGTATCTATAAGCCAACACACCACTGTGCCAGGCACCACCACCATGCCCTCAGCAGGAGGAGCCTACAAGCCCATTAATGCCCATCTTGCAGTGACAATTACCAACACCAGGACCAGCACAACTTACACCGGTACCAGAAGCACTGACACCAGAACCCACAGAACTGACACAATTACCCACAGCACCAACATCACAACCTGCACTACTGATACCAAAGCCTGCAGAACCTATGCATGTTGCAGAGATGAGGCACATACATGCAGAGCTTTGAGCCTTGAGGAGGTCTGTAAACCAATAGAACCAGAACCTCCACAGGATACAGCAGCAAACACTCAAAATATGAATACACTGGTTGCTGCCATCAGCAACATGATCAATGTGCTCACACAAATCCTCCAAAAGATGCCAGAAGAGCTATCGGAGTCCTCTGCTGCTTTTGTGGAGAACACCCTACAGCAGTCCCCATCATAGGATATCCTCAAAGGTTAGACCCTACAAAGCCATGGTCCCCTAAGTGGCATGCCATAATGTCACCAGGGTCCATCATAAACAGAGCCTCCTGGCCTACAAGCCCCAACAAGAAAATGAGAGAATCCTGGGCCCAGCCTTGCAGCAGAGTTACTGTGTCATCTAGATGAAAGAGGACAGCTGTGCTGAGCCTCACAACAGAGGTGTGGTGCCATCTAGATGAAAGAAGACAGCTGTCCCAGGCCTCACAACTGAGTTGCTGTGCCATCTAGATGGAAGAAGGCAGCTCTCTGGGCATTGCAACAGAGTTGTTGTGCCTTATCAATGGAAGAAGACAGCTATGTCAGGCCTAGCAACAGATTTTCTGTGCCATCTAGATGGAAGAAGATAGCTGAGGTGGGCCTCATATCAGACATACTGTGCCAGCATGCAGAACAGATGGTGTATTCTCAACCATTTTCATTCAGTATACTAACTAAGAAGGTTTCCTCATTGTTCTTCACATATATGATGGACCCTTGGTCTGACCCAGCATGGCAATTTCGTATGTTCTTATTTCATGGGGTCCCTATTTCATTTCTTTAGTTAAAAAAAAAAAAAAGATTGTTTTTTCATTTGATTTATTTTTCGTTTGTAATTAAAGTGAATTGGAAAGCATTACAGCCTATCCTGGTCTCCAGAATTGGGGTTTTCTAATCAATTGTTTTAGAACTTGTGGGAAGAAATTATCAGAAGGAAGAGTGAACTCCAAGGTACCTGGAAAGATTGTGGAAAGTGGCACCAAAAATGCATGAATAGCCTTTTGTAAAGGGGCAAATTAGTATGAGCATTGGCAGGAATTAAAAATATATTTAAAAAAAACAAAAACTGTTAAAGCAAGAAGAACACCACAAGGTTCCAAAAGAGGATACCAGCAACAGTGACATGAACCCTTTATGGCATCTCATGTGGCATCCAAGCACCAAAAGTGGCATAAGCATCCTAAGGCACCATGAAGGGGAAACAAATCAGAAAAGGTGGCAGGAAAAAAACAAAACAAGGCAGGCACTGATAAAGGGGGCTCAGTATCATAAAGTGTGGCTTAAAGATACCAAAGCAACATGAGAGGTGCAAAGCAGCCCTTGGTACTGGCAAGAACAACTCAAGGTTTAAGGTCTGGGGTAAGACAACAACGCACACTGGCAAACAGAATTCCATGGTGTAACATCTGGGCATGAAACAAGGCTGAGTGGTACAAAAACCTTCAGAATGCTGAGTGGAATTTAGATTTTCTTGTAAAATGGTGTTATGACAGGCAGTAAATGATTTCTCTTGGGTATCTTTTCTCTGGTGATTGTATTTCTTCCTTCTGAATAAGGATTTTTATGGACAAACCACTCCAGTATAATCAATTATGAAACAGGGTGGGAAAACCAGATTGAGACTGTAGAGATATTGGAAACAAGGAAGAAATATAGAAGAGATGCCATGCCATGGTAGTGAAACCTGTATCCTTTTTCATATTTTTTAATATGAGTGGGAAAAGTACCCCAAAACTCCAAAAGAAAGCCCCAACAATATTATGCCAAGTTGGCAGTAGAATCAAGTTCCCTATGCTGGTATGACAACCTGGTGGGTGGGTATGAGGCAGCATGTTCACGATAGGAGAGAAATGCTATTTTGTCATTTTTCCACATTTTTGTTTTGAGGATGAGAACCTCAGTGGAACATTCCAACAAATAGGTTGGGAGAACCATGCTGGGATCCTTGTAGAGGGATTAGATCAAAACAAATAACCACAAAATATGTGGCGAGAGAGGAGAAATTTAAATATATTTATACTTGTTTTTTCTGGGGAAAACAAATACCCCAAGGACAACCAAGAAATAAAAGTAAACAAAATGGAAGCACCAACTACCATGAACATAATTAAGCAATGAAAAAGTAGGTAGGTGGAGCAGTAGCAATGGTGGCATTAGGGTATACAGGTAGGCATCAATCAGCAAGTCTCCTATGGTTGTATTAGGGTTATGACATGAGTTCTATCTGCCTGACTGAAACATTTAACTCACTCAGAACATGTAAATGGTTTCCCTTCTCTATATTTTTGGTTCTGCCTTTATTTCTTAATCAAGACATTGAGCTTTTATGGACAAGCCACCCCAGCATAATCAACAAACAAACATGGTGGAAGAACCAGGCTGAGACCATTACAAAGGAGTTACAATAAAACAAAGAACCATAAAATGGGTGGAGGGAGGGGTATTTTTTTTTTTTTTTATAAATAATTAACTTTTTTTTCTGAGTAAAAGCAACACCCCAGTACAACAAAGAAACAAACAACAAGTACAGCAAACACAGAGACAATGCTGCACAGAGTTTCAAACTGGGCAGGATTTTAAGAGGTACGCGACTCAGCGTGCACAAATGTACAAATGCTGGCAACCCGGCGCGCATAGATGTACGCCTGATTTTATAACTGATGGCTTTCCCCGTTCCCTCCAAGGCTGCTCCGAAATCGGAGCAGCCTCGGAGAGAACTTTCCTTCCACCCCCCCACCTTCCCCTCCCTTCTCCTACCTAACCCACCCCCAGTCCTACCTAAACCCCCCTCACCTTTGTGCTGGGGGGATTTAGTGTGGTGAAAGGACCTGGGAATTCCCTGATCACTTGAATCAACAGTGGGACAAAATTCCCCAAAATATTTCATCATTTTAGGTAGGTCAACTTTTGCTTTGCTACATTTATAACAAACCAAAAATTTGAATTTTTTATTATGAAAACAGCATTTGCTTCAACTGAATACACATCTCTATTATTTATTAACCACATTTTAAAATCTTAGATATAATTATTTATTTATTCACAAATTTAAAAAAATATCTATGACTCATATATTATGAATGTGCAGAGGCAAACATTTTGTTATTGTTCATTTATTCATTTTATAGGTCACAATCATTCATTTGGTTTATTTCAAACAAAAAGACATGTTTAATTTATCCATTTCATTAGTTCATTGGCTTACAATTAAACTCAACTGGGAAAATAATGCAGCCTACCTTGTGCTCCCAAATTGGGGTTTTCTAATCATTTATACTAAAACTTGTAGGTAGACTTTGCAAATATCCCAGAATTGGAATGTAGCCCATATATTAGGGGAATACCAGATTCTATGTTAGTAACTAATTAGCCCTGTTGTATTCTTTTTAAAGATAAATAATAAGTTCTTTGCAGCAAGATTACAGGCCAAACCATCAGTGCAAATTCAGCTCCTTTGCTCTACTGATATAACTATGCAGGTTCTCAGATGTTCTAAGTTATGAAATGTAAGCAATTAATAGCAGGTAGATGTAGGTGTTTATGCACTGTTTTAGACATTATAAGCATTGAGCAATGTTTATTAAATACCTGAAACTTGTTATTAAAAGCCTTCTTATGTAAACAAAATAAAAGGTATAAATATGTTATGATTTCTGAGCTCAGGGATGCACATTTAATCTGCATCAACAGGTTGTAGCCTGAGGTCATGGCATTTAACTTACGAGTAAGAATAACAACTTCTTTTCATTTTCTGTATCTTTTAAAGGCTTGATCAACCTACTCATATATAATAAATAAGTTATATTCTTTACTGAATACTTTTTTCTCTGATTTTACTGATTTGCTCTATCTTTATAAATAATTATTGTTCTCACTAATACATTCACTTAGAAACAATGATATGTTAAACATATAGGACATGGGGTGGGGAGAGAAAGTGAAATATAAGGGTTTTCTCATTACCTAAGAGTATGAACCCAAGACACTATTAATACATTTAACAGAAGGACGGGATGAGGGGGATAACATGCATGAAGCAAAAAAAATGCTACCCTTCATATAAGAGACTGTTCTTTCTCAATACAGCTTGAAATCTAATCCAGCACATCTAAACTGAATAAAACAATTTTTGGTTTGTTCCAAAAGAAACAAACAAAAACAGCCTTGACAATAAATACTCATAAAATTTGAGGTGGTTTTCATTTATTTACAAAAATTGACTCCTCAGCCCCCTCCCTCCATAGGCTACTACTGCGCCTTACTGGGATACCTTAAGTCAACCTGAAGCCTTACTGAGACACCCGCTAATGAGATTTTGGACTTTCTGGGGCTCTGTTTCCCCTCCCACTTGCCCCCTCCCCAAAAAAGAATGATGCCAGTGCCAAGGACTTCCCTGATCCACTTTTAACCCTTTCATGGGGACCATGAATAAAGAAAGGGGCAGGAGTAATACCTAGGGGTGTGCATTCGTATTGACCGCATATGAAAAACGCTACGCATATTTTTTTTTTTACTTAAAAAAGTGATGAGACATAAACGATCGGATTTCCCACATATCCAACATAGCTATGTTGGATATGTTGGAAATTGCGATTGTTGATCCAAAATTAAAAGTTAAACCCCTCACCTTCCTTAATCCCCCCCCAAAGACTTACCAGAACTCCCTGGTGAACTAGCGAGGAGTGAGGACGCCATTTCTGCAATCCTTTGCGAGGAGCACGTGACGTTGGCGCCACGTCAAGTGACGTGGCGTCACGTGATTCCCCGCAGGGTTGCGCCGGAACGCTCGTTCGGCCCAAAAGGAACTTTTGGCCAGCTTGGGGGGGTCAGGAGGCCCCCCCAAGCTGGCCAAAAGTTCCTTTTGGGCCGAACGAGCGTTCCGGCGCGACCCCGCGGGGAATCACGTGACACCGCATCACTCCGACGTGGCGTCACGTGATTCCCTGCGGGGTTGCGCCGGAACGCTCGTTCGGCCCAAAAGGAACTTTTGGCCAGCTTGGGGGGGGCCTCCTGACCCCCCCAAGCTGGCCAAAAGTTCCTTTTGGGCCGAACGAGGATCCCGGAAGCGACCCCGCGGGGAATCACGTGACGCCGCGTCACTCGACGTGGCGCCAACGTCATGTGATTCCCCGCGGGGTCATGCCGGAACGCTCGTTCGGCCCAAAAGGAACTTTTGGCCAGCTTGGGGGGGCCTCCTGACCCCCCCAAGCTGGCCAAAAGTTCCTTTTGGGCCGAACGAGGATCCAGGAAGCGACCCCGCGGGGAATCACGTGACGCCGCGTCACTCGACGTGGCGCCGACATCACGTGATTCCCCGCGGGGTCGCACCGGAACGCTCGTTCGGCCCAAAAGGAACTTTTGGCCAGCTTGGGGGGGCCTCCTGACCCCCCCAAGCTGGCCAAAAGTTCCTTTTGGGCCGAACGAGGATCCCGGAAGCGACCCCGCGGGGAATCACGTGACGCCGCGTCACTCCAACGTGACGCCGACGTCACGTGCTCCTTGCAAAGTTGGTCAGAAATGGCGTCCTGACCCCGCTGGACCACCAGGGAGTTGTGGTAAGTCTTGGGGGGGGGGGGGGGATTAAGGAGGGTGAGGGGTTTAAATTTTTATTTGCACATATGGACATATACCCAACTCATTTAATTTTTTTTATGTCCATATTGACCGCAAATGGGACCCCCTTTGGACATATTGACATATGGACATAAACTTTTGCTCTGCACATCCCTAGTAATACCCATTTGTTCCTCCTCCACAAGCTTCCCATTAAAACTGATGCCAGCCTGAGACTGGCATCATTTTGATGTCACAGTGGTGTCAGTCAGGAAGTTCTTTCATCATTTTCTAAAGAAATTAATGAGGCAGGAGTAAATGGGCATCACTCTGCTCCTTTCTCTATTCTAGAAATCCATTGTAAGGGTAAATGCATCTGGGAAGGTCACCGGCCCTGGCACATTTCTAGGCATGGTAGGAGAGAATTTGGTAGGCCCAGGGATAGATATTATGTCACAGAAATAGAAATGTACATAGCTGAGTGACTGATGGACATGAAGACTGCCTGATATTTGTCTGCCTGGTGCAAAGGTGGTGGACTTCACCATCACCTGGATAATATTTTAGACAGTGTTGAGGAGGAACTAGTTATTGTGGTAGATGTGGGCACCAACAACATAGGAAAATGTGGGAGGAAGGTTATGGAAGGCAAATTTAGACTTTTAGGTAGAAAGCTGAAATCTAGAACCACTTTGTACAGATCCCCAGAGGCAGGCAGAGCTCTGGAGCCTCATTGCATGGAGGAGATGCTGGTGCACGGAAGAGCAATTCAGTTTTGTAAGGAACTGGACAACATTTTGGGGAAGGGGAGGCTTTTCTGAAAGGATGAGCTCCATCTTAACCAGAATGGAACCATACTCCTGGTGCTAGCTTTTGAAAAGTAGATAGAGCAGCTTTTAAACTTGAATATGGGATAAAGCCAACAGTTGCTCAGCAGTGCATGATTTGGAGGAAGGTAATTTTGAAGGATATTAATGAAACAACAGAGTAAAGGCATCCCAACTGAGAAGTTCCAATAAAAGCAAAAGTAGTCCATGTGCCTATAAGTAAAGAATTACCTGAGCTAAATGATTCAAAATTATCCTTGTCAATTGAAAAGCAGGTTGTTAATATAAATAAAAAACACACTTTTAAATGTCTGTATGCCAATGCCAGATGTCTAAGAAGTAAGATGGGAGAATTAGAGTGTATAGCAGTAAATGATGAGACAGGCATAATTGGTATCTCAGACACATGGTGGAAGGAGGATAACCAATGGGACAGTGCTATATCATGGTACAAATTATATCTCAATGATAGGGAAGATCAACTTGGTGAGGTGTTTTATCTCTGAGAGACCAAAGAGTCCAATAAAATATAGAACAGACTAAATGCACAATAGAATCTTTATGGGTAGGAATCCCATGAGTGTTGGGTAAAAGTATAGTGATAGGAGTATACTACCATCCCCCTGGCCAAAAAGATGAGATAGATAATGAAATGCTAAGAGGAATCAGGAAGCTAACCAATTTGGTAGTACAGTTATAATGGGAGATTTCAGTTACCCTAATATTGACCGGGTAAATGTAATATCAGGACTTGCTAGGGAGGTAAAATTCCTGGATGGAAAAATGATTGCTTTATGGAGCAATTAGTTCAGGAGCTGATAAGAGAGTGAGCTATTTTAGATCTAATTATTAGTGGAACGCAGGATTTGGTGAGAGAGGTAATGCACAATTAATGTCTGGAATTTGTTGCCAGAGGATGTGTTTAGGGAAGCTAGTGTAGCTTGGTTTAAAAAAAAGTTTTGGATATGTTTCTAATGAGAAGTCCATAAACTGCTATCAATCAAATTGATTTAGGGAATAGCCATTGCTATTACTAGCATTAGTAGCATGGGATCTATATAATATCTGGCTAGTTGCCAGGTATTTGTAACCTGGATTGGCCACTGTTCTGCAAATTCTACACTGACCTTCATACTTCTGAACATCCTAACTCCCAATCGAGCTTTCATCCAAAAACCTCAAAATAACTTCTCTCCAACCAGAACAAACAAGCCTCCTCCCAATTAATGATACTTTCTGTTCTTGAAATGTTTAACCTCTGTTTAATATGCACATTGTTATACTTTTGCACAATTGTTAAAAGAGTTACAATTTAAATTTTGTAAACCGTTATGATGGCTTTACCGAATGATGGTATATAAAACTCAACAAATAAATAAATATTAGTCTGCAGGGTGTCCACCATTTTTCTGTGCTTTATCCCTACTGCACCTCTGCTTCTGGTGCTCCTGCTTAGGCATCCTAGCTGTCATTTTCTCATGTATGTAAGTAAGATGCTGAGCCCAGATGGAGAGAGACCCCTTTCACCCATGGATCAAAAAGCATGGCAAGAATGTATTGTTTTCTGTTAGAGATTTTGGTATCTCTTGTACCAGCTTCTGCATGGAGTCAACAAACTGCAACAACTCTGTTACCATTCCTTCTTGCTCACTGAAACCTCTTCATTTCCTCCAGAATCTTCTTGTAGTGGGACCATAGGATAGCTGGCGGGCTAAATATGATGTGGAGGAAGGCTTTTCCTTCCTTCTTGACTCACTCACTCTATCATACTATGATGACAATGTCCTATTATTTTCATGCACCTCTCTATCAAGTCCATCTAGACTGGAATCCCATGGTCCATGGTCCATGGGCCCCGGACCCAAGCATCCCTCACTGCCAGTTGCAGCAAGGGTGCAAAGCAACAGATCCTGTGATAGTCCCTACCTTCTACTGCCCTTATCATATGTTTTTCCACTCTCTCTCTCAATAAAACCTACAAGAAAACTCCTGCCTTTCTAGTCTAGGTGCCAGTCCTTCATAATTTTTCTTATGGCCATTAGGATATTGCACAAATTATGTGTGCTATCAACCAGGTGTGCAGCACACCCTAACTGCACCCAGGTGCTTGGTCACCACTTGTAAAGAATGGAGTGGGTATAAGCCCTTTGTGCTGTGGCACAGTTGATGGGCTATAGATTTGAAAGGGAAATAGAAATGAATAAGACAAACAAATGTGTTAAAATTCATGGGTAACCTCCATTCATTGTGCAGGTACACGAATGATACTAAAGTGGTCTTATTCTTTGCATTTTACCCATTCGTTTCAAATGAATGCCTAACCTGACCATATGTTTCCCAATTTTTGGGTGAAGCAAGTCCATTGAACCTTTTAGTGTTGAAAATAAAAAAAGAAAACACATTTTTGTAATTTCTTTATCCCATCAGTAAATTAATTCTAGAACAGTCTAAGTGCTGACCTGTTCAGAATGGGGATAGAACCTTCCATTGATGAATTTACATTTTCCAAGAACATAAATTGGTTTCACAACATTTTCAATGGCAATTACAATTACCCTCTAATTTGGTAGCTTTCTCATTCATATGACTTTCTGTGTGTTCTTGCTTTGATCAGACAGATAAGAGAATGAGATTATTAGATTTAAAGGCAGAATATGTACAGCTCAGTCACAAGGGAAACATTAACAGATTCTATTTTAAATTAAGTCACTGCTTCCATGGCAAATTACTCCCCCACAGTTAATAGCAGATCTAAATGGGCCATTTCTCTCTTATGCAGTGTGTTTTGTTTTCCTTTCCAGGAACTTGTTTTATCCTAAAAGCAGATGTTATATCAATGTCTAGACAAAGAGAAACCAATAAAATCTAGCATGGGGAGTAATAACACCCACTATTACTTTGTTTTACGATGAAGCAAACTATTTGTCTGCCTGCATAGGTAACCTTTAAAACAAGTATCTTCAATGGTCCTATATTCACAAGCATCATCTAACTTTGTTAAATGGGTTTGAAACCATTCTAAACCAGATTAAAATAATACAAAATATGTGCTTCTGTTATCTTAGAATGAATTTAAAAATGGTTAGAGTCTGATCTCAGTTTCATTCATAAATGAAGACTATGCTATGATGTCCATGTAAAAACTCTTCTGCTTAAAAAGAAACAACTTGGGCTGTTTTTGCAAAAAAAAAAAAAAAAAAAAGAATAGGCATATCAAAATGACGACATAAGGTTTAAGGTGGCTGCAATAAATATGTGAATGGTAATGGGATTCAGCATACTTAAGAAGATATCACTATTTGCTGGGAGACAGTCCGTGAACTTGAGCTATCACTGAGCCCTGGTGGCCGAACTCCCCCATCACCTTTAGGGGTTTGCATTGTTTTTCTGCCTCTTTTCCTGATGCAGCCTGGAAGTGAAGCAAGTCCCAGTCTTGACACTGGTGGAGGCGAAGAGATAGAAGGCATTCCAGTGTGGATCCCTTGGCAGGAAGGCCTGGACTCTGCTCCGCTTGGTGAGAGCTTCACATAGGTGGTATCAGACTCTCAGGAGATAACCATAAGAAGCAATGTGCATCCTTCCCTTATATTCCAATGCTGACTGCAGTTTCGTTACCGATGGCAATGGTGTTTGGAGATTTCATTAGTATTTCCAACCCTGAGTGGAAAATTATATTGGAGGACATTTGGAAGCTAGTTACTAGGATGGAAGTTATATTTCCTGTTTCCAAGTTATGTACATTTTCTTATACAGTAGCTGCCAAACGTCTAACATAAGACCAGAAGATGGATTAATTTAAGGGGACATTTGGCAGTATGGGGGACCGAATTATTGCCCTACCAACATCTAGTGCAGCTCTCATGAAGTATAATTTGGCCTTGATGACTGTTCTGGATTATAAACTTTCTGTATTCAGGCTGTTGGCCTTTCAGGAATTGTTTAAGAGATTATATGTAGGTTACTTGACATTTGCAGAAGAAAACATAAGGTACATTCTGAAGAGAGGTCTTGGATACTATTTATTTCTGGACAGCTGGGATTTGTAGGCTTTTTTTTTTTTTTTAGAAAGTTCACTAGATGAGTTAGCTACAAGATCCACATTATTGGAGACCTTTAGTTGGAGTCTGTTAGAAATTTAGTACTTAGAAAATACTTCTCATAGAGAAATGTAACTTTTGTGAGGTCATTCTCTGAATGTTTTTCCTCATGTGGCTAGGTATTCCTAGCTGCATAGTGTCAGTGCCAATGAGGATTGAATCCATGGTCCCAGCTATTCAAGGGCAGGAGACCTTACCACAGATCTACAAAGGCTCTTCATGTGCCTGACAAGACTAGTATATTTATCCTTTGTATTACAACGAGCTAGACCTACTTCTGCAGGCTTCTATTGAACTGAATATAAGGAGCCCTAGCCTAATATACCTTTACTAGTACAACAGACTTCTCAGAGTTTGCTCTGGGAAACTGCTGGTTCCTGTCTTGCTCTTAGTTCCTGTCGCCAGCCTGGTTCCTCCTCTGTCTGACTCATGCTTCCTGCTCTGCAATTTATCCCTGTTTCCTGGCGGGTGAGCCCTGGTGGTCATCTGTTCCTAAGGCCAGAATCATTTGTCTGCTTGTCTTTATGCAAGAGCATCAGATTGTTTTTGTGCCACAGTAGCACCATATAACGGCCTTAATGAATGGCACAGAGTTAAATGCAGATATAAACTGCCATTTTACTCCCTTATGCCTGCCAAGTTTAGAGAATTGGCCCCTTACTGTTGTCTTTAGTGACTGGAACTTCCTTTTAGTCATTTCCTTCCACATCTGAATTTTGTGTAGAGCTTGCAAGGCCTCTGTGTGTTGCTTGGTTTCTGCTGTTATTAGGATGTTTTGTTTGTGGTTTTCATTAGACCACTAAAGCAATCCTTAAAGTCAGATGACAATAGCAATGAGTAGGGATGTGAATCGTTTTCCATATCGTCTTAAAGATAGAAATCGTGTGGCAGGGCAAGAAAATCGTCTTAGGCACGATTTTTTAGTTAAAAAATCGTTAAAAATCATTTTTTCCGATTAGTGCGCACTAACGGGGAGTTAGTGCGCACTAACTGAAAATGATACAATTTGACACTTTTCAGGTCAGTTAAGGTCAGTTTAGGAATGAATATGTATTCCTATTGGCTGCCCTCTTATTTATTCATGTTACCAAGTTTCCTACTGACAGTATATGGGGGATGGGAAATGGAAACAGTTGGTAGCTTGACAAAACAAGTAATGTGATCAGTCAATGTGACTAGAACTTGTGCCCTAACCCTGATACCAGGGGTATTGTGATCTTCCTGCACACAGTGCCCTATCCCTATTAATACCAGGAGTGTTGTGATCTTCCTGCACACAGTGCCCTATCCCTAATACCAGGGGTGTTGTGATCTTCCTGCACACAGTGCCCTATTCCTGATACTGGGGGTGTTGTGATCTTCCTGCACACAGTGCCCTATTCCTGATACCGGGGGTGTTGTGATCTTCTTGCACACATCCCGATATCAGGGATAGGGCACTGCATGCAGGAAGATCACAACACTCCTGGTATTAATAGGGATAGGGCACTGCATGCAGGAAGATCACAACACTCCTGGTATTAATAGGGATAGGGCACTGCATGCAGGAAGATCACAACACCCCTGGTATCAGGGATAGGGCACTGTGTGCAGGAAGATCACAATACCCCGGAGGAGTGAGGGTCAGGCAGCTCCCCCCTGTCTGTGAAGCCAGCCTCTCACTAGTAATGCAGGGAGGGAGCTGTCTCAGACTTCACCATCCTCCCCCACCCCCCCCCCTTACCCACACACCATTCACTAGCTGGGACATGGGGGAAGTCAGGAGTGAGGGTCAGGCAGCTCCCCCCTGTCTGTGAAGCCAGCCTCTCACTAGTAATGCAGGGAGGGAGCTGTCTCAGACTTCACCATCCCCCCCCCCCCCCCTCACCCACACACCATTCACTAGCTGGGACATGGGGGAAGTCAGGAGTGAGGGACAGGCAGCTCCCCCCTGTCTGTGAAGCCAGCCTCTCACTAGTAATGCAAGGAGGGAGCTGTCTCAGACTTCACCATCCTCCCCCCCCCCCCCTCACCCACACACCATTCACTAGCTGGGACATGGGGGAAGTCAGGAGTGAGGGTCAGGCAGCTCCCCCCCTGTCTGTGAAGCCAGCCTCTCACTAGTAATGCAGGGAGGGAGCTGTCTCAGACTTCACCATCCTCCCCCCCCCCCTCACCCACACACCATTCACTAGCTGGGACATGGGGGAAGTCAGGAGTGAGGGTCAGGCAGCTCCCCCCTGTCTGCGAAGCCAGCCTCTCACTAGTAATGCAGGGAGGGAGCTGTCTCAGACTTCACCATCCTCCCCCCCCCTCACCCACACACCATTCACTAGCTGGGACATGGGGGAAGTCAGGAGTGAGGGTCAGGCAGTTCCCCCCCTGTCTGTGAAGCCAGCCTCTCACTAGTAATGCAGGGAGGGAGCTGTCTCAGACTTCACCATCCTCCCCCCCCCCTCACCCACACACCATTCACTAGCTGGGACATGGGGGAAGTCAGGAGTGAGGGTCAGGCAGCTCCCCCCTGTCTGTGAAGCCAGCCTCTCACTAGTAATGCAGGGAGGGAGCTGTCTCAGACTTCACCATCCTCCCCCCCCCCTCACCCACACACCATTCACTAGCTGGGACATGGGGGAAGTCAGGAGTGAGGGTCAGGCAGCTCCCCCCTGTCTGTGAAGCCAGCCTCTCACTAGTAATGCAGGGAGGGAGCTGTCTCAGACTTCACCATCCTCCCCCCCCCCCCTCACCCACACACCATTCACTAGCTGGGACATGGGGGAAGTCAGGAGTGAGGGTCAGGCAGCTCCCCCCTGTCTGTGAAGCCAGCCTCTCACTAGTAATGCAGGGAGGGAGCTGTCTCAGACTTCACCATCCTCCCCCCCCCCCCCCTCACCCACACACCATTCACTAGCTGGGACATGGGGGAAGTCAGGAGTGAGGGTCAGGCAGCTCCCCCCTGTCTGTGAAGCCAGCCTCTCACTAGTAATGCAGGGAGGGAGCTGTCTCAGACTTCACCATCCTCCCCCCCCCCCCCCTCACCCACACACCATTCACTAGCTGGGACATGGGGGAAGTCAGGAGTGAGGGTCAGGCAGCTCCCCCCTGTCTGTGAAGCCAGCCTCTCACTAGTAATGCAGGGAGGGAGCTGTCTCAGACTTCACCATCCACCCCCCCCCCCCCTCACCCACACACCATTCACTAGCTGGGACATGGGGGAAGTCATGAGTGAGGGTCAGGCAGCTCCCCCCTGTCTGTGAAGCCAGCCTCTCACTAGTAATGCAGGGAGGGAGCTGTCTCAGACTTCACCATCCTCCCCCCCCCCCCTCACCCACACACCATTCACTAGCTGGGACATGGGGGAAGTCAGGAGTGTGGGTCAGGCAGCTCCCCCCTGTCTGTGAAGCCAGCCTCTCACTAGTAATGCAGGGAGGGAGCTGTCTCAGACTTCACCATCCTCCCCCCCCCCCCTCACCCACACACCATTCACTAGCTGGGACATGGGGGAAGTCAGGAGTGAGGGTCAGGCAGCTCCCCCCTGTCTGTGAAGCCAGCCTCTCACTAGTAATGCAGGGAGGGAGCTGTCTCAGACTTCACCATCCTCCCCCCCCCCCCCTCACCCACACACCATTCACTAGCTGGGACATGGGGGAAGTCAGGAGTGAGGGTCAGGCAGCTCCCCCCTGTCTGTGAAGCCAGCCTCTCACTAGTAATGCAGGGAGGGAGCTGTCTCAGACTGGTATCAGGGTTAGGGCACTGTGTGCAGGAAGATCACAACACTCCTGGTATTAATAGGGATAGGGCACTGTAAGAGATGACTGTAGTAGATTGAATAAAGATCTGATGTTTCTGCTCTCCTCACACCAAACAAAAACAACACACAAGCAGAGAAGCCCTTCTTACAAAGCTGAGCTAGTGAGTTAAGTAGGAGGAAAAGTAAACATACTGGTGCCAGTGTGGCTACTTAAAAAATACACTTACCAACAATCAATTACATATATTTGAACTGTGTACAGTTCCAGCCAGGACCACCTTTCTAAAATGCACAGTGATTGGCAAATTCAACATGCACTAGCATTTCAGGTGCCTGCTAACAAAAATAATAAACAAACAAGTTCTAGTCACGTGAGTGCTGATCATTACATTACTTTTTTTTGTCAAGCTTCCAACTGTTTCCATTTCACATCCCCCCAACCATATTGGTAACATCAATAGATAAGAGCACAGCCAGCCAATAGGAATACATACATACATATTCATTCCTAAGTGACCTTTACTGACCTGGGAAGTGTGAACACTTGTTTCATTTTCTGTTGGTGTTCGTTAGTTTCCAGTTCCATTTCCCATCCCCCCAACCATCACCTCAGTGGTAACCTTGGTAACATCAATAGATAAGAGGGCAGCCAGCCAATAGGAACACATATTCATTCCTAACTGACCTTCAGTGACCTGGAAAGTGTTTATTTGTATCATTTTCAGTTAGTGCGCACTAAATCGAGTTAGTGCGCACTAACGGGGAGTTAGTGCGCACTAACTCGAGTTAGTGCGCACTAACACGATTTAACGATTTTTAACGATAAATCGTTAGAATTTCTATTGTATCGTGTTCTATAACGATTTAAGACAATATAAACATTATCGGACGATAATTTTAATCGTTGAAAAACGATTCACATCCCTAGCAATGAGAGGGGGGTCAAAAGAAAGATGCCCCATGCAAAAGAGCTGTGTCTGGAAGAGATAAGTGAGTAGACTTCACACATACCTAGCACAATTCTGACCAGAATAGTTCACAGAACAAAAGACCTCAGGGGAAAGATACACAGAAGAAAAGAAAGCATGAATTCTAACATATAATAAACAAAGGGAAATCAGACTGAAAGAGCAGGAAAGGAGTTATACGGTTACAAAATAAAAATAATAATCACCAGAAGTAACTGTAAGATCCACTACTAGAGAAACAAAAAAGATTCAAACTCTTGATCCTTTATTGTGAATTAAAAACATTCAGTAGATATCTGAACTAATCTCCATATTTGATGCAAGCACTAATGCTGATCCTACAGTAGAAGGCTAGAGAAACAAATGGGTAACGACAATCCATTAGAGAATATATTTATTATATAGATATTCCTTCTGTTTAATTGTATTCTTATAGGATGTTTCTAATTTCGTTATCCCTGAATTCCATCCCTTAAAGACTGATGAAATACAGTGTGCTCAGCTGAGTCCACTGGTTTAGCCAAGTTGGATGTGTTTTAGATACGCTTCCACAGCCCCTTATGCCATAAGGGTTTAGCGTGTCCACAACGCGTGTCCAACATGCAGAGAGACTAATAGTGCTCATCACATGCAAATGCATGTTGATGAAGCTATTAGCTATGCTCCCCAAATACAAAAATTAATATGTGCGCCAGACATGCACATTTTTATGCTCAGAAATTAATACCTGCTCAGAGCAGGTATTAATTTCTGAGCAGCCCAAAAAGTTGTACAGAAAAGCAGAAAATACTGCTTTTGGTGCACTTTTATTGCATTGCCCCCCCCCCCAGTGGGAAAGAAGGCATTCAGGTGCTACTTTTCGGAAAACATGGTGAATCCCTATCTTACCATCCTTATCAATCTTGGACAGCACAGTGGGAGGGTCTCCATTCAGAGAAAGGTTTGCATAATGTATTAGTTTTTATTTGTGCTCTTATTTAATTGCTTGATTGTTATGTATGCACATTGGAACCCACCAATTACTTTGGACCGAGGAGGCTATGAAATAAATAATTGATGACATTATTGAATTCGTGTACCACAGCTTAGTGAAGCTCATGGCCATTTACCTTGCATGGCCGTGGCCAGGAACTTCAAGCATTTCTGAGTACAGTATCATGTGATGGCAAGGCCACAATTTCTTAAAAGGGCCACAAAGCCAATGACAATCTCCCTACCTTTGTGTCTGAAAATCCTTGGGAATCTAGTGACCTCCCCAACCTCCCCCACCCCGGGTCCCATTTTCAAATGTAATACATTAGGCCCCCTTCTCAAGCCTCAAACACTCATTCCCATCCCATGGAAAAAATGCCTCCCTCACTCATCCTCTCCCTGACTCTCCAGGCTTGCCAGGAATTCCCTGTGGTTCTAAAGGGGATTGTTTCTGCCCCACCAGTGCCATCTTTCAAAATGGAGCTGGATGTCCCCAGAAGCTTTTTGCTACCTCCCCACCACACTCAGCAGGGAATTGTTATCAAGCACAGGGTGAGGATCCTATGGGTGAGGATGAGATTAGGAAGAACACAACTTACTTCTTTTTACATTTGATCATGAGAGGGAGTATGGTGGGATGTAAGGATTATGAGACATGAGGGTGGGGGAATTTTCATTGGCTCTGTAGCCCTTTTAAAGATCTCTTGGAACACTGGTAGATGAGTTAACATTAACATACTGTTGATCTTGGGGGGTGGGGGAGGTAATAATTACACCTCTGAGAGATATAGCTAACTTTCCTGGAAAAATACTGCTTGCAAAATTGATTACAAGCAGTTATTCCTTTTACATAATAATAAGCTCCTTTTCATGCATTTGTGTGCAACACAGCTAATTATTATTTGCCATGCATTGGGCTGTATTTTTCCTGCAATAACACTGCATTATGACAATAACACATATTACTGGCCAGATAATGCACCTTAATAAGTCTATAACAAATATTGTCATAACACGGCTTAGTAAATAGACCTCAACAAACAGGACGATACCCTTTTCCTGCTGAAGTCATGTATATGGAACCTTGGTGTCCTAATCAACATTTTGTTCTCTTACCATCCCCATGTAAGAAGTTCACTAAAGTTCGGCTTCTACAAGCTAAGGGTTTTGTGTGGCCTTAAATTTCTTTTAGACAAGCTAGATTTTCAGACTGTTCTACAGGCTTCAATCCTGCCATTAATCGACTACTGTAATGCCATTTTCAACAGCTTAGGAGCTATGATTATAAAACCTCTCCTTTTGTTAAATGCAGCTGCCTGTCTGATTTCAGGTTGTAAAATACCTACAGTACCTCAATGTGATGCACTTTGAAGTACTGAAAAAAGTGTGAAAGCAGAATATAAATCTAAATAAATAAATAAAATAAGGGATCATATTAAACCTGTGATAAAAGATCTCCATTGGCTTCCAATTGTAAAACACATCCAGTACAAAACAGCAGTCATTGTATTTAAGTTGATCTCTTCCTCTGTTACCCCATGATGCAATGCCCTGCTACATATGTACTGTCTGACACGACATTTATTTTCATCACAAAGGCGACTCTTGAATGTACCATCTTTGCGCCACACCAGTCTGAGCAGTACTAGAGACTGTACCTTCTCGGTTACAGCACCCATTCTCTGGAACTCCTTTCCAGAGGCATTGCACCTGGCTGACAGAGTCAAAGCTTTTAAAACTTTGCTGAAAACCTGGTTATTTAAACAGGTATATTACTAGCTTTTTGGGACTTTGAATTAAGTATTATCTCTACCCCAATATATAAAAATGGCTCCATGGGCAATCCTGGAAACAATAGACAAGTTAGACTGACTTCCGTGCCTGGAAAAATAGTGGAAAGTGTTCTAAAGATCAAAATCAGAGAACATATAGAAAGGCATGGTCTAATGGAACAAAGTCAGCATGGCTTTACCCAAGGCAAGTCTTGCCTCAAAAATCTGCTTCACTTTTTTGAAGGGGTTAATAAACATGCAGATAAAGGTGAACTAGTAGATGAAGTGTATTTGGATTTTCAGAAGGGATTTGACAAAGTAGGAAAAGTAAAAAGTCATGCGATAGGTGATGATGTCCTTTTGTGGATTACAAACTGGTTAAAAGACAGGAAACAGAGAGTAGGATTAAATGGAGTGCCTCAGGGATCTGTACTGGGACCCGTGCTTTTCAAAATATTTATAAATGATTTGGAAAGGAATATGACGAGTGAGGTAATCAGATTTGTAGATAATACAAAATTATTCAGAATAGTTAAATCACAAGCGGATTGTGATAAATTGCAGGAAGACCTTGTGAGACTGGAAAATTGGGCATTCAAATGGCAGATCAAATTTAATGTGGATAAGTGCAAGATCATGCATATAGAGAACAATAACCCATGATATAGTTACCCAATGTTAGGTTCCATATTAGGAGCTACCACCCAGGAAAGAGATCATCATAGTGGATAATAGGGGTGTGCATTCGGATTGACCGCATAAGTAAAACGCTACTCATATTTTTTTTTAACTTAAAAAAATGATTCGACATAAACGATCGGATTTCCCACATATCCAACATAGATATGTTGGATATGTGGGAAATCGCGATTGTTGAGCCAAAATAAAAATATAAACCCCCTCACCCTCCTTAATCCCCCCCCCCCCGACTTACCACAACTCCCTGGTGATCGAGCGAGGAGTGAGGACGCCATTTCTGCAATCCTTGGCGAGAAGCATGTGACGTCGCGCCACGTCGAGTGACGCGGCGCCACGTGATTCTCGGCGAGTTCGCGCCGGACGGCTCGTTCGGCCCAAAAAGAACTTTTGGCCAGCTTGGGGGACCTCCTGACCCCCCCAAGCTGGCCAAAAGTTCCTTTTGGGCCGAACGAGCCGTCCGGCGCGAACTCGCCGGGAATCACGTGGCGCCGCGTCACTCGACGTGGCGCGACGTCACATGCTTCTCGCCAAGGATTGCAGAAATGGCGTCCTCACTCCTCGCTCGATCACCAGGGAGTTGTGGTAAGTCTGGGGGGGGGATTAAGGAGGGTGAGGGGGTTTAAAATTTTTTTTTGCACATATGTACATATACCCAACTCATTGAATTTTTTAAATTTCCATATTGACCGCAAGTGGGACCCCCTTTCGGACATAAGTAATATGAACATAAAATTTTGCTCTGCACATCCCTGGTGGATAATACATTGACATCATTGGCTCAGTGTTCTGCGGCAGTCAAAACAGAATGTTAGGAATTATTAGGAAGGGAATGGTGAATAAAATGGAAAATGTCATAATACCTCTGTATCGCTCCATGGTGAGATCACACCTTGAATACTGTGTACAATTCTCATCGCTGCAACTCAAAAAAGATATAGTTGTGATGGAAAAGGTACAGAGAAGAGCGACCAAAATGATAAAGGGGATGGAACAGCTCCCCTATGAGGAAAAGACTAAAGAGGTCAAAACTGTTCAGCTTGAAGACGGCTGATGGGAGATATTGTCGAGGTGTTTAAAATCATGAGAGGTCTAGAATGCGTACATAGGAACATAACATGGCATACTGGGTCAGACCAAGGTCCATCAAACCCAGCATCCTGTTTCCAACAGTGGCCAATCCAGGCCATAAGAACCTGGCAAGTACCCAAAAACGAAGTCTATTCCATGTTACCATTGCTAGTAATAGCAGTGGCTAATTTCTAAGTCAATTCAATTAATAGCAGGTAATGGACTTCTCCTCCAACGGCAGGGGAGAAAGTCTGATACTATGTGCATATCCAGCATAGCTCTCTGCTTCAACGGCATGGGCCAAAGTGTGATACTTCGTGCATATCCAGCATAGCTCTCTGCTTCAATGGCAGGGGACAAAGTCGGATACTTCGTGCATATCCAGCATAGATCTCTGTTTCAACGGCAGGGGACAAAGTCTGATACTTCGTGCAACGGCAGGGGGAATGAAGAAAAATGGATCTATATACAGACAACCAACAAGGACTGAATCACATAGTCTGAGTAAATAAATAAGCATGGGTGTAGCTTGCTTATTGCGGTGGTTACTACCCCTAACTAAGCTAGATATTTCACTTAGATGCAGCTCCATCACTGCTCTTTGCATTAATGGTGGGGGTGGAAGGGAAATAGAACCAAAGGGTTACTAAGAGCCAAGAGTAACAGAAGTATGAGAAAAATATAAAGTGCGACGCTTGCTGGGCAGACTGGATGGGCCATTTGGTCTTCTTCTGCCGTCATTTCTATGTTTCTATGATTCTATGTTTCTATTATCCAATCCTTTTTTAAACACAGCTATACTAACTGCACTAACCACATCCTCTGTCAACAAATTCCAGAGATTGTGCGTTGAGTGAAAAATAACTTTCTACAAATGTCATAATTAAATGATAAGTATGCACTAAAATCCAACCCCCCTCCATAACCCCGCCTCCATATGACCAAAGCCCCGCTCCTGCCCCATCCCTACCCCGCCCTGGCGGGCCATAGAAAAATGGTCTTGCTTGAAGCCGATCCCTGGTGCAAAAAAGGTTGGGGATCACTGGTGTAAATAACCGATTCACATCTACTCGTTCAAGACCTCTCATGATCTTAAAGACCTCTATCATATCCCCCCTCAGCCATCTCTTCTCCAAGCTGAACAGCACTAATCTCTTCAGCCTTTCCTCATAGTGGAGCTGTAGCATGGGTTACTTTTCCCTATATGCATCACCTTGCACTTATCCACATTAAATTTCATCCGCCATTTAGATGCCCAATTTTAAGAACATAAGAACATAAGAAAATGCCATACTGGGTCAGACCAAGGGTCCATCAAGCCCAGCATCCTGTTTCCAACAGTGGCCAATCCAGGCCATAAGAACCTGGCAAGTTCCCAAAAACTAAGTCTATTCCATGTTACCATTGCTAATGGCAGTGGCTATTCTCTAAGTGAACTTAATAGGTAATGGACTTCTCCTCCAAGAACTTATCCAATCCTTTTTTAAACACAGCTATACTAACTGCACTAACCACATCCTCTGGCAACAAATTCCAGAGTTTAATTGTGCGTTGAGTAAAAAAGAACTTTCTCCGATTAGTTTTAAATGTGCCCCATGCTAACTTCATGGAGTGCTCCCTAGTCTTTCTACTATCCGAAAGAGTAAATAACCAATTCACATTTACCCGTTCTAGACCTCTCATGATTTTAAACACTATCATGTCCCCTCTCAGTCATCTCTTCTCCAAGCTGAAAAGTCCTAACCTCTTTAGTCTTTCCTCATAGGGGAGTTGTTCCATTCCCCTTATCATTTTGGTAGCCCTTCTCTGTACCTTCTCCATCGCAATTATATCTTTTTTGAGATGCGGCGACCAGAATTGTACACAGTATTCAAGGTGCGGTCTCACCATGGAGCGATACAGAGGCATTATGACATTTTCCATTTTATTCACCATTCCCTTTCTAATAATTCCCAACATTCTGTTTGCTTTTTTGACTGCCGCAGCACACTGTACCGACGATTTCAATGTGTTATCCACTATGACACCTAGATCTCTTTCTTGGGTCGTAGCACCTAATATGGAACCCAACATTGTGTAATTATAGCATGGGTTATTTTTCTCTATATGCATCACCTTGCACTTATCCACATTAAATTTCATCTGCCATTTGGATGCCCAATTTTCTAATCTCACAAGGTCTTCCTGCAACTTATCATAATCTGCTTGTGATTTAACTACTCTGAACAATTTTGTATCACACCTGCAAATTTGATTACCTCACTTGTCGTATTTCTTTCCAGATCATTTATAAATATATTGAAAAAGAAGGGTCCCAATACACATCCATGAAGCACTCCACTGCCCACTCCCTTGCACTGAGAAAATTGTCGATTTAATCCTTCTCTCTGTTTCCTGTCTTTTAGCCAGTTTGTAATCCATGAAAGGACATCACCACCTATCCCATGACTTTTTACTTTTCCTAGAAGCCTCTCTTGAGGAACTTTGTCAAACGCCTTCTGAAAACCCAAGTACACTACATCTACCAGGTCACCTTTATCCACATATTTATTAACTCCTTCAAAAAAGTGAAGCAGATTTGTGAGGCAAGACTTGCCTTGGGTAAAGCCATGCTGACTTTGTTCCATTAAACCATGTCTTTCTATATGTTCTGTGATTTTGATGTTTAGAACACTTTCCACTATTTTTCCTGGCACTGAAATCAGGCTAAACAGTCTGTAGTTTCCCGGATCGCCCCTGGAGCCCTTTTTAAATATTGGGGTTACATTAGCTATCCTCTAGTCTTCAGGTACAATGGATGATTTTAATGATAGGTTACAAATTTTTACTAATAGGTCTGAAATTTCATTTTTTAGTTCCTTCAGAACTCTGGGGTGTATACCATCCAGTCCAGGTGATTTACTACTCTTCAGTTTGTCAATAAGGCCTATCACATCTTCTAAGTTCAGCGTGATTTGGTTCAGACCATCTGAATCATTAACCATGAAAACCTTCTCCAGTATGGGTACCTCCCCAACATCCTCTTCAGTAAACATCGAAGCAAAGAAATAATTTAATCTTTCCGCAATGGCCTTATCTTCTCCAAGTGCCCCTTTAACCCCTCGATCATCTAACGGTCCAACTGACTCCCTCATAGGCTTTCTGCTTCCGATATATTTAAAAAAGTGTTTACTGTGAGTTTTTTCCCCTATGACCAACTTCTTTTCAAATTCTCTCTTAGCCTGTCTTATCAATGTCTTACATTTAACTTGCCAACACTTATGCATTATCCTATTTTCTTCTGTTGGATCCTTCTTCCAATTTTTCAATGAAGTTCTTTTGGCTAAAATAGCTTCTTTCACCTCCCATTTTAACCATGCTGTTAATTGTTTTGCCTTCTTTCCACCTTTTTTAATGTGAGGAATACATCTGGACTGTGCTTCTAGGATGGTATTTTTTTAACAATGACCACGCCTCTTGTACACTTTTTTTCTAACAATTTTTCTCATTTTATCAAAATTTCCCTTTTGAAATTTAAGCATGAGAGCCGTGGATTTGCTTACTGTCACCCTTCTAGTCAGTAATTCAAATTTGATCATATTATGATCACTATTGCCAAGCGGCCCACCACCGTTACCTCTCTCACCAAGTCCTGTGCTCCACTGAGAATTAGATCTAAAATTGCTCACTCTCTTGTCAGTTCCTGAACCAATTGCTCTATAAAATTGTCATTTATTCCATCCAGGAACTTTATATCTCTGGCATGTACCGATGTGAATTGGTTATTTAATTTTTGGATAATAAAGGACTAGGGCGCACTCCATGAAATTAGCATGTAGCACATTTAAAACTTATCAGAGAAAGTTATTTTTTACTCAACTCACAATTAAATTCAGGAATTTTTTGTCAGGGGTTATGGTTAGTAGAGATGTGCATTCTTTTATCATGAATTAGGCAATTTCAACAAAATTGCCTAATTCATCCTGGTTCAGGGGACCTGAACCCTGAAATGGATTTTTCCCAAACTTCGGGGAAAATTCATTTTTCAAGTTAGTACAGGGGCACATTTATATAAAAAAAAACCAAACCACCCCAACCCTTCAATTTTACTTTATTACAGCCCCCACTATCCTGATCCCTCCCCAAGACTTACTAAAAGCCTAGGTGGTCCAGTGGGGTCTCGGGAGCGAGATCTCCCTCTTGGGTCATCTGGCCATCGGGCCTGCCAGGAATCAAAATGGCGCCGGTGGCCCTTTGACCTTATCATGTGACAGGGCTACCAGTGCCATTGGTTGGCCCCTGTCACATGGAAGGAGCAATGGATGGCCCGCGCCATTGTCTAAGATTCCGATACGGGGTTTTTTTTATTCATTTTTCCCGATCCGTACCACCGAAAAATGACACGTGGGAAAACAAATCTCATCTCTAATGGTTAGTGCAGTTAGTGTAGCTGGGTTTAAAAAAGATTTGGATAAGTTCTTGGAGCAGACGTGCATTACCTGCTATTAATTAAGTTGACATAAAATAGTCACTGCTATTACTAGCATCAGTAGCATGGGATAGACTTAGTTTTTGGGTACTTAATGGTACTTATAGCCTGGATTGGCCACTATTGGAAACGGGATGTTGGGCTTGATGGACCCTTGGTCTGACTCAGTATGGCATGCTACTGACTGCTATGGTTCTGTATTGAACCTCCTTTGTATTTATATGTTCTTGTGAATATTTAATTATATTTTTATGTCTGTTTCAACTATATATCACCTAGAGTACTGTTTTAGGTGATTTATAAATTCAAATAAAGATAAAGACGATGTCAGAAGAAGTCTGGATTCTTTCAATGTTTTAAATTTTGCATATGTAATACCTTCTGCAGGTTACCAGATTACCAGCAGTATTGTTTTACTTTAATTTTTAGTTTTTAAAAAAAACCCCTATCATATATATATATTAGTGATTTTTTTCTTTTTCTGATTTTTTTCCTGAAATTTTAAATGTTGGGAATCCAGGTGAAAAACTTTGGCAACCATCATGTTTGGAGAGTTTGTGCCCTGAGCATTAACTAATCAATGGAAAACCTTAGTCAATAGGAAGATAAGGAACTGTGTACAAAGTCATAATAGATAAGCTTCATTTGAGAAGAAACTACATTTTCTATGTGGTAATTGTGAAGAATCTCATTAAACAGAAGGGACAGTGAGAAGATAAATGGCCAAAGTCCAAGGTAAGGGTACAGAACATCACTGAATTCAACACTCATCATACCATAGCAAGGAATGTGTTGTCTGCTGTCTTGCCCTCAGGTGCTGATGTCCATTAGACCTTTGACTGCACAAGGTTGATACTGAAGGGTGGGATTCCAACATAAGAAACATAGTACAAAGTATTATCCAGCTGAATACACTCACGAGTAAAGACCACTTGAGATACAAGGCCAAAAGGAGACAACATAATGAGTTGAGATCTGGGGAATAGCAGAACCACCACAGGATGCATGTAGGCACACACTAGCATGAAATATGTCTTTCACGGTTTCTCCTCACTGTCCCACCCCCTTCAATAATCCCTTCTTATAAGAAACCCTCACTGGCTCTCCCTCCCCCACCACCAATCCACTCAAACCCTACCCTTCAAAATGCCACCATTCGTATGCAACTGTCCTTCCCCCTCCAGCAGATATACCCCCAAAAAGTCTCACACTCTAAACCCCTTTCTCAAGCACAGATGCAAAGGAGACTTACTCCCATTTTGATCTCCCCCCTCACTCAATTCCTTGGCCTCTCTCTAATCTTAATACTACTCTTTAACGCACAATCTCTCCAAAAGGAAACCCACCTACTCCACGACCTCTTAACTGACTACAACCCCGATATCTGCGCTATCACTGAGACATGGTTTAAGGCCCAAGACACCCCTCTCATCAACCAGCTCCCTACAGACTCATACGACTTTTTCTCCATTCCCCGCAGAAAGAAGAGAGGGGGTGGCCTCCTCCTCGCCGCAAAGAAGGAATTCAATCTCTCATCCCAAAAATGCAATCTACCCAACCAATACGAAATTGACTTCTTCAAGTCCAAAGCGCTCCAAATTTGCCTTATCTACACCCCCCCCTGGCATGCTAGAAAATGACTCCTCCCCTCTCATTGAGTTCTTTGCTGACAACCTCTCCCTAGACCTTCCTACCATCCTCCTTGGCGATTTTAACTTACATGTAGATACCACCCCGCAATCCCCTGCCTGTGATGCATTCATCTCCTCACTAGAAGCCATGGGTTTCACACAGATCATACACTCCCCCACCCATAAGGCCGGACACACTTTAGTTCTCATTTTTACAAACTCTGCTGTCACCACCATGAACTCCCCCTCATGCCTTGCCGTACCCTGGTCTGACCACTCCATCATCCAAACCACCCTTGCATTGCAACAATCCCCCCTGCCCGCTCCTACCCAAGCACATTCCTTCAAATACCGTAAATCATGCCCACTTGACACCCTCACAATAGCATGCTCTGATATCTCAAACCAACTTGACCTATCCTCAGCTGACAATGCTTTCACCTCCTGGATTGATAGCACCCTCAATATAGCGAACACACACTGCCCTCTCACTGTAAAAACCATCAAACCTGCTCATCCAAATAGAAAACCCTGGTACTCAACTGAACTCAAGAAACTCAAAACCCACCTCAGAACATCAGAAAGACACTGGCATAGACATCCCTCACCAGCATCTAAAACAGCCTACTACCAACTTATGCACCAATACAGGAAAGCTACTCTCTCGTCCAAACGAGAATTCTATGCCACGAAGATCCAAGGCGCTCTTTTCTTTGATCTCCAGCCTCACCAACTCCCCCCATACACAAACACAATCCTCCTCTGCAATAAATCAATGCAATGAACTTGCACAATTTTTCCAAAACAAAGTCTCATCCCTCACTGCACGTTTCTCCTCGAACACTAAAAACGTGACGCTGCCCACCTTCAACATATCAGCTACCCTATCCTCCTTTGATGCAGCCTCTTCCCTGGAAATTGAAAATATCCTGCGAAAGATGAGACCCTCCTCCCATCCTCCGAAACTATCCCTACCAAACTTCTCCTGTCTATTCCCAAAGTCATTGCCAAACCACTCTCCTCCATCTGCAACCTTTCATTAGAACAAGGCACGGTTCCCAACCTCCTAAAACAGGCGGTGGTCAAACCTATCCTTAAAAAACCCAATCTTGATCCCTCCACCCTAGCCAATTTTAGACCCATCTCCAATTTACCTTTCCTGTCCAAAATCCTAGAAAAATTAGTCAACTCTCACCTATCTGAATACCTTGAACAAAACAACGTTCTTCCTTCCACACAATACGGCTTTCGAAAAAATATGAGCACCGAAAAACTACTACTTTCCCTGACTGACACCGTCATCAAAGGCTTCAACACAGGGAGTTCTTTTCTCATAGCCATGCTAGACATCTCTGCTGCTTTTGAAATGGTGAATCACACTATCCTCATCAACATCCTCTGCAGTATTGGAATCTCCGGCACCGCCCTTTCCTGGATTATTTCATACTTACAAAATCGTCACTATACAGTCTCCATTGATAGCAATGAATCCAACCCTATGAGCCTTAACCAAGGTGTGCCCCAGGGCTCCTCTCTCTCATCCACTCTTTTCAACATTTATATGCTTCCCCTCACTACCCTCCTCACCAAACTTGGTTTCGAACACTTCATCTACGCAGATGATGTTCAAATTCTTTTCCCCTTCACCGACTCCCCGCAAACTGCTCTTCAAAACTGGGAATCATGCCTGACCACCATCAACAGACTACTCACCGACATGCACCTTGCACTCAACCCCCAAAAAACTGAACTCCTCATCCTCTCTAACAAGCGTCCACTACCTTCCATTCCTCTCGCCTACTCCACCACGACATTCCCCACTCACACCCGTAGTCTGGGTGTCCTCATCGACAATCAACTCTCTTTCAAACCCTTCATCAAATCCATCCTTAGTGACTGCTATTTCAAACTACAAACTATAAAAAAACTCAGACCCCCTTCTCTACTTCTCTGATTTTCGCACAGTACTACAATCTATTATTTTTTCTAAGATTGACTACTATAACTCTTTCCTTGACCTCCCTGCCACATATACCAAACCTCTACAACTCTTACAAAATGCCTCAGCACGCATCCTCACTAATTCCAAAAAATGTGACCACATTACACCTACTCTTATCGATCTCCACTGGCTACCTATACACTCTTGAATCCTTTTCAAAGCTATCTCACTCATCCACAAAAGTATCACTAATGAAAACTCCGACTGGATCAACCCTCCCCTTCTTCCTCGCACCTCCACCCGTCCAACCCGCACTGCTCTCCAAGGAACCCTACGTACCCCTTCCATTAAATCCACCAAACTCAGCTCCACAATGAACAGAGCCTTCTCCCTAGCAGGTCCCACCCTTTAGAATTCCATGCCCCCTGACCTATGCACTGAAACCTCCACAGCTAAATTTAAAAAAAACTAAAAACCTGGCTGTTCATACAGGCCTTTCCTTCCTCCATGAACCGCCCTCCTGAAACCACCTAAACCTTTGAGTACACCTCCTTTATCTTCCAGCACTCCTGCCGTTTATAGCAACTCTCTCTTTCCCCTCCTCTTCCTCTCCTCACCTGCCCTCTGATCTTAACGCTTTTGCAACCTAACTTTTGTCTAATATTTTGTAAATTGTCCAACCTTGCCTTGCCAGTTACCGAAGTTGCATATCTTCCCGTTTTACCCCGCTTGCCTTCCTAGTTCCCAAGCTGTAATTAATCTATTCTGTCTGCTGTTCCCTAGTTCATAGTTTACTGTTCCATGTAAAGGCAACGCCTAAAGATTTTAGTTATCTGTAAACCGATACGATGTGCAAACGGTTGTCGGTATATAAAAATTTCTAAATAAATAAATAAATATAACCAAGTTCTGGCACTGAAAGCAAGCAAGGGCTCAGTATGTATACATAACAAGACTGAAAGCAAGGTGGGCCAGGGAGGAAAAGGGAGCCATAGAGCAGGTAGGAGCAACCAAACCAGCTGAAGAAAATGTATTAACACCTGTTGGAGATAGGATGGAAGTACATTCTGTCACAAAGTTTACATTGATTATTACATTCAGTGGTCCATGGACGACCTGCCCATGGACCTGCCCATGGACCACCGCTCTTAAATCCAGCCCTGAGCCTAACTTGTCTCCTTCAGATGCCAGGGAAGATCCCTGGATAGCTCCATGGCAGGCTGATGGATTCTGCCAGCCTCTGCTGCTCCTGCTAATGCTGATGCAGGCCCCACTCTGGATGCATGGCATGCTGGGCACTCTGTCTTTCTTCGATGCCACAGCCTTCCCGCGCTCGCACACGTCTTTTGGAGTCATTTTTTGTTACTTTTTGCTGAGGATGTATATAGAAGATAGGCCATATGGATTCAGAGTTTTCATCCAGACACAGATTAGTTTGAAGGCCACAGGCCAACCTCTGAGTGAACTGTTTATTGTCTTGCATTGTGAAATGTTTATGTACAGGCAAGAGCCTGTTTATTTAGTTATACACTATGATGAGAAAACTAGTCATTAGCATACTAAAGCCTGAGAGAGAGAATCAAGGCCACAGAGCTGTGTCTGAAAACTGATAAGAACTCAGAGGGAAGAAATAGGGCTGTTTTCACAAGTGTTTGTAGTATATAAGGGGAGATGAAAGAGGGAAGAGAGAGAGAGCCCTGGACGTGATGATATGGCTGATCTTTTGGAAATGTACGCTTTGTATATCTATGTAGCAATTGTTATTATCTACCATTACTTTTTCTATACAATCTGATTTTATTTGTTCTAACCTTCTATTGCTCAAATAAACTTACCTTACTTGGAACCGTGACATACTGAATCAAAGTTTGTGTGGTCATTTGTGTAGGGGATAAGCCCCTGGGTTCAAGCATCCAGATATAATCCCAGTAATTGTGAGTGTTTATATGAGATTAGCTCCCCCAGGTCAGTGCCCCTGGGCAGGATACCAGTGTGCATGGTCTGAACCCGTAACAGCGTCTGACCCTGCACTTCTTAAAGGGCCCATAGTGAGAAACAACCAACGGCGCTCGGTGATGACATCACTACTTAGGCCCCCTTCAGCACTTGCTCCTTGCCTCGGAAATGGTTGAATACCCCTGGTAGAGTGCATTGCCTCAGCCTCTTCCTGGTCATCTTTCTTATATTCATGGTCTTTATCCCTGCCTTCCTGGTCCTTGTCTTGGCAGTCTCTGGTCTTCCTTCCTGAGTTCCTCATCTTTGTCCTGTGGTCAGTCTTCAGTTCTTCATCTTCATCCTATGGTCAGTTTTCAGTTCTTCAGTGTTTTCTCCTGCCTACCTATGCTGTTCCTTACCTCCCTGCCTGCCTATCCATCCTGTCTTCCCTTGGATGGATTTCTAGTTCTGTTTTCGGTTTGATACTTGACTATTTTGAACTCTGCCTGCCTCTGACCACTGCCCGATTCTCATCCACGATTGAATTTTGCCTGCATCTGACCTCTGCCTGACTCTTGACTCCTCCTGAATCCTGCCTGCACTGACTACTGCTCAACCCTGACCACACCTGTACCCAGCCTGCCCCAGACCATGATCTGTGACTCAACTGCCTCCACAGATGTCCATCTCAGCAAGTCCTGCCAACCCCAGCATCTGAGGGTTCTATTTAAGGGGAATGTCGGCTGGTATAGGTGAAACTCCAGTTGGGCCTCTATAACAGCCAGCTCTGCCAGCTGACGGTGGGGACCTACCAGGTTCCTTCCTACAGGTGATGCCAACTCCACCTCAGCCCAAGGGTCCATGCCCACAGAATAAAGACTGAGCCAAACTGGAGGTGAAACCTATACTAATATTTAGTTTCTGACTCACTGTAAAAAGAAAGATGACTTGCAAACACTACAGACTTATATCATCAAAACCTGATGTTCATGCTATTCTTCAGCACTCTTAAAATGAAAATGTGAAACCTTCTGAACTAAATAGAAATATTGGAAACTGTAAAATAATGTCAGAAGAACAATAGTATATCCAGCAGTATATCTAAATTACATTTTTTGTTGGGAGAATGATGTTGTAGTAGTTAAAGGCTAGTTTTGGAACAATAACAGTGCAATGTTATCATTGCACACTCATATTTACAATTATGATTAAGTATCCCATTTTGATTTAAATTTGCAAATTAAACACTACTATTTCAGAAAAGCCAGCCATGGGTGATTTGCACATTCTTAACAACTTTCTGCTTGCTGCATGGGATGGCATTTTATTCCAGCTGTGCAGTCATTGTAAATTTTATTCCAAAATGTTTGATAGTTGGGCAGAAAATGGTGATTGAATCCAGGTGCAGATCATTAAGTCTAATATGCAGTTCTTTCTCTTTTGTTTCTTTTCTTTTACCATAAATATAGCAAAGACTATTCTTTCTTTCCCTTTTAATTGTAGTGGGGGTAGATGGAACATATAAGAAAAGAACTATCAACCATATTCGACAGCATTGACAAACAATGCTGGAAAGCTACTTTGCTCTGTAGAAGGATGCCATTTACTAACTCCAAAAGAAGAGGAGCCATTAAAATGAATCAAACAGCTGTGTACATCTTTAAGTAAGATTTGTGCATTACTAAGCAACATATTGTAATAAATGAGAATCTATTGTACTGCAAGCAGTATTATGAAGGACTTAAAATCCCATAAAATATCATTAACAGTATCAAGGATTTATGTATCACTTTTGTAATAAACCTGGTACTTGTCAATTAAATCAAAGCAATTATACTTTTCAAAAACTATTTTCATGTGCATGATGATAAATAACTCCTGCATCGTGGCAAACTCTGATGTCTCTTGAATTACATTTCACATAACTTTGGCTGGAAAAAATATTTCATTTTTATGAACTCTTGTGTAAGTTGCAGACTAAATAAAAAGGTAAATTATGAACAGGTTAGGGAAAATTGTTCACCTCTTATTTCAATATAGAATGCAAAGTAGTCAACTTCTCTTGTTTAAATAGGTTGGAAGTCAACTAAAAATACATTCAAATATAATCAGAATTTTATGCTTGCTTGAAGAAATGTCTTTGGGTATGGAGTAAAATGTAAGGTTGACTGATTCTGGTTGCCAACAATACAATATATGGAATGACTGAGGTAGATGTAAACAGATTGAACTGTGACAATTTCTAATTCAGGAGCCTACTAATTGAAGATTTATTTTCATATTTTGTATTCTGCTTGCTGTGGATGGCTTCATGCAAAATGCCAGCAACATGTCTCATACTCACAAGAGTAAGAGTCAGCAGAATTTTATTAGCTGGTCTTCTGATCAGAAGTCAGAATAAATTCAATATCTGTTTTACAGGAAAACACAGAAAGTGATTGTATAGTGGATTTTCTTTTTTTCATATATAAAACAAAGCTTACAAAGGAGAAAAAAATTGCAATTCATTTCCCCTGCTAATCAAGCCACAGGAATGCAGCCATGCAGCCTACAAAAATACTGCTACTTCCTGAGTTACTTCCCCATCCAGACAAATGTAAGTGTAAGCCACCTTAAGAAGGTTGGAAGAAAAATTGCATTTGTGTTCTTTATGGCTAAGAAAACAGAGCAGTTAATTAACATCTCTTACCTGATCAGAAGTCAGGAAAAAATTACTTAATGATCTCTGATTCAGGCAGCTTGAGGAGGGGTGAAAGAGGAGGGATGCACAGGGATTGGGAAAGGAAATTCCTCAACAAATTACTGATGCTCAAAATTGATTTAAACATCAAAATGATATGGTGATTCTATTCTTACAATTTCCATATTATCAAACAGGACTGTACAAAAGGAATAAAGACTTCTAAGAGTTCTTGTAAATAGAGAGTTACAGCAGTGTAATTCCACTGCAGGTTGCACATTAGAAGAGCCCACAGGTGCACCCAAAGAAAATCCTCTCACAATTAGAAACAGAAGGTTGGGAATTATTAGAAAGGGAATGGTGAATAAAACGGAAAATGTCATAATGCCTCTGTATCGCTCCATGGTGAGACCGCACCTTGAATACTGTGTACAATTCTGGTCGCTGCATCTCAAAAAAGATATAATTGCGATGGAGAAGGTACAGAGAAGGGCTACCAAAATGATAACGGGAATGGAACAACTCCCCTATGAGGAAAGACTAAAGAGGTTAGGACTTTTCAGCTTGGAGAAGAGACGACTGAGGGGGGATATGATAGAGGTGTTTAAAATCATGAGAGGTCTAGAACGGGAAGATGTGAATCGGTTATTTACTCTTTCGGATAGTAGAAAGACTAGGGGCCACTCCATGAAGTTAGCATGGGGCACATTTAAAACTAATCGGAGAAAGTTCTTTTTCACTCAATGCACAATTAAACTCTGGAATTTGTTGCCAGGGGATGTGGTTAGTGCAGTTAGTATAGCTGTGTTTAAAAAAGGATTGGATAAGTTCTTGGAGAAGAAGTCCATCACCTGCTATTAATTAAGTAGACTGCTATTACTAGCAACGGTAACATGGAATAGACTTAGTTTTTGGGTACTTGCCTGGTTCTTATGGCCTGGATTGGCCACTGTTGGAAACAGGATGCTGGGCTTGATGGACCCTTGGTCTGACCCAGTATGGCATTTTCTTATGTTCTTATTCCAGCAGAATACAGACAATGAGAAAAAATGTTCTCCTATCATTTTATATCTGCTAGACTTGCAATTTGGAAGACAGTCAAAGTGCAGAAATTAACATTCTTGGCCAGAAATAAAGATTTCACAGGAGGATGTGACAGTCCACCAATATGGCTTCTTAAGATTGGGGTTCTCTAAAGCTTCCAAATAAAGCTCAAAATATTGTTTCATTGATTTTCAATTGGTCAGTTTATCTTTCCACAATCAACTGGTAATATATTGTCCATACAAAGGAAAATGGTGGATTTAAGACTTTTTATTTACTGGGGGAAGTACAAGCCAGAAAGGGCCATGGAATGCAGCTCTTCCTAACATGGCAGCGAACTCCACCCTGCAGGAGCAAGTGGGGAGCCTTTCATGAAAACTGACAATCTTACCCACCTAGACTTCCAAGAATGGATCCAGGATTTGAAAGCAAAGTGGAACCACTAAGAAAGCACACACAGTGGAGGAAGTGATTGGACACTTGACTGAGGAAGGAATCATCAGCATGAAGTCAATTGCAATAGGATTTACCCTAAAATAAATATACAAAATGGCAGATAGATTCTAATGGAGGGAGAAGATTGAACTGTAATTCTGAAGCAACAGTACAAGAAGTAAGCACGGCTGCCTGAACACTGTCTTCTTTTCTGAATTATGTTTTGCATATTTTTATACTCTTTTATGCTTCGGTTACATGAAGATACTGCATAATGTCTGCCTCTCGCTAGTATATAGGTGATACGGAGTTATTCTGATCTTGCACAGTTCTGTCGAGCATGATGAATGCAAGTTTCATTAACTGCTTATCCATGTTTTTTCTTAGGTATCAGTTGATATTTGGGAGTTAATGTTGTCTTTTGGGGGCCAAGGAGGCCATTTTGGTGAGAATTTTCATTCCTCCAAGGTCTGGCATACTAGAAGCTAGCATACTGCTAAAATGTAATGCAAGGGGGCGGGGGGGGGGGGGGGGGGAGATAGAAAGGGAAGGTAATTCTTGCTTGAAGTGCTGGTGCATGGTAGTGAATAAGCTGGAGTTATGTGTCTGGGATAACAGAGAGAGGGTTGGGCAAAAGGGAGCTTTACAGGAGGTCTTATAGTGATTTTTTCATTTACCTTAGTTTTTCAAATGTTGGCATCAATATGACTACTATTAAAGTGGTTTCCCTAAACGTAAAGGATCGAAATTCACCTATGGAATATCAGCTTTTATTTAAAGAAGATAGGAATATCTATGCTTTTTCATGCAGAAAATGCTTTTAAAGAAACAGGCCTGAATTATGATGTGCAGCAAATATTTCCACTGCATACTTATTTTTACCTCTGATTTTAGTGATCCTAATTTCTAAAGAGGTGCCTTTTGATCTGATGGATGTGAAGAAGGATAGGGAGGGGAGATATATATTTTTTGAAAATACAGATGTACGGCCATTTTATCTTTGCTCAGTGATATGGTCCTAATATTAATCATAGATAGTTTTGTTCTTGGAGGAAAAGCTATCATTGAGGGCCATTTGATAGTAGGCAGAGTATTTAACATTATTATCTACCATTTAGGGTCATTTATCAAAGGGTTATCGCACGCGATAAGGCTATATCGCGTGCAATAAGCCTCTATCGCACGAGAAAAGACCCTTTTCGCGTGAGATATCATGCAAATTAGGGGGAGGGGAAGAGTCGGGGCAAGGAGGGGGTGGGGTGGGGAGGGGGTGGACTCGGCAGTATTTTCGTTGCCGGCGATAATGTTACCCACTGTTATCGTCGGCAGTAGTACTGAAGAGCACCACCTGTCACAGAGGCGCTATTCAGTACGAAATCCGGCAGTGAAGACACCACGGTGGTGCAAAGGCAGCCGGCTTTCGCAGGACCGACCCGCGTTTCACAGGATTCATCATTCATGCAATGAATGATGAATCTTGGCCATTGTTAGATAATTGTAAACATGGGGATACTTCTTCAAAGGTACACATGCATCACTGAAGAACTTTAGCAATCCATTAGGTCTGATGAATATTTGGAGACTGTATAATCCAGTTAAGAGAGACTATACTTTTTATTCTAAGCCCATCAAACTGTCGACCTACCCAGGGGTGTAGCCTGAGCAGAACTAGATTCCCTCTCTGTGAATACACTTCTGAGAGGAACTATCTATGTAAGCCAGCAAAAATGCACTGAAATAAAACATTGCTTTAATTATTACAGTAGAAAAACTGTATCAATCTATTCAAAAAATTAAACATTCAAGCAATACTAGCATTCATAAACAGTGCTACTATTCATATGCAATATAAAAGTTATACTACATCACCCTTTTTCTTAGAATACTCAAACAGTGTGAAAAGTGGAATATAAAATCAAAATCAAAATAAATAAATAAAATAAATCCATGAATATTGTTTTTATATTTACTGGTACCAAGTCCTGGTATACCTTAAAATTATCAGTGAGCTCATTTTAACCCTCTTCCCCCTCACCAGAGATGCCTAATGTTCCTTGACCCACAGCAACTGCAGCCTCGTGACATATTGTAATAGGGAAAAATTATTAATAAATGAGTCCCTTGGGGGGTCATTTTTCAAATCACAATGGTTCATCGTGAGTTGCAAATCCAAATTAGGGAAAGGGGAGGAGTTTAGGTGGGATTTAGGCAGGGCTAAGGAAATTTAGGGGCCTTTACCGCTGTGGGCAATAATGTATTGCACATTATCACCTGTATTAGCATCGGAAATAGCTACAGCTATTTCATTGGTGCTATGGGGGTGATAGAGTGCAGCGTACCACAACTACTGTGGGTAAAAATGCACTTTTGTGATGCGGCAGATTGCTCACTATCACCCTCTGTCCCTTTTTTCCCGCTGCATTTCATTTTGATATAATTGATAAATCCTCTTGTAGGTTTGTAATCCAATTTTTTGTGATTGATGTTGATAAATAATTATTTTTTAATAAGAAATTATCTTTTAATAAGAAATGTTATAGTTACTGAGTTACCTTTCCACTTCTGGTTTCTTCTCCTTCCTGGTTCCATTAACCCTGTTCATTGTATCTTTGTTATTGTTGTTATACACCTGTTCCATGTAAACCAATATGATATGATGGTAAGAACATAAGAACATAAGAAAATGCCATACTGGGTCAGACCAAGCATCCTGTTTCTAACAGTGGCCAATCCAGGCCATAAGAACCTAGCAAGTACCCAAAAACTAAGTCTGTTCCATGTTACCATTGCTAATGGCAGTGGCTATTCTCTTTCGGGCGGATTTTCAAAGCCCTGCTCACGTAAATCCGCCCGGATTTACGCGAGCAGGGCCTTGCGCGCCGGCGAGCCTATTTTCCCCTTCCGAAAACCCCGGGACCTATGCGCGTCCCGGGGTTTTCGGAAGGGGGCGTGTTGGGGGACGGGACCCGATGACGTGGCTTTTCAGGGGCGGGGAGCAGCATCGGCCCGGGGGCATGGTCCAGGCCTTCGGACCAGCCCCCGGGTCAGAGCACGGTGCGCCAGCAGTCCTCTGGCGCGCGGAGATTTACATCTGCTTCTCGCAGGCGTAAATCTAAGGACAAAGGTAAGGGGGTGGTTTAGATAGGGCCGGGGGGTGGGTTAGGTAGAGGAAGGGGGGGGAATGTGAGGGGAGGGTGAAAGAGAGTTCCCTCTGAGGCCGCTCTGATTTCGGAGCGGCCTCGGAGGGAACGGAGACAGGCTGCGCAGCTCGTCGCGCGCCGGCTGCCCAAAATCGGCAGCCTTGCGCGCGCCGATCCAGGATTTTAGAAGATATGCGCGGCTACGTGCGTATCTTATAAAATCCAGCGTACTTTTGTTTGCGCCTGCTGCGCAAACAAAAGTACGCGATCGTGCAGTTTTTAAAAATCTACCCCTAAGTGAACTTAATAGCAGGTAATGGACTTGTCCTCCAAGAACTTATCCAATCCATTTTTAAACACCACTATACTAACTGCACTAACCACATCCTCTGGCAACAAATTCCAGAGTTTAATTGTGCGTTGAGTAAAAAAGAACATTCTCCGATTAGTTTTAAATGTGCCCCATGCTAACTTCATGGAGTGCCCCCTAGTCTTTCTACTATCCGAAAGAGTAAATAACTGATTCACATCTACCCGTTCTAGACCTCTCATGATTTTAAACACCTCTATCATATCCCCCCTCAGTCGTCTCTTCTCCAAGCTGAAAAGTCCTAACCTCTTTAGTCTTTCCTCATAGGGGAGTTCCATTCCCCTTATCATTTTGGTAGCCCTTCTCTGTACCTTCTCCATCGCAATTATATCTTTTTTGAGATGCGGCGACCAGAATTGTACACAGTATTAAAGGTGCGGTCTCACCATGGAGCGATACAGAGGCATTATGACATTTTCCGTTTTATTCACCATTCCCTTTCTAATAATTCCCAACATTCTGTTTGCTTTTTTGACTGCCGCAGCACACTGAACCGACGATTTCAATGTGTTATCCACTATGACGCCTAGATCTCTTTCTTGGGTTGTAGCACCTAATATGGAACCCAACATTGTGTAATTATAGCATGGGTTATTTTTCCCTATATGCATCACCTTGCACTTATCCACATTAAATTTTATCTGCCATTTGGATGCCCAATTCTCCAGTCTCATGAATGTCGGTATAAAAAAAGTATAAATAAATTAATAATACATAAAAGGAATAGCAGCTAGGATATTCACAAAAATCCCTTTTCCACAGTCTGTCCTTGTTAATACACCTGCTCATAAGGCTGCTTAATGGGTGTATGGTCTCCACCTAGCAAGAGATGCAGGAAAACAGCCTTCAGCTAGCTCCAGGGACTCAGTGATTTCTTTCTTCAGCTCTGTTTACACTGCCTGTCTGTTCTCTTGTTTTAACTGTCCAAACCCAGTAGCAAAACTCACTATTCAGAGACTTGCAGTGACCAGTGAATTTCTTCTGCACAGAAACAACTTGTTATAAACTTTATATTATTCTTCAGTTGCTCAACCATGCAGGAAATTCTCCGCAACAAATACTCTTCAGAGAGACCCAAACAAGTGTTCTACTCTTCAGAAATCTCAGTTCCTCTAATTAAGGACAACTTACATCATCAGAAAACAGAAACTTTTGGAAATTTCTCAAGATTAAATCTAAGGTTTTTGAATTTTCCTCATTGTTCTTTGATTTCTTCCTTGGAGATGATCAGGAATTTCTATTTGAAATTTTGAGAAAGGCGGGTGAGGGGTTTAAATTTTTATTTGCACATATGGACATAGACTCAACTTATGGAATTCTCCATATGTCCATATTGACCGCAAATGACAAAAAACTGGTGGGAAGTGGAATAGATGAAAATCCTTTTACAGTAGAAAATGTGTGGGAAGAGCTAAAGAACCTGAAAGTGGACAAAGCCATGGGGCCTGATGGGATTCATCCAAGGATATTGAGGGAGCTCAGAGATGTTCTGGCAGCTCCGCTGTGTGACCTGTTCAATAGATCCCTAGAAACGGGAGTGGTGCCGAATGATTGGAGAAGAGCGGTGGTGGTCCCGCTTCACAAGAGTGGGAACAGGGAGGAGGCTGGCAACTACAGACCGGTCAGCCTCACTTCGGTGGTGGGAAAAGTAATGGAGTCACTGCTGAAAGAGAGAATAGTGAACTATCTACAGTCTGGAGAATTGATGGACCAGAGACAACATGGATTCACCAGGGGAAGATCCTGTCAGACAAATCTGATTGACTTTTTTGACTGGGTAACGAAGGAATTGGATCGAGGAAGAGCGCTCGATATCATATACTTGGATTTCAGCAAAGCTTTTGACACGGTTCCGCACAGGAGACTGGTGAATAAAACGAGAAGCTTGGGAGTGAGTGCCGAGGTGGTGACCTGGATTGCAAATTGGTTGACGGACAGAAGACAACGTGTGATGGTAAATGGAACCTTCTCTGAAGAGAGAGCGGTTTTAAGTGGTGTACCACAAGGATCGGTGTTGGGACCGGTCCTGTTCAATATCTTTGTGAGCGACATTGCGGACGGGATAGAAGGCAAGGTTTGTCTTTTCGCGGATGACACTAAGATCTGCAACAGAGTGGACACGCCGGAAGGAGTGGAGAGAATGAGACGGGATCTAAGGAAACTGGAAAAGTGGTCGAAGGTATGGCAGCTGAGATTCAATGCCAAGAAGTGCAAAGTCATGCATATGGGGAGTGGAAACCCGAATGAACTGTATTCGATGGGGGGGGGGGGGGGGGAAAGGCTGATGTGCACGGAGCAGGAGAGGGACCTTGGGGTGATAGTGTCTAATGATATGAAGTCTGCGAAACAATGCGACAAGGCTATAGCAAAAGCCAGAAGAATGCTGGGCTGCATAGAGAGAGGAATATCGAGTAAGAAAAGGGAAGTGATTATTCCCTTGTACAGGTCCTTGGTGAGGCCTCACCTGGAGTACTGTGTTCAGTTCTGGAGACCGTATCTACAAAAAGACAAAGACAAGATGGAAGCGGTACAGAGAAGGGCGACCAGGAAGGTGGAGGATCTTCATCGGATGACGTACGAGGAGAGATTGAAGAATCTAAATATGTACACCCTGGAGGAAAGGAGGAGCAGAGGCGATATGATACAGACTTTCAGATACTTGAAAGGTTTTAATGATCCAAAGACAACAACAAACCTTTTCCGTAGGAAAAAAATCAGCAGAACCAGGGGTCACGATTTGAAGCTCCAGGGAGGAAGATTCAGAACCAATGTTAGGAAGTATTTCTTCACGGAGAGGGTGGTGGATGCCTGGAATGCCCTTCCGGAGGATGTGGTGAAGACCAGAACTGTGAAGGACTTCAAAGGGGCGTGGGATAAACACTGTGGATCCATAAAGTCAAGAGGCCGCCAATGAAGAGTGGGTGACTCGCCAGAATGATGGCTACTGCCTGGAGACAATACCCTTATTCAATAAACGTACACATGCTTACTGTGACTCCAACATCGTTCTAGCTTCAACAGCTAGAGGAAATGTGGAATAAAGGATCTGCACTCACAAAGGGGGCAGTAGCTGGCTTGTTACGGCGGTTACTACCCCAAACCAAATAAGCCTGTTACTTCAATTTCTATGCATATACAGCATAGTTCTCTGCTTCAACGGCAGGGGAGAAGAAAAAACTGATACTACACACATCCAGCAGAGCTCTCTGCTTCAACGGCAGGGGAGAAGAAAAAAGGGTTCGCACTCACAAAGCGGGGAGTAGCTGGCTTGTTACGGCGGTTACTACCCCAAACCAAATGTGCCTGATACTTCACTTTCAATGCATATCCAGCATGGCTCTCTGCTTCAACAGCATGGGAGAAGAATAAACTGATACTTCAAGCATATCCAGCATAGCTCCCTGCTTCAACGGCAGGGGAGAAGAAAAACAACCAATAAGGGCTGTGTAACGTGGTCTGGGTAAAACAGATAAGCATGGGTGTAGCTTGCTTATTGCGGCGGTTACTACCCCTACAACCCCTAACTTATCAAGCTAGATATTTCACTTGGATGCAGCTCCATCACTGCTTTCTACATTAATGGTGGGGGAGGGAGGGAAATAGAACCAAGAGCTAAGAGAAACAGATAAGTATGAGAGAAAAAAGTGTGTGAAGCTTGCTGGGCAGACTGGATGGGCCGTTTGGTCTTCTTCTGCCGTCATTTCTATGTTTCTATGTTTCTATAAGACAGACAGCAGGCAGAGAATCAAGTTGAGATATTGGAAAATCTCACCCAATATCTGGAACATAAGACTCCACAATGGAAATCTGTGAAAGAGCTACCCTTCTAGTAACTTTTGCCTCAGAACAAGATTTGAGAATCATTATGAAGAATTTAAGAATATGTCGAGCCCTTTTTATAGGGCCCCTGTAAGAATTTTTCCAGATTTTGCTCGTTTAACGCAGCAGAGAAGAAGGGAATTTCTGTCTCCCAGGGCACGTTAAAGCTATGGGTTCATTTGTTTTTAGATAGCCCTGCAAATGCATTGTAAAGTTGCAGAAAGAATGTTTTATTTTTTATTATCCAGAACAGCTTAAATCATTCATAAATTCTAAGATGAATGATTACTGTTATATCTCCAAGTTAAGAACTAAGTGGGAAACATAAAGTGTATGTCTGTTGTCAGTGCACGTAAAGCTAATTTACATATATAATGAAATTGTTTGAGTTACTTTGAATTCTCCTATATATTCACCCCCCCATTTATATTGCTTTAAGGGGGAACTATATCAATTTTTGTATTTCTATTGATGTATATCTTAGAATAAAAAGGATGGTAATATGATATGAATGTTCCTATTTTTCATTTTAGTAAGAAATGTCTTACTTGTAATTTTGAAAAATCAATAAAGTATAAATTTAAAAAAAAAAAGGTAAATTGTATGGAAATTGCCCTCCCTTGATCTGCCTAAAAGTATAGATGGTCTTCTACTGTGAGAAGGTGCTCCCAGAGTAGGGATGTGCATCGTTTTTATGACGAAAGGAAATATCATACGATATTTCCTTTTTCGTCATGTATCGGGGGTCTCCGAAAATGATAGGAAAACCCCACAAAATTTTGTGGGCCATCCATTGCTCCTACCATGTGACAGGGATCGGCCAATGGCCCCGATAGCGCCTGTCACATGGTAAGGGCAAAGGGCCATCGGCACCGTTTTGTTTACTGGCAGCTGATGGCCCAAGAGCGGGAGATCGCTCCTAGGACCCCCGCTGGACCACCAGGGACTTTAGGCATGTTTTTGGAGGGTCAGGAGGGTGGGGGATTGTAAATAATTAGATCTGAAGGGTTGGGGTAGGTTTGGGGGGGTTTGTAAATAATTAAATGTGAAGGATCGGGGTGCGCACTAATGGGTTTGTGTTAGCGTGCACTAACGGGAGCTAGCACACACTAACAGGAGCTAGTGCGTGCTAACTCCTGTTAGCACGCGCTAAACAGGAAACGATTCCATACGAAAAAAAAATTTCTGATCTGTGGGAATATGAACTTTTCCCACAGCTACACAAAACCGAAAGTGGAAATGATCGGGCACCCGATGCACATCTCTATCCCAGAGGCATGTTTAGGACAAGGGAAGGAATTTGCAGTCACAGATTGTAATTTCAAATCTATGCATGGTATTTTCCAATGAAATTTCACCTGCACAGTAAGTAGTTGAAATGTTAAAGGGTACTTTGTATTCATGGACAGTTTTCAAGGAGAAGGTATGTACATCTTTTCCCTCTGAAAATGAAGTTTAATGTCTGCAGGGCCTATGTACCTAGGTAGGAAGTTTGAACATAGGCCTCATAATGTAAAATTTTTATTAAGGCAATGCTTGAGAAATACTGAAGTCCCTGCCTGGCAACATGTACTTAAAAACAATTATTTTTTCCCAGTGACTTTTCTGATTTTATTAAATAAATATAATCTTCTATGGGATAACAAGATCCTAATTTATTTAAAAATTGAGATGGAAGCAGATATTGTTATTCTGTTTTCTGATTCTCCACCCCATTCAAAAGTCAAGGATTCTGCTCTCAGGTAGGATTTTACTGATCATATTCTAAACAAAATGTAATCTATGCAAAAAGTGGGCAAAACGACAATGTCTTGAGGTTATGCACTCCAGAGAAACCGATTATTCCCTGGATGCTGAAGGCAAAAACACAAATGCACCCAATGTATGCATTCAAATTTATTTGCCCATATCCTGCTGCTGCTGCTGCTGCTTATTCATCTTTGGCATGTGTGTAAGGGGAATAATAGAGGACAGGAAGATTAATGCAGCTGAACCAACTTCAGTCACTGTCAGACACCACAAGCACTATGTGGTAGATTTTTTTTTTTATTAATGAGGGTTTAATGAAGACTTTTAATGGTAGCTTTTAGATAAAGCTTACATATCTCCAATTTTTGGAAACTGCTATGATAAATTGACTTTATTTAATGAGGAGGTATTTTTTTATGTAGCTCATTTTATCATTAAAGAAGCCAGTTTATTAACCTTGCCATTTCACTGCATATGAGCCTGTCCTGATTAGAGGACCTGGATACTGATGGATGAACACTTCCCCACTGTGTTGTACTAATGTAAAAAGGGGAGTGATGTCTCAGAAACAGCAAAAGCCATTCTGTGAAACCCTGATATGGTGTGAGCTTCAAAAGCAAATGACTTTCTGGATAATAATCTCCCCATTACTCTTCGTACATCATGTAGCTGAAATGTGACACATCAGGACAATTGTTAATTAAAGGTATTTCCAGAAGGAACCTTCTCCATTTAGACTGCATTCTACAGAGCAGACTTTCTCATTACCTAGATAACCTGATATCAAGAAGCCCTTATCTAACTGATTCAACAGGAGGAGCACTTGAAAAGTACAATAAACTCTGGGATGGATTGCCTTTTCTTTTCTGGCTGCTTTTGATTACCAACATTCACTTAATAAAGCAATGCAAACCACTGCCATTGCCAAGCAGTTTGGCACCTACAGTCAAGTGAAAAAATGCAGCTTCATCCTGTACACATCATAGCACCATGAGCAAGAAGACTGCTAAATGTTTTTCTTTTAATTGAAAACATAACACTATTACTTTTAGAATCTATAAATAGACAGAAATGTGATGTTGGTCCCAAACATGTGACACCAAGCCCCAAAACACCAATACACCTCCTTTTTGGAAAACAGAACAAGTCAGGCCTGTTACAGATCCCTATACAGAAACTATATGCTAGTAGAATACTTATCTCCATCACACATGCAGAACAAAGACAGACCAGTCACTAAATACCAAATAAAGAGACCATAAAATATAAACATGCAGACAAAAACTGAACTGAAAACTGCAACAAATTCTGTATGCAGTGCAACAATGGAAAAACAGAAATATCACCAGTCCTCATAAAACATCAAACAATTCACTAAGGGGCGGATTTTAAGAGCCCTGCTCGCCTAAATCCGCCCAAAACCGGGCGGATTTAGGCGAGCAGGGCCCTGCGCACCGGGAAGCCTATTTTACATAGGCCTACCGGCGCGCGCAGAGCCCCGGGACTCGCGTAAGTCCCGGAGTTCTCCGAGGGGGGCGTGTCAGGGGCGTGTCGGGGGCGGTCCCGGTCGTCGCGGCGTTTCGGGGGCGTGTCGGCAGCGTTTTGGGGGCAGGTACGGGGGCGTGGCTACGGCCCGGGGCGGTCCGGGGCGTGGCTGCGCCCTCCGTACCCGCCCCCAGGTCGCGGCCCGGCGCGCAGGGATTTACGCCTCCCTCCGGGAGGCGTAAATCCCCCGACAAAGGTAAGGGGGGGTGTAGACAGGGCCGGGTGGGTGGGTTAGGTAGGGGAAGGGAGGGGAAGGTGAGGGGAGGGCGTTAGAGGATTCCCTCCGAGGCCGCTCCGATTTCGGAGCGGCCTTGGAGGGAACGGGGGTAGGCTGCGCGGCTCGGCGCGCGCCGGCTATACAAAATCCATAGCCTTGCGCGCGCCGATCCAGGTTTTTAGCAGATACGCGCGGCTCCACGCGTATCTACTAAAATCCAGCGTACTTTTGTTTGCGCCTGGAGCGCAAACAAAAGTAGGCTATTTGCGCGCCTTTTAAAATCCGCCCCTTAGAGAATAGCCACTGCCATTAGCAATGGTAACATGGAACAGACTTAGTTTTTGGGTACTTTCCAGGTTCTTATGGCCTGGCTTGGCCACTGTTGGAAACAGGATGCTGGGCTTGATGGACCCTTGGTCTGACCTAGTATGGCATGTTCTTATGTTCAGTCTCACATACATGCTTTCACTTGCACATGCTTGCATGCAATCTCACTCACACTCACACATAAGAACATAAGAATATAAGAAATTACCATACTGGGTCACGTGCGATAGCTAGATAGGGGCGGAGCTGGCACCGGAAGAGGTGGAGTCGGGGAGGCATCGGGGCGGATGCCGCAGAAACTTAGCTGGCGGAGAAAAGATAAGACCCCTTATCACCACCAGTAGCGTGCACAATAGCACCACCTTTCACGGTGGCGCTATTGGGTACGAAAGCTGGCAGCAATAACACCGCAGTGGTGTGATCGTTGCCGGCTTTCACAGGCCCGCCCCCCGCTTCAGCCCCCAACCCTCCATTCTCTAAGCAAGCAGCTGATGTGCTTTCTCCACACAGAGATTTCGATTGTGCCATAAATCTGAAGCCAAACACTGAACCTCCCAAAGGAAGAGTCTACCCTCTTTCTGAAGGTGAGACCAAAGCTATGTCTACCTGTGTGTGTGTGTGAGAATGACTGTGTGTGTATACACGAGAGAGCAATGGTGTTAGTGAGAGAGAGGGAAGGACCCTGTGTAAGAATGCATGTGTGAATGAGACAAGGAAACTAAGTATGTGTAAGAGTGGGGACTGGTCTGAGTGACTGAGGTCAGGGCCTGAGCCGAGGGCACCTAATACCCTTGCACTGGCCCTGACCACAGCTGAAAATGTCCAACAGCTGAGTCCTCAGCTGTTGGACATTTCCCAACTCCATTTTCCAGCTCCTTTCCTCCTCAGGTAACGGCACCGTAGCTTTCTCTGCTGCCATGGAACCCGAGTCACCTGCAAAGTCAGTCCCCATCTGGCTCAGTTCCATGACGGGAAGGCAGGCCGAACATGGGAAATAGTTGTGGTGCAATTACTTCTCCTGGGCCTTACCTCTCCTACTCCTCCATTATCTTTACATGTATCCCTGCTTTGCAGATGTCTCGAGTTTCAGACTCGCTTTCATTGACTCCAGTGCCGGAGGTAATTTTATTCTGAAGTGCTTGGTCGAACATCTGAGGATTCCTACCACACCAATAGATAAGCCTCTGCTATTGTCACCCATCCATGGGAACCACTTCCTGGAGAAGTTTCATTAACCACCCAGGCCATTGGCCTATGCACTGGAACCCTACACTCAGAATCAATTTCCTTTCTAGTGTTGGAAAAAGCCATGCATCCAGTGGTGTTGGGTCTGCCGTGGCTTCAAGACTATATGCAACAATTAAATTGGGCTACCTTGGAACTGTCCCGGTGGGGACCAGACTGTCATGAGAGGTCTTGAACGAGTAGATGTGACTCGGTTATTTACACTTTCGAACAACAGAAGGACCAGGGGGCATTCCATGAAGTTAGCAAGTAGCACATTTAAGACTAATCGGAGAAAATTATTTTTCACTCAACGCACAATAAAGCTCTGGAATTTGTTGCCAGAGGATGTGGTTAGTGCAGTTAGTGTAGCTGGGTTCAAAAAAGGTTGGGATAAGTTCTTGGAGGAGCAGTCCATTAACGGCTATTAATCAAGTTTACTTAGGGAATAGCCACTGCTAATAATTGCATCAGTAGCATGGGATCTTCTTAATGTTTGGGTAATTGCCAGGTTCTTGTGGCCTGGTTTGGCCTCTGTTGGAAACAGGATGCTGGACTTGATGGACCCTTGGTCTGACCCAGCAGGGCAATTTCTTATGTTCTTATGTTCTTACTGTATGTATGTGTTCCAACTACTGTTCAAGAGTAAAGTTGAGCATAGATGAAATTATTGCAGAAAGGGAAAGATGCCCCCTCGAGGCAGAGCTTGCTTCGAAACATGCAGTCATGTTGGGTTTTTGTGGAAACGCCTGCCTTTTGTAAATTAACCCCCCTTTCCCTCACCTTTCCCAGCCTATTTAATTTCAAGTTACTGCCCCTTCCCTTCCCTTCCCTCCCCCCAATTATAATATCAGTTTCAATGTAAAGCACTGTTGGCTGAATTTGCTGTTATCTGGAAACCGATGTGATGTCTCGTGCGAATGTCGGTATAGAAAAATGTTAAATAAATAAATAAATAAATAAATAAATAACAAATAAATTCTAATGGAAGTGATTTTTTTTCTTACTTTCATGAAAAGAATACTGATTTTATGTGCACGAAGTTTTAAAATCATAAAAAATGTATTAGTGGATCTTTGATTAGAACAGATAGAACATAGTGGGTGATTCATTAAAACCTGTATATTCTTGTCATGATGGTATACTGCCTAAAAAGTGCAAAATGAAACATTTTCAGTAAATGCTGCTTGATTGCGCACGGATTGTGCATGTGACTTTTTTACATAGTCTCACTACAAGTCCATATCTTTGTAAGAATTCCAATGAGGTCCTCCAATGCACGTGCTGACAGGGTTTTCATTAAATTCTGCAAGATTCCATGGGCTTTTTCTTGCCATGAGATTGCAAGCACCACAGAGAGGCTCATTATTATCTTTTTAAGTTTAAAAAAAATTGCATTTGAAGTACTCATGCATATATACTTTACACTATATTTAGCACACTGTACATGTACACACAAACTATTAGCAAGATAAAAAGCTGATTTTCAACCACAATATACACATGTATCTTGTGTTTGAAAATTGGTTGGTTTATGCATGCTGAAAAGCATCACATATTTGTGAAGTGCCCTAGTGTGTGTATAGCTGCAGTCATATACTGTACGATAAAAGGAAAAAAATACTAATGTTTCACTGTGAAACAAAATATCTGAATCATGTTTGTGACTCATACTGATCTGCCCTTTTCTTGATATTTTTTCCTTTTATCATGGTTCATTTAAATAATCAGACTTGATGGGGATTTAGAAATGTCTTTTCTTTTCTTTTCTATTTCAATTAACATGAGTTTGGGAACCTGAAAATTAATGCTAGACTAAAGAATAACTCATTAAAATTAAAAAATAGATTGCTTAAAGTAGAAAGAAAAGGTTTTGTGCCAGCCAGAGACATAGCTCAGGTGGGCCTTGGAGTCCCAGGTAGAATAGAAGAAGCTCCGAGACAGGGAGAGCAGGCCCTCAAGGAGTGAGTACCTGATCCCTTAGAGAGACTCGGTGGTATTGTACTCACACAGCGATTCCACTAGACAAGAGGTCCGGCACTGGAACAGAAGGCAGGCCCTCGAGGAGTGAGTACCTGATCCCTTAGAGAGACTCAGTGGTATTGTACTCACACAGCGATTCCACTAGACAAGAGGTCCGGCACTGGAACAGAAGGCAGACCCTCGAGGAGCAGGGAAGCAGTACTGTGGAATAAATGGTAGTTGTACTCACAGATGGAAACTGTTAATGAAGTCTTCCAAGTAGAAAGGGTTGATGCAGGCAGCAAGTCAGGGAACATGGGCCTTCAATGAGCGAATACTGGTTTCCTGATAGCACCTGAAAGAAGCAGAAGAGGCCCCCGAGGAACAGGTACCCCATTAGCAATAAGAGTTCCAGATAATGCTGGAGTGGCAGAATAGCTTCAATACAGAGAGTGAATCCCATTCGTAGTGTTCCGGTTGCTAACTCTATTAGCTAGCAAAAGTTGTAGGCTTAAATATCCGGGCAGCGTGATGTCATCTCAGGGGGACGCCACTGAGGTTTGTGCCAACGATGAAATAAAAATGAGGGCGGTGTGCTCATGCGCGCCCTATGGTACCTTGGAGGAGCATGGCAGGAAGCAGCACCAAAGCTGGTCCGGGGACGCCGGAGAGGACAGCAGACAGATTCCATGGCAGCCAGTAGTCCGAGGTGTGCAGGAGGAGCAGCAAGAAGAGTGAGGTAGGCGGGGTGAACCTGTCGCAGACTGATGGTCGCAACAGTATCCCCCTTCAAAGGGCAGACTCCAACTCTTGTATCAGGTCTTGGTTTCCGAGGATGCATCTGGTGAAACTGATGAAGCATCTCTTTATCTAGGATACTAGCCATCGGCTCCCAAAAATTTTCTTTGGGGCCGTAACCTTCCCAAGACAGAAGGTATTCCCAAGTCTTGCCATGTCTTCGTATATCTAGAATGGCTTCGACCTTGTATTCTAGGTCTTTTTCTGCATTGATAGAAGATTGTTCAGGAGACTTGGATGAGAACTCACTGAGAATGAGTTGTTTCAGAACTGAAACGTGGAATGTGTTGTAGATTTTCAATCCAGGTGGTAGCTTCAGACTGTATGTAATGTTACCAAGACGTCGGAGAATTGGAAATGGTCCAACGTAGCAAGGAGCAAATCGAGAGGACACCTGACTCACTGGATGAACTAATGGCTTTGGCTCCTAGAATTGACCACCGGCTTCATGATAAGGTGAAAGAACTCAAGCCTAGTAAAGGACCGCTTCAGAAGGAGGTTCATGCTAAACCTGCACTTCGGATAGTTCCAGCAATACCTGTTGCCAGTGGAGAGGAACCGATGCAACTTGGTCGCAGTCACCTGACTTCAAAAGAGCGAAGACTTAGGAAGAGGCATGACCTGTGTATGTACTGTGGACAAGCTGGTCATAATGCCCCATGTCCAATTCATCCGGGAAACGGACGGGCCTAAGTCCTGCGGAAGGACTGTTCTTAGTCCTTACTACGCCTTCTCCTCTGCTCTCTCACCCAGTCTCTCTGATCTGCGGACCGTCCAAAATTCAAACTCTTGCCCTGGTGGATTCAGGGGCAGGAGACAACTTTATACTTTGACATCTAGTGGAACATTTGAGGATTCCCCTCGTCACTTTGAAGATTCCACTGCTCTTATCATCTATCCATGGAGAGCCTTTGCCGGGTGATGTGACCCGTCGCACCGAACCGGTAACCCTCCGCACCGGAGCCCTCCATACTGAGTTAATTTCCTTCTTTGTGTTAAAGAAGGCCATGCACCCTATCGTTCTGGGGTTACCTGGTTGCAATCTCATCAGCCTTAATTCGACTGGGCCACCTTGGAACTCTCCCGCTGGGGCCCAGGTTGTCATGGCAAGTGCCTTAAGGAGGTTTCTCCTGTCCTCTGCATGTCTACAACTCCAGTGATGCCAGGACTGCCGCCTCAATATACATCTTTTGGTGATGTGTTCTCCAAAGAAACTGCTGACATCCTTCCTCCACACAGATCTTACGACTGTGCCATAAGGCTGAAACCGAACACTGAACCTCCTAAAGAACGTGTCTATCTACTCTATGTAATAGAGAATAAGGCTATGTCCGAATACATCGAGGAGAATTTGCAGAAAGACCATCAAAGTCTCCAGCCGGTGCAGGCTTCTTTTTATGGGGAAGAAGGATGGTACCTTATGTCCTTGTATTGACTATCAAGGTCTGAACGAGATCACGATCAAAGATCGATATCCCTTGCCTTTAATCTCAGAGCTGTTCGACCGGCTTCAAGGTGCCAAGATATTCTTGAGACTTGACCTGAACGGAGCCTATAACTTAGTTCGCATTTGCTGTGGCCATTCTGGAGGGTATCTAAACCTCAAGACATCTCTGCTGAAGAAAATCAGGTTTACCAGGTGAATAAGGTACTGGATGGATGATGGAGGAGCTTGAGATAATTGCCTGCTCTCCTGAGAGGGGTTCAGCCCAGAGGAAAATACATGTGAACATGCCTCAAATATTCTAGACAAAGACCTCCTAAGGGCATTTCACACATCACATCCTAAAAAGCCTAAGCCCCATGGGGTTTTAGAGGAGGGGGGTACATGTTGGCTCAATATGGCCCCTACGCCATATTGAAGGGGACCAACACTAGGGTTTGGTCTCACAAAGCCGTCTGCTTTCCAAGAGCTGAAGCAGGTCTTTGTCCAAAAACCATGTCTCCATCACCCAGATCCCACACTCCCATTTATTATAGAGGTCGATGCCTCTTCTTCGAGCGTAGGGGCAATATTGAGCTAACATTCCAGTATAGGGGTTCTTCATCCTGCTCCTTTTTCTCCCAAAAATTCTCACCCACCAAGCAGAATTATGGAATTGGGGACAAGGAGATGCTAGCCAATAAGATGGCACTCAAGGAGTGACAGCTGTGGTTGGAGGGTGCGCAACATCGGGTCACAATATATATTTCAACCACATGAACTTGAAACACCTCCATAGTGCTCAACGCATGGCAAGCCTGATGGTCCTTATTCTTTGCCTACTTTGACTTTGAGGTGAGATATCAACCGGCAACCAAGAATGTTCGGGTAGACGTCCTCTCTCGATCCTTCAAGGTAGAAGATACACCTGATTTACCACAACATATTAGTGATCCATCCGGATCCTCTTCACCTCCACAGTGACTGTGCCCCCAGGAAAGCTGGAAGCCATGGCTGGAAACTATCTGTCCCAAGAAGGGTAGGCTCTCCTTTCTCTAGTTTAGCATATAGTTTATTGACACATAAACATTGGAAGACGTGAGAGACGTCTTGGCGGTGGGATTGGAGATCCTTTGAAAAAATGAGAATGTCGTCCAGGTAGATTGACACAGATGTACAACAGATCCCTAAAGATCTCATTCATCATGTTTTGGAATACCACGGGGGAGTTACACAGACAAAATGGCATTACCAGATCTTCGTAATGATTGTCCCGCGTGTTGAATGCCATCTTCCACTCTTTGACCCATTTTATTTGAACGAGGTAGTATGTCCCCCAGAGATCCAACTTCATGAATACCTTGGTTCCATGGAGGTGATCATGAAGTTCCAAAATTAGTGGCAAGGGGTAGCAGTCTCTTTGTGATCGCATTCCTACCCTGCTAATTTATGCATGGGTGTAGCAAACTGTTCTTCTTTGATACAAAGAAGAATCCCACCCCTGTGGGAGACATGGAAGGTCTGATGAACCCACACTAGAGGTTTTCCTTGATATGCTGGTACATGGCCCTGGTCTCAGGGAGAGAAAATGAATCACCCTTGTGGTGGAGTGGTACCTGGTATAAAGTTAATGGTGCAATCGAAGGGTCGATGTGCTGGCAGTATCTCCACATTACTCTTGAAAAATGCATGTGAGTAGTCCACATACTGTGTGGACAACCCCAATGAGGCCATGGTAAGAGGAAAAAGCAGCAGGGGCTTGATAGGAAGAAGGCATGAATTGTTGCAACAAGGGCCCCAGCTCATCAAGTGAAATGTTCCCCAGTTGAAGTTAGGTGAGTGGAGTTGCAGCCCTGGTATCCCTAATACAATGGGGTGCTCTGCCTTCTATATGTTGTAGAGGGTTATCTTCTCTATGTGTAGGATGCCGGAGTGGAGATGCAGCGAATCAGTGAGCAGTGTGATCCACCTCGGAAGTGGATCCATGTAGATCGAAGAGATGGTTAAGGGTATTTCCCAGGGGACCACAGGAAGTTTCAGATGATTCACAAGGGCCTTCACAATGAAGTTCCTGCCTGCTCCAGAATTGACCAATCCCAGTGTGGAGAATATGTGGGTATCCACAGCAATTGCCTCTGTAAGGGTGAGTTGGGGAGCAGAAGTGGTAAAGCCTAGGTCATATCCCTACTGGCTCCTAGGCATTTTAGTTTCCCAGCCTCTGAGGGCAGTGTGCCAGTAGATGCCATTTCCAAGCACAGTAGAAATAAAGCCCCAAGGTGCTTTGATGGTGTTTCTCTTCCAGAGCAAGTCAACTCTGACTGAGATGCATGGGTTTCTCAATCTGTGCAGTCCCAGGGGACGTACTGGTTCTGAAGCGGGTATTGGAGTGAGAGGGTGTAAGAAGGATGGAGCCAACTTTCACCTGTCTTTGTGGTGTTCGCAGTTCCTGAGCACATTACTGGAGACAGTGGTCAATCCTCCCCACCAGATTGATGAGTGTGTCCAGAGATCTGGGGAACTCCCATGTGTCTAGCTCATCTTTTACCCATGAGGAGAGTACCTTTAGAAAGATGCTTTGGAGACTATTTTCTTACCAGTTTAATTCTGTAGCCAAGGTATGAAATTTGATGGCATAGTCCATTAGGGAGCGAGCACCCTGCCAGAGGTACATAAGATTGTTCCCAGTGGTATACAGACAGCTGGTGTCATCAAACACCATCTTAAAGGCCTAAACAAACTGCTGAAGGTCCTGGAGAAGAGTGTCTCCATGGTCCACAGACCCAAGAGATCTGCCAGGTCCTGGCTTTGGGAATCTGTTGCATTTGTGGACCCTTGGACCAAGGTGAGGTTAGCACTTCCCACAGGGAGGAGCCCTGCAGGGCTTCACTGTCGGCAGACAGAGCTGGCTGGAGCAGAGGCCCAACAGGGACTTCACTAATACCAGCTCACGTTCTCCGCAGGTTGAGCCCCTGGATGCCAGGTCCTGCTGGACTGAGGCACAGGCTTCTGGATGAAGGAGGATCCATCATGGAAGAAGACCAGTGAGAAGAAAATAGGTCTATTCAGGCAGAGGTCAAGCCAGGCAGCAGACAGCAGAAATGAAGACAAACCAATGTCAGGGCAGGCAGCAATCTAGAGAAGTCCAGGAAGTCCGAGGTCAGCCAAAGATCCAATCCTGAAGAAGAAGCTGAGGTCCAAGTCAACGTCCAAAGCCATAGAGACAATCTAAAGGAAGGAAGACAAGGCAGGATAGCAGGGAGCAGATGAGCCGTGAATTACCAGATGAGGAGACAGGAACCGACGGAGGCACAGGAATAGGAAACCTGAGTCAGAGCACAGGAACTGCATGGAAAACAGCTACTTTACTGAGTTTGATGTATTGCCAAGGTGTCAGATGTTGGGGGAACAGGCCTTAAATAGGGAAGGCTTGGGACATAATCTGAGGGCGCCATGGAGGATTTTCTGCAATGGGCCCTTTAAAAGTGCACTGTTCATATGCGCCCACATGCCTTGGAACACCCCTCTCAGCTGAGCGATGGCCCTAGTGCGGCGTGTCAGGCCTTCATGGTGGCTGACCACATCCCCCTCCTGTCGGCATCAGGAGTCCCGCTGTGGCCCAGGAAGCAACGTAAGAGCGGCCAGTTGTGGGATGGGACCGTGATCGGCAAAACACATTTTCTTTTTCCCAATATAATACATTATTGCAGAAACATTTTATCAAATAAATAGCAAAAGATGATTTACAGTTGGAAAAAACTCAAAACTGATTGTGTGCACAGTATTTAATTTAAATATTTGTCCTTTCATTGCCATTAAACATAAAGCCCAGTTCCTTCAGGGATAAATATTGTCCTTTCAAAGCAATCTCTCTTTGTGTCCCCCTGGTTGTATTTAAAGGAGCTGTAGAATTTATAACTTGTTCCTTTATATTTTATCCCTTAAAAAAAAGCAAATTGCACCTGTTCTTGCAGAACAGGATGAATCACCAAAACTGACAAATGCTTCTTAACAATAGCACACATCTATGATGCCAGACTGGAATGTTGTAAAACAAAAGTAAAATAATCTGGACTTTCTTTGTTTTGAGCAATAACCAGTCATGATTTGCATAAAGAGGACATAAAAAATCTTTTTAGCATATAAAACTGGATATTCTTTTTCCAAAAACTAATTTGCCATAATATGAACCCTCTCCATGTTACCAGATGCTCCCGCTCTATGTATTCTCGCTCCAGGATGACTTAGGTACCCGCTCCATGGGGGCCTTGCCTCACTCCTTCTTACCCTCTGGAGTGACCTGCTACCAACTAGGATGCCTAAGGTACCCGCTCCTCAGGGGCCTTGCCGTGCTCCTCCCTACCCTTCGGGGTTGCCTGCCTATTACTAGGACACCTATGGTGCCCGCTCCTTGGGGATCTTGTTCGTCCAGGACCTCCGCTCCTTGGGGGTTCCCTTCTACTACAACTACCAGCATCAGAGTAAGTACTGCCGCTCCAGTTCTCACTTTGCATTGTCTCATCTTTCTCTCCATAGATCCTCGGCCTACCCCGCACCGCGGACCACTACCGGATCTATTGGCTTCTCCATTTAAGCTTGGGTTCTCGGCCTACCTCGCTTCGCGTACCACTACCGGACCCATCTCCCACTTGGGACCTGGTGAGAGTATGGACCTGCCTTTTCCACCCTGCAACCTACAGACAGAACATTGCCATCTGGTTCCTCCTCTCCTGGCTGGAGTCATCACCCGTTCCTCGGGATACCATCTCCGTTGCAGTACAATAAAGCTAATTCTCTGTGTCTATCTTTGCCTTGAGCTACTATTGCTGCAAGTGCCCACAGGGCCCCACCCTGTGGGAAGTGCTATCTCTTACAGCTACCAAGGGCCCAAGCCTCAATGTCCAAAATCCAACAGATTGCTAACTGTATGGACCCGGCTCAGCTCGCAGCCTTACAGGCCATTCCTGCCCTGGCCCAGTGGATTACAGAGCAACAGAAATCTCTGGAGACACTAACTGCCACTTTCAACCAGTTGAATGCATGACTGAATACGCCAATGGTTCCAGAGAAAGATTATTTTCCTCAAGTGGTTGCAGTTCATACCACTGTACCGCTACCAGCTCCTACAAGCTTCTCTGGTGATGCCCAGATGTGCAGGGGTTTTATTAACCAGTGCTGTATTCACTTCTCGTTGCAACCGAACTACTTTTTCAATGCTGTTTCCAAGACTAAGTATACCTATCACTACTCAATGGAAGAGCCCTGGCCTGGACTTCACCTCTCTGGGAACACAGTGACCCTGTTTTGAATGATCTGACTGACTTCTTGAATCTGTTCAAATCCGTATTTGATGATCAAGCGCGTCAGACCATCACAGGGTGTAGTCTTCTTCACCTTCAACAAGGAAGCAAGCCTTTACCAGACTGTTATTGAATTCAAGACACTAGCATCTGAGCTTCATTGGGACTTGGGATGACTATGTTCTATATTTTTATAGGGCCTCAACATCCATATAAAAGATGAACTAGCGGCTCGTGACTTGCCAGACACTTTGAAATCTCTCATTGATTTAGCTGGGAGAGTTGATCGCCCTCAAGCCATGCACACGACTTCAGCCCAATCTTCTGTGCCCAGTGAAGAGGAAGAAGAGCCTATACAGTTAGATCGCAGTCACCTGACTTCTAAAGAGAGACTTTTTCGCAGATGCTCAGGTCTTTGTATATACTGAGGCCAGTCCGGTCATGCTGTTCAGACCTGCCCTATCTGTCTGGGAAAAGGCCAGACCTAGGATCTGCTGGAGGACTTCTCCTGGGTCTAACTGCGCCCTCTCCTCCATTATCTCTCCCCGTCTCTCTCATCTCCGGAGGCCTTGAATTCTCAACACTCGTACTTGTGGAATATGCGGGAGGAAACTTTATGCTAAAAATAATTGCAGACCATCTGCGAATTCCTATTACACCAATAGCTACCCCTCTACTGCTGTCTTCCATACATGGAGAACCACTTCCAGGGGAGGTATCAATTCCAATGCAACCCATATGCCTTCGCACTGGGGCATTATACACTCAAAACATCTCTTTCCTGCTCCTTGAGAAGGCCATTCACCCCGTGGTACTTGGCCTACCGTGGCTAGAGGAACATACACCTCAGTTCAATTGGACCATCATGGAACTTGCTGAGTGGGGCCCTGGCTGCCATGATCATTGCCTACCCAAAGTTTCATCACTGCCCTGCATGTCAGCGACTCCCTCACTACCTGGTCTTCCGCTACAATATGCATCTTGTCAGGACGTCTTCTCCAAGCAAGCAGCAGATGTATTACCTCCGCACAGGACCTTTGATTGTGCGATAAATCTCAAGCCTAATTCAGAGCCTCCTAAGGGAAGGGTATACCCCCTCTCTATAACAGAGATTGAGGCCATGTTGGCCTATATCCAAGAAAACCTGCAAAAAGGGTTCATTAGACCTTCTAAATCGCCGGCTGGCACAGGGTTCTTTTTAGTTGGGAAAAAAGATGGATCTCTTCGCCCTTGTATCGATTACAGAGGTCTGAATGAAATCACCATCAAGGATTGCTACTCTCTACCGTTGATAACCAAACTGTTTTACAGGCTCCAGGGGGCCAAGCTGTTTACTAAACTAGACATAAAGGGGGCCTACAACTTGGTCTGAATCCATCACGGAGATGAATGGAAGACAGATTTTAACACCCGTGATGGACACTTTGAATATTTAGTCATGCCTTTTGGACTGTGCGTTGCACCAGCGGTGTTCTAGAATATGATGAATGATATTCTGCAAGACTTACTGTACCAATGCATGGTGGTATATTTAGATGACATCCTGATTTTCTCTCAGGACCTCCAGACCCACCAGGCCGATTTGATAAAGGTACTACAAAGGCTACGTAACAATCACCTTTATCGCCTGTTCCTTGTAAACCGGTACAATGTGCATACAGCTATCGGTATATAAAAAATGTTAAATAAATAAATGTGAAGCTTGAGAAGTGCGCTTTTCACCAGGAATCAGTGCCATTTCCAGGGTACATTGTTTCCAAGAATGGCTTCCAGATGGACCCTCAAAAGCTGAAAAGCATTCAAGAGTGGCCTCATCCCACTGGCTTAAAAGTCTTACGCCATTTCCTCGGCTTCACAAACTATTACCGTACCTTGATCAAGTACTACTCCACCTTAACAGCACCACTCACGGCCATGACTAGAAAAGGGGCTGATCCATCTCAATGGTCTGCTGAGGCTGTTGCAGCTTTCCAAACTCTCAAAGAAGTCTTCCAAATCAAGCCTTGTCTTCATCATCCTAATCCTCAGCTTTCTTTCATCGTCGATGTCGATGCCTCCGACATCAGCTTTGGGAGCAGCACTAAGCCAATATAATAATGCCAATGTTCTCCATCCCTGCTCTTTCTTCTCATGACGATTCTCTCCCACCAAGAAAAATTATGCAATCGGAGATAAAGAATTGTTAGCTATAAAATTGACTTTTGAAGAATGGCATCCATGTCTGGAAGGTGCGCAGCACCAAATAATGGTGTATGTCTATCATAAAAATTTGAAATATCTACGACATGCTCAATGTCTTAATCATCAGCAAGTGAGGTGGTCATTGATTTTTAACCGCTTTGACTTTTTACTGAAATACCATCCTGCAGAAAAGAATATTAGTACCAAAATTATAAATCCTGTATGTATAAATATAGCGGGAACAATTATTTTATGAAAATTCAAAGTGGCCTCATATAAGGTGCCCAGAGGGCTACAGGCTTCAAAAAGCTTTCAGCGGCAAGGGCCTTTTTTTATCATTGGTCACAATGAGACATTTAAAGCAGCTCCTGTACATGAAGTCAAAGAAGTATACACTTATCTTGTATGTACTCCAATCCCAATTTTGCGGATGAGACCTGGAGTTAAAAAGACAAGGTAGAGTCCGGCTGAATGAAGGAATCTGACGTGGTCCGACACGCTGTGTTTCAGAGAAAAATTCCTTCTTCAGGGAGTCGGATCTTATTTTTGCCGGAACTGAGGCTGTAATATTAAAACAGTACTTAAGTAGTCAGTGTATACTATAGCAACCCACTATAAATTAAACAAAAGAGCCTCTGGTAGGAGAAACTTACATTTATGAAGCATTCAAATTTGGCTGTAATGATGTGTGTACAATGTGGTTCTGCAACTAAACAATAATATAGAAAATGAATATAGAAGCAACATTTTAATCTGCCCCAATCACAAATTACCTTGCAGTACATAACTACTAACTTGATGCTGGTGAACAGTCTGTCGCCTTGCCGTGAAACATCTATCAGCAGCGGGGATGGATAAAAAGACGATGACATTTGAAGGTTGCGCGGGCCCAGCAAAATTTCGGGCCGCTGAATCAAATGTAACCTGATTTAGGTGTCTACGTCATAATCTATCAGGCGCGATTGAAACAAGAACGCTGGTATTGAAAATCACGTGGGCTGCAGCAATCATCTCAAATTGCCGATTAGGATGTATCCAAAAATGGATATCTACATCATCAGGACCTCTTCTTTATTGTAGATAGTCCAAATAGGGGCTTGTGCGTCATCAGTCACCATTTTAAACATATGGGTATTTAAAATCGCGCCGGCTACAGCCATCATCTCGATCCACTGAATACGATGTATCCTAAAAAGGGGGGTCTGCATCATCAAAACTCCTCCTTGATTATAGATGGTCCAAAAAATGGCATGTGCGTCATCAGACGCCATTTTGAACATATCAGCATCGGCAAACCATAAGGCAATGCTTCAATGAGTGTAGGACATGCAGTGCTTGTAGTCTGACGTGCAGCGTCCACAAAAAGGAAATAAAAATATGACCAAATGTGTAAATATTTAGAACCAATCCCTGAGGGAGAGATGATGGGGCAAACCAAGCAAAGAGAAAAAGGACAAAAGACGAAACCTCGATCATTAATCTTGAAATGGTCAAATAAGAGTGTACCATTCAATTTTTTTAATTTAAACTCCTGGGTTCCACGGACTGTAAACGGTAAATCCACTGGTGTTCTTTAAGATTAAGAGTAGATTGTCTGTCCCCTCCTCGCCAAGATTGGGTAACATGATCGATAATAAGCCATCTAAATTGTTCAAAAGTGTGTTGATGTTATACAGTGTTGAACCATAGGGGCTTTCAAATCAAGGTTTTTGATTCATAGAAACAGAAATGACGGCAGAAGAAGACCAAATGGCCCATCCAGTCTGCCCAGCAAGCCATGTATTTTTTTTCCTTTCCTCTCTCTCTCATACTTGTTACGCTTGGCTTCTAGTACTCTCTAGTTCTATTTCCCCTCTCTAGTTCTATTTCCCCTCCTCCCCACTATCAATGTAGAGAGCAGTGCTGGAACTGCATCAAGTGAATATCCGGCTCAATTAAGGGTAGTAACCGCCGCAATAAGCAGGCCACACCCCTGCCCCTGTCCACCCAGACTATGCAATCCACATACAGATCCTCCCTTCCTCATTCCCCCTGCCGTTGAAGCAGAGAGCTATGCTGGACATGCATTGAAAGTAAAGTATCTGCCCAGCTATACCTCACTTCCCTGTGAATACAATTTTTTTTTTTAATTTTTCTTCCACATTACCTCTTGCCATTGAAGCCCAGAGCAATGATGGAGTCACAACCATGTGTATGTACACTGAACAAGGATATTATCTCCAGGTAGTAGCCCCCATTTCCACGAGACACATTAGCAAACAAATATTGAACAAGCCTAGTGATTGGCAATACCTATAGCCTATGACCTCACCGGTAATTTTACATACTCTTACCCACCCCTGTTTTTTTTTTTTTATTATTATTATTTGGGAGATGGTAGCCCTCCATCCTTCCACTCCGTGAAGGTGGAACACCGACCACTGACAACTGGCATCCCGCTCCGTGAATGCCTCTGTGACTACTGCCACTCTGTGCAATGTTCTGCCGCCTCCTTCCACCCTTGGGCTTGCGGGCCCCGGTTGTTGATCCCTGTGTCTGCTACTTTTCGTGGCTGTGACAACTCCCCCCCCCCCCCCACACACACAACAAGACCTTTACTTAGGGCTTCAAGGGCTGCTGTTTCTCCCTTTTACTGCAACAGGTCTGAGGCGATCTCTAGCTCAGCCTTTCTGCGCACTTCGGCGGTGGCAGCAGTGGCTTCCTGTTCTTCTATTCTGAGCCCTTCTATCTTGAGGGCTATTGCTTGTTCAGCATTCTGTATTCTCTTTATTCACGTCCTCTAGACTTGATGGATCCACAGTGTTTATCCCATGCCCCTTTGAAGTCCTTCACCGTTTTTGACTTCACCACTTCCTCCGGAAGAGCATTCCAGGCATCCACCACTCTCTCTGTGAAGAAATACTTCCTGACATTGGTTCTTAGTCTTCCTCCCTGGAGCCTCAGCTCGTGACCTCTGGTTCTGCTGATTTTTTTCTGATGGAAAAGGTTTGTCGTTGTCTTAGGATCGTTAAAGCCTTTCAAGTATCTGAAAGTCTGAATCATATCACCCCTGCTCCTCCTTTCCTCCAGGGTGTACATATTTAGATTCTTCAATCTCTCCTCGTATGTAATTTGATGAAGACCCTCCACCTTTCTGGTCGCCCTTCTCTGTACCACTTCCATCTTGTCTCTGTCTCTTTGATTCTACTTCTGTGTTCAACCAGGTGAATCCTTACTTTACGCTTGGTACAGCCAATATAAATTTTGGGACATGGACATATCAACCCATATACCACAAATTCAGAATTACAGTCGACTGCATATTTATGGGAAATTTTAACATGACTGATAGGGTCCTGCCATTCTGTACCTGTAATGGCTTGGGCGCAAAAACTGCAATTACCACATACAGTTAGAAGCCACTTGCAATAGTTGTTGAATTTGATTTTGAAGATGGATAGTTGGATCCTCAATAAGCTTACGATAGAATTTACAATCATTCAATTGTCGATAAATTTCCTGTTCTTATGCAGAACGATCCATAATGACTGTTACTCCACCCTTATCCACGGGTTTAATAATGATATCTTTGTTTTGAGATAGTGATTTCAATGCTTGGTTTTCACCCTTAGAAATGTTATAGAATGTACGACGCTGGTTTTCCTCAATTTTAGTTACATCCCATAACACAAGGGTTTGAAAGGCCTTAATTTGCTGATCTATAAGGTCTGGGGGAATCCAGCGTGATTTGGGGCAAACAATAGAAATATCTTGTATGATATCTGATATGGAAAAATGTAATTTGATCATTAAGGATCTAAAAAATCTATGTAATGCTATCCTGCATGTGAATGGGTTGTGTCTATTAGTTGGAACAAAAGAAAGCCCCCTATTTAATACGGATGTTTCATCAGATGTTAAAGAATAATGAGATAAGTTAATTATGGACGATTGGACTGGGACCTGGTGAATGGTTTGTGCCATTGGGCATCCTCGTCTCTGGATTGGGTGTATGGGGTTTTTTTGCCTCGAGACCGCCCAGGTTTGGGAGGGTATCTGCGTTTGTCTAAAAAAGATTTACCCTGTCTGGTCTCTGATTGTTCATCAGATCCATCAGAGGAATCATCTGAATTGGCAAAGGTGACTTTTTTTGGGTTTTGTAGCACCTTCTTTGTACTTACTTAACCATGCATATACATTATCATTGTTGTAATCATTTTTGTCTCTATTAAATTTGGAGATTTTTCTCCGTTTGATGTCCGCCTTGAGCTTTTCTGTAGATCGCTGAAGTTCCTCAAAAGATGACTGGACAATGTCCTCTGCCGTGTTCTGTTTATACTCGTCTTCAATGACAATGATCTCCGCCTTAATTTCTTCAGTCACTATTTTGGTATATTCAATAATGAGCAGCATCAAGTCCAGGGAACATTTGTTCAATATAGCTACCCAACTGGTCAAAAATTCAGGACGCTCGGTGATAGATTATGACGTAGACACCTAAATCAGGTTACATTTGATTCAGCGGCCCGAAATTTTGGCGGGCCCGCGCTACCTTCAAATGTCAGCGTCCATTTCTCTGTCCCCGCTGCTGAAAGATGTTTCACGGCAAGGTGACAGACTGTTCACCAGCATTGCACACGTTAGTAGTTATGTACTGCAAGGTAATTTGTGATTGGGGCAGATTAAAATTTTGCTTCTATATTCATTTTCTATATATTATTGTTTAGTTGCAGAACCACATTGTACACGCATCATTACAGCCAAATTTGAATGCTTCATAAATGTAAGTTTCTCCTACCAGAGGCTCTTTTGTTTAATTTATAGTGGGTTGCTATAGCATACACTGACTACTTAAGTACTGTTTTTAAAATGATAAATAAATAAATAATAATAAATATAAAATTGGTTTATGAAGCCACAGCAGAGTTTCGGGTCCCTGTTGAACCGGGGTGGAGTGGGCAGGGTAAGCAAAGCTCTGGTCAAGATAGCCCGTGCCTGAGAACTGAAGGATGCAGATGTAGGGGCCGCAGAGCCAGACTGAGAGTCCATAGGAGGTAGCTAACACCTCCAAGAACCACTGCTGTTCCCGGATCTTCAAGGCCAGGCCCAGAATGTCCTGGAGAGCTGAATGCTCCACCGAGTCCATGACCTTGGCAATCTGTTGTGGAGGTGGACCCTTGGCCCAAGGTGATGTTGGCGATACCCATGGGGTAAGCCCCCATGGTCCTCACCATAGGGAGGCGAGGCCAAATGGGAAGTGGAGGCCAACTGGAGCTTCACCAATACCAGCCCTCATTCCCCGTAGGTTGAGCCCTTGGGTATCGGAGCCGGCTGCACTTAGGTGGGCCTCTGCGTGGTTGATCCTGGAGCAGATACCCAAGGCGGGGTGCCAGGAAGCAGCAGAGAGGCAAGATGCAAGGTCAAACTGACAGGAGCAGAGGCAAGTCCAGACCACTAGACAGGCAGAGCAGAAAACGAGGCCAGGTTCCAAAGTCCGGACAGACTGAAGCAGGCAGCGTGGTTAGGTCTGAACTGTAAATAGGCAAAGGCTAAGACGAGACCACATCTAAGCAAGGATCCAGGCAGCTGGAGACAATGTCATGTTCATGAAGAGGTCAGGGCAGGTGGCTGGAGACAAGGTCAGGTCTGAGCAAGGGTCAAAGCCAGGGAGATCAGTCCAAAGGGTAGAAGGAGCAGGAGACTGGAATGGGTATTGGAGCAAGGAACAGGTACAGGAACGCTGGAACAGGTACTGGAATGAACAGCAATGAAGCACACGAGAGGAAGCATGGAGACCTGTTGCCATGGCAAAGTCTGAATGGCGGGGACTGCCTTATATATAGAGGCAGAATGGCTTCATCATCCGGGGCTGTGGGAGGCTTTCCCAACTCGGTCCCTTTAATGTCATGGAAAGCATGTGAATGCGTGCCTAAGGCAGACAGGCCGGAAACTAGCAGGTGGTGGCAACTCCCTGCGACACATGTGGAGAGACCTGTCCAGGACCAGAAGAGACCACAGGGACACCAGAGGGATCTGGGAGCACAGGCGGATAGTGAGGGTGGAGGCGGTTGCCCACCACTTTCAGGGAAGATGGCCAGGTCCAGGACCTGGGTTTCAGGGGTAATTGGAGCTGGCCACAGGCCTGCTGCGCCCGGGAAACACAAGATGGGCCACTCTCACTTGTAGGAAACCCAAAAGCTGAATTTCTCACTTTCAGTCAATAGACATTTCAGCCTTTTTCTACTCCTCCCACTGCAATCCAGTTGGGGAATTTTCTTGGCTGTTTGGGTCCACTGGATTCCGCTCCTCCTTTCCCCATGTGATCCTCCTTTTTTTGATTTCCCCAACAGTTTTGTCTACCCAGTAGCTCTTTCTTAATTAGCTCACCACCAGGTTCCTGATCTCGTGCAATCTCCCAAGGTTCTCTGGGAGCTGAAGTTGTCCCTCCCCCACCCCTAGCTCTGCCTACTCTGGCTTCCTCTTTCCCTTTACTTCCCTTTAGTCCAAGTAATGGGACAAATCTCACATTACAGGACAAATTGGTTTTCATCTTGTTCACAATATCCTGTATATCTGTGGAACTAATTTTGTCAAAAGATTCCCAGATGGGCAGTAGCAACAGGGAAATTTAAATCCAGGAAAGAAAATTAATTTTTATCAGTGTTCAGGCCATGTTTCTCCTCCTCCATCTCAAGATGATCATTTAGTGCCTCAAGAAAAGGCAAGCTTCTGGTTTTGGTAAAGTTATGAAGCATACAGGAGGCTATAAAGATCTCACAGACCTTGCTGGGATTGTGGAGAAGACATCTTGCAGCTCTGTCCAAGCAGCAAAAATGTGCTTGTTCTCTTGATGACTGCTCTGGTCTTCTGGTGGACCCTGAAGTATCAAGTCTGCTGTGGTATGTGGTTATTCCAGCAGGATCATGAACTCTGTAAGGGAGAAGGAAGAGAAGAGCTGAGACAGATATCTGGTAGGCAGTGGGGATGTTTCCATGTACAGCTGGAATTGGTCCCCTAGGCCTAAGTGATAAGTCCATCTAGATATCAGGTAGAGAAAAGGGTTAGTAGCTATGTGGTTGTGGAAGTGGCATTATGAGTATTATAAGATGTCATTGTTTATTGTTTTAGTGTATTGTTTTAAGTTTGTAATAATTATGTTTATAAAGTTGTAATATGCTCTGAATGAGTAGAAATGTCAGAATTAAGAAAAGGAAAATAAATAGATAGATAGATAAAGAGCAACGTATTACCTAGCAGTCACTCCTCAGTAATGTGACCTTCCTGGAAACAGTCATACATTCTTGACTGTAAGAGGATGTAGGCATCGTGACAGGATCCTGGAAATTTGGGCATTACATCCATGAAGATCCCCTTGGCATTGCAGAACCCCCTACATATTGAGGGAGTGGAAGCCTTTGTGGTTGTGGTAGGTGGCCAATAGTGCTTCTTTAGGGATGTGAGTGCAATTGAAAGCCCCCCAAAACAAAGAGAAATATGTAATAGAATAGAAATTAGTTGCTGTTTACTCATGAGGAAAAGATATGAGATTTGTTTTCCTGAGAAAAGCAGCTAGAAACTGATCAATATTATAGGGAGATGGATGACTGTCATATTCCAGCCGTGAATCCTAGAAGTGCCTGGAAGGTGCCAGTGGCCAAAAAGACCAGGGTTGTAGAGACCTTGAGATATAATGGCAAGGTAAGACCTCTCCAAGTGTTATTTTATCAATACTGAGTATATTTTAAAATGAGTTACATGCTTAAAAATGGAAGGGCACAGGCCCTGCTCTAATTGCTTGCATAGGTATAGTAAAAGTTTTCTTGTTGAGCCTGAACCTGCAAATGACTTGCATCTCAGATAGATCCAAAACCTGTGCCCTGGTCATGTATACTCTCTTTTAAGGGGTATTTTCTCCTTCTTCTCCTCCTCTGTTGTATCTTGCTCTCATTGGCCCATGTTTATTATTTTCATTTTTTAATGTATCTTGTCCCCCTCCCCCTAATATGCTTCAGTAGCACTCATCCAGTATTCCCAAGTCACACTCAATCACCCCCCAGTAAGCCACAGTCATACTCACCCACCCATCCCCATACCCACAGTATGCTGCAGTATGCCCCAGTATACTCCAGTCAACATACACATAAACACACACACACACTACTAGAGGTGTGAATTGGTTCTGGAATCGTTTCCGGTATTGTGTTCGTAGAACCGTGGGAAATCTTCATTTCCCTCGGTTCTGACCGCTTTTTTTTTGACTGCCCCTAGTCAAAACAAAATCCCCACCCTGACCCGTTAAATCTAATTATTTAGAATCCCCAACCCCTCAGAAACATTCCTAACGTACCTGGTGGTCCAGCAGGGGTCCTGGGAGCAATCTCCCGATCTTGGGCTGTTGGCTGCCAGTAAACAAAATGGCGCTGATGGCCCTTTGCCCTTACCATGTGACAGTGGTTATCGGTGCCACATGGTAGGAGCAATGGTAGGAGCAATTGACAGCCGGCGCCATCTTAAAAAGTGGCGTGGGCCATCCATTGCTCCTACCATGTGATAGGGGCCAGCCAATGGCACCGATTGCCCCTGTCACATGGTAAGGGCAAAGGGCCATCGGCACCATTTTGATTAGTGGCAGCCGATGGCCCGAGTGTGGGAGATTACTCTTGGGAACACTGCTGGACCACCTGGTACTTTAGGAAAGTTTTTGGGGGGTTGGGAGGGTGGGGGATTGTAAATAATTAGATTTAAAGGGTCGGGGTGGGGTTTGTTTTTTTTCTGTGTGCCCTTTCTCCCCCCCCCCAAAAAAAAAAAAATGATAAGAAAACCTCACAAACATTTTGTGGGGTTTTTCTATCACTCTCGGGGACCCCCGATACTTGACGGATTAGAAAATATCGTACAATATTTTCATCCGTCAGAAAAACAATGCACATCCCTACACACTACCCTCTTTGGAATGCAGTGCTATTATTCACTGACAGGTTCCCTTAAGAAAACCAGCAAACCTTGTATTTGGCTAAGAGCAAACCACACAAAACTATAGGTTTTAGGAAAACACTCTTTGTGGGAAAGACTATGAGCTCCCTGATTACCCCCACCCTTCTGCCTTTCCTAGCTGGCTGTAGTGTTCACTCACCAGGAGAAGTCAACCACCAAATATCAAGTCAAAAAAGAAAATGCAATTTTGAAATTGGCATGTAAAATAGCTGTAGTAAAAGTATTTATGCAGTCTCAATAATGTTTGCTCATACATTCTTTATAACATAGCAAAGTACTGGTAAAGTTTAAAACCATGCCCCAAAATACCCTAAACACACCCACTTTTTTTGCATATTCTTTTGCTCACAAATGGGAGTATACATACTTTTTTCACCCTTTTGTATATATATGCCATTTTTATGCATGTAACTCCTCTGAAAATATACTCAATAATAATAAAATAAATACAAATCTAACAATTACATACAAAAATAAAATAATACACAAACTAAATTGACATCAAAAAAGATTTAAAAAAAGCTCAACCTAAAAATAGCAGCATAAAATACCTAATGGAAATTCTTGAGTGCTTTTCACTAATTTATTGAATTTACAGTAGAGATGTGATTCGGCTGAACCTTTTGGTTCAGCCTTCATTATCGGCCCGCCGTGGGAAATTTCGTTTTCCCACAGTTCGGGTTGCTTTTATTTCAGCTGCCCCGAAACGAAACCCGAAACCCACCCTCAACCCTTCAAATTTAATTAATTACAACCCCCCCAAAACTTGCAGAAAGTCCCTGGTGGTCCAGCGGGGATCCCGGGAGTGATCTCCCACTCTCAGGTCGTCAGCTGCCAGTAATCAAAATGGCACTGATAGCCCTTTGCCCTTACCATGTGTCAGGAGCTATCGGTGCCATTGGTCGGCCTCTGTCAAATGGTAGGAGCAATGGATGGCCGTCACCATCTTAAAAAATGGCGCGGGCCATCCATTGCTCCTACCATGTGACAGGGGCCGACCAATGGCACCAATAGCCCCTGTCACATGGTAAGGGCAAAGGGACATCGGCACCATTTTGATTAGTGGCAGTCGACAGCCCAAGAGAGGGAGATCACTCCCGGGATCCTGATGGACCACCAGGGACTTTTGGTAAGTCTTGGGGAGGGTTCAGACAGGTCTGGTGGGAGGGGGAGATGCAATTAATTACATTTGAAGGGTTGGGGTGGGTTTTGTTTTTTTTAATGTGCCCCCCCCCCCCCCGAAAAAATAAGAAAATCACACACAATTTTGTGAGTTTCCTTATCATTTCATCGGCCCCCCGAAATGCAACGAAATAGAAAATATTGTCTCTATTTCCTATTTCGTTGCAAACGAATGCACATCCCTAATTTACAGTAATGAATCAAAGAGTTCCATACTTAGTTTCTTGTTATAATCAGCCTAGCATTAAAAACTGAAGGAACACACAAACAAACTTTGCTAGAAAATTGGAGTTGACTAGCAAATCTTTCTAAGATTTTTATATGTGATTGTAACATGTAGTTCACCAACAAACTTGTAGTCACAAAACATCGATTATCTCTGCATGTAAACTGACACTAATGAAGTGTTTTACCCAACATCATACCAATCAACAGTCCAGTGCCAAAAATAAAAGCAAATAACTACTCCCACTGAAGTGTGAGAAACAAAGATGGCTGTTGATTGGTAGAATATTGGTCATAGGACAGGGGTATGGTTTGTTGAAATTTACATGAGACATATATGGAAAGGATGAATCACTTAATTAATATCAATTTCTTTGAACAGATCCCCTGAAGCAGCAATTTAAAGCACAGGTATCAAAAATGTGACGTTCTTACTGAAGCTAGTATTGCAATGTGGAATGAATTGTCACAGTTTTTATATGTTTATCGATTCAAAGTATCTGGCATTAGGCATCATTGTTTACATGTGACGTTAACAGTAGCTTTGTGATTACAAGTTTGTTGGTGAATTGCATGATGCAAGTGCACATAAAAATCTAAAAATTAGTTTAGGGGCTGGCAAATGTAGACAAACTGTGGTTTTGATGGCATTGATATTAGTCAGTGCTCCATCTTTGATGCCAACACAAAATTCATACATGTGATAATAAGTTCAGTTAAATATTTACTTTCCACTTGGGAACTTTGTTTAGTACACAGTGAGAGAGGTGACACTTCTGGTTGATTACTAGAAGGAATAAAAGCTTACAACTCCTGAAAGCAATTATACTAAATACTATCTAAATACTTGAAATAAAGGATGTGTCTGCTCTGTGTGAAGACACCAGGCTTATCCAAAGGTCAGGAAGCTTTGTGTGAATCGGTATTATGTATGTCATTTCAAAGTGCAGAGAAACTGTGTACCTGTGAGGGAAAGTGCAGTGCTTAACAATGACTAACTTCAACAAGAAATCATCACTAGGGACATGTGCTTTTATTCTATTTTTTGAGAGAAAGAATCTCAGTCAATTATTAGATATCCTGACCAGTGAGAAATACAGAACAGACTGTGAAATATTAAATGGTGTAAAGGAGAAAATGTTTCTTTGTGATGGTTTTATAAAGTATAGGGAGTTCAGGTGTGAGCGATATGGTCAAGACAGGCTGAAAGGACATGCACTATGGGACCAGGTCACCTCACTGTGTCCAGTCTGCTGAGGACCAGGAGACTACCTGCTGAAGGGCTCCAACTGACAGTATTGTAAGGTCATGTATTACATGTACACTTGTAAAACACACAGGGTTGCGGAATTATTCAGATCAAAATAAAAAGAGAAAACAGAGCTTCCTTACAATTGTTTTAACTCTTTAACAATGCCAAGAAGTGCAGAGTCATGCATATGGGGTGTGGAAATCCGAAAGAAATGTATTCGAAGGTGGGGTGAAAGGCTGATGTGCACAGAGCAGGAGAGAGAAAAGGGAAGTGATTATCCCCTTGTACAGGTCCTTGGTGAGGCCTCACCTGGAGTACTGTGCTCAGTTCTTGAGACCGTATCTCCAAAGGGACAGAGACAGGATGGAGGCAGTCCAGAGACAGGCGACCAAAAAGGTGGATGGTCTTCATCGAATGACTTATGAGGAGAAATTGAAGAACTTGACTATGTATACCCTGGAGGAAAGGAGGAGCAGGGGTGATATGATACAGACTTTCAGATACTTGAAAGGTTTTAATGATCCAAAGTCAATGACAAACCTTTTCCTTTGGAAAAAAATCAGCAGAACTAAGGGTCACGATTTAAAACTCCAGGGAGGAAGACTCAGAACCAATGTCAGGAAATATTTCTTCATGGAGAGGGTGGTGGATGCCTGGAATGCCCTTCCGGAGGAAGTGGTGAACACCAAAACTGTGAAGGATTTCAAAGGGGCGTGGGATAAACACTATGGATCCATAAAGTCTTGAGGATGTGAATGAAGAGAAAAGACATGGGGCTGGCTTGCAGGAATTACAGCTACTACCTGGTGATTAATACCCTTATTCAATAAAGATACACAAGGTTAATGTGACTCCAACTTTGCTCTATGCTTCAACGGCACGAGGAAATGTAGGAAAAATGACTTGCATTCACAAATAAGCGTGGGAGTAGCTTGCTTGTTGCGGCGGTTACCACCCCAAACCAAATAAGTTTGATACTTCACTTTCAATACATATCCAGCGTAGGTCTCTGCTTCAACTGCAGGGGGGATGAAGAAAAGAGGTTTTATATTCAGACAACAACCAACAGGGACTAAATTGCACAGGCTGGGTAAACAAATAAGCGTGGGAGTAGCTTGCTTATTGCGGCGGTTACTACCCCTAACCAATTAGGCTTCATACTTCACTTTGATGCAGCTCCAGCTCTGCTCTCTATATCAATGGCGGGGGTGGAAAAAAATTAGAACTAAAAAGTTACCAATAAGGGCCCTGACCTCAGCGGTCAGAGTAACAATTAAATATGAGAAAAATAAGTGTGAAAGCTTGCTGGGCAGACTGGATGGGCCGTTTGGTCTTCTTCTGCCATCATTTCTATGAATAAATAATGTCCAAAAGACAATTGTGAAAACATGAAATAAATACTCATACTGCTATCCATAGGGATGTGCAATTGTGGAACCCAAAAACCGAACCAAATTTTCCTAAATTTCCGGGAAAATTTGGTGTTTAAGTTAGTTTGGGCTTTTCACATCTCTGCTATCCAATAGACCCATTTAGGGGAAGAAAAAAATAGGCAACATTTTAAAGAAACACTCTCATAATAAAGGCCCAATTATCAATATGAAGGGACAGAAGATGGAACTTCCCTATATTGTAGAACTTTTTCAGATGTATAGGAAAGAAGGATGCTCCTAGAGAGACCACCCTGTTTTTTAAAAGAAAAATCTGATGTCTCCTCTGCTGAATGTCCCTAACAACATCATGCAAAATTGCAATCTTTTGTCCAAGAAACCAAATGTCCCTAAGAAGAAAAAAAAATAGCCTCAGAGTCAACTGCTTCCCAGACTCTTGAGTAAATGAAATCAATAATGTAACATTGGTACGTGACTTTTCTAGAAAATCTGAAATATCTAAATTTTCAATTAAAGTTTCGATCCTACCTAAATTCTGTTGTGTTTCTGCTCACGGTCGGCCCGTGAGCAACCTCTCACCTCCCTGTTGTTTGCTCCTCCACCATCTGCCTGCTTGTTCTCCGCAGCCTGGAGGCCACCCACATTGTCTCCTCGCGGTCGGGGCTGCCATCATCATTGCCATGCTCCGCAGTGGGGTACCACCGTCACCGCTGTTTCCTTGCAGACTGGAGGACGCCATCTTGCCACCTGTGTCCTACCTCTTTTCCATGGCCTGGAGGCTGCCGCTATCACTGCCATCATCCACGGCATGGAACCGCTCATGGCAGGCCTTTTCCGAAGCAGGAGCCACTACCCAGACTCCTCTTCTTGTGGCTGGGAGGCCATCTGGAGCTCCTCTTCAGCCCGGATGCCACCACTCCAGTGTCGGGCCTGGTTGCGGTCTTCTCTGTTTGCTCTGTGGCAGGACGCCTCGGTCCAGGGTCCTGCTACTTCCTGCTTCCTCCTTTGGTGCAGGGCCGCGCCTCTCTGCTATATTTAAAGGGCCAGTCGTCCTGAACCCTCCGGTTGACATCACTGTGGGAAGTCCTCTTCAGCCCTATAAAAGGGTTTGGTCGTCGTTCCAGCTTGGCCTTTGCAAGGAGTCAGTCCTACGTAGGACCTCTCGAGCCTGGCTCTTCCTAGGCACTCTGTTATTCGTGGGATTCCGTGTCTTCACCCTGGTCTCTTGTCTTGTCCCATGTGTTTGTCCTGGTCTTCGCTGATGTCTCCAAGTTCTGATGTCTCCAAGTCCTGATGTTCCAAGTCGCCGAGGCTCCAATTGTTCTATCCCCACGTGGTCCATGACCAGCCCGACTGGGTTGTGTAGGGCACGCAATGAGCCGAGTTGTCTGCGACCATCCTGGTTGGGGTGTGTAGGGCTCTCGGTGGAACAGTTCCATCCATCATAGCCAAGGATTATCCATGTCTTCCATCAGATCACCATCATGTTCCTAGTCCCGGATTTACCTCATAGTGGATCGCCTTCAGTCCAACTTCAGGATGACCTTCTGATGCATCATCCACGTCGGGTTGGAAGTTTCACCTTCCTTCGAATGACCTGTCAGGTGCGTCGATCATGCCGGGTTCCTGAGGCTCAGTCACTGCTAAGAGTTTTGGCTGGTTACCTTCATCAGTCTGTTCTGAAGTCCTTCGTCTCTGATCTCCAGATGTCCATCTTCCTTCTCCTTCAGTACTCACTGCCATCTTGAACTCTAATGTATTTGAGTCGATGTCAGTTTGGTGTCTGCTTCACCTCTAACGTGGTCCGCGACAAGCCAGCAGTGGCTGTGTAGGTCGCATGGCATGGTGGTACCTCGTCTTCTTCCTCTTCCTGAACCCCATTTGAAACCATGCATGAGTCTCCACCTGAGTCTTCATCTGAATCCACGTCTGAGTCTTCATCTGAATCCATGTATGATTCTTCGTCTGAATCCTCGTCTGAGTCTTCGTCTATGTGTTCCGCCCTCAGCCTCTGTCCATCCTGTCACATCTGCCATTCCCTACGGCATGTCTGAAAGGGCTGTCGAGTGGCTGGAGGGATACTTCAGAGACCAGCATTGTGTTGCTGGGTCTCTCTGAGTTGTCAGGTTTGGCAGAGGCCATGGACACCTGTCTCTATCCTGTATGCCCATGCTTGGGCACTCCTCACCTGCCTCAGTTTTTCCCGGAGCCCTCTGCGGGCGCATCGTGGCCCAAGGGTACACTTCCTCACCAGCATCCCCCGCAACAGGTTGCAAGGGCCTGTGTGTGCAACACATTGCAAGGGTATGTGTTGTATACTTCATCTCTCCAGGATCAGGAGCAGCCCCTAGCACTCCCTCCTATCGATCCTCAACAAATTCAATATTTCCAATCAAATAATAAACTTTGGTAAAAGAAGGAATAGCTTCTTTGCAGATTTCTCAAAATTTCAAATAGAAATTCCTGATCATCTCCAAGGAAGAAATCAAAGAACAATGAGGAAAATTCAAAAACCTTAGATTTAATCTTGAGAAATTTCCAAAAGTTTCTGTTTTCTGATGATGTAAGTTGTCCTTAATTAGAGGAACTGAGATTTCTGAAGAGTAGAACACTTGTTGCTAAGTTCTAACAACTTCTCACTATGTTCCTGAATAAGCTTGGAATGCTCAGTGACCTGGGAAGGCAAAATTACAAGGGAAGCAGGATGTCAAAAGGCGCCTGAAATGTCACTTCCGGCTGCGGACCAAGGCAAGATGGCGGCATAGACAGAGGTCGTGATCGGAGCTGTTCCCTGTGGACCAGATTTTAAAAGTGTTACGAGCATAAGTTATGCGTGTAACCCTTAAACCCCCCCCCCCCCCCCCCCCCGCGCGTGCTGAGCCAATTTTGCATAGGCTCGGCGGTGCGCGAAAGCCGTGAGACACTCGTAAGTCCCGGGGATTGCAAAAAGGGGCGGTCGGGGCGTGGCCAGGGGGCATGGTGTCGGCTTCGGGGCATGTTCGGGGGCGTGGGGGTGGTCCAGGGGCGTGGCCGAGCGCCCTGACACAGCGGCCTGTGTCGGGGCCTGCCACGCCAGCAGACAGCTGACACGCGTAAGTTACGCCTGCCCGGAGGCAGGCGTAACTTCGCTGGTAAAGGTTAGTAGGGGGATTTAGGTAGAGCTGGGGGGTGGGCCTCGGAGGGAACGGGCAGCGCGCGCAGGGCTCGGTACGCGCAAGTTGCACAAATGTGCACCCCTTGCGCATGCTGACCCCTGAATTTATAAGATATGTGCGGCTACGCACGTATTTTATAAAATCCAGCATACATTTGTTTGCGCCTGGTGCGCGAACAAATATACGCGCACGCGTAGATTTATAAAATCTACCACTGTGTGTCTTGGTTTAAGAAAATTACCTCCAAATGCCTCCAAAGAGGAAGGGAAAGGTAAGGGTTTACCCTTCCCTACCATTGCCTTCGCCAGTTCAGCAGGAAATAATTTGATATATGTCCTTACCTGCACAAAAACTGCCAGGAACTGAGGATCCTGATGAGCCAAGCTGCTTGGGAGGGCAGCCCAAGTCGACAGAGGAGGCTTCACTGATTCCTAATCTTAGACCGCCACCTGCGCAGAGAATGAGCAATGAGTATCCTGGAAGAACCACTGCAGAGGTCATCATTTCTGGTCCAGAGGCGGCGGCTTTGCAAGCCTACAAAGAAGGACTGGAATCGGAGGCACCCGGCCCAAGACCGGAGGAGGAAGAGGTAGAACTGGCTCTGGCAAATCCCAGGAGTGGAGGTGATGAACAGGCTACCGACGGTGAGTCTCTGGAAACTCTTACTCAACCTGAAGTGGTTACACTGGAAATGCTGTGGAACTTAATGGCTGGTATGGCGAAAAATATTAAAGGCTTGAATGAAAAGCTGGACTTTATAAGTGGCAAAAATCAACAAGATATCCTTCAAATAGAGAAACAAATAAAGAAATCTGAGGATAGAATTAAAGGTCTTGAAGAAAGAGAGAAAAAGAACCAGGAATTTCATGCAGCAGTGGTTAAAGATAGAGAACTTATATCTAGATGAATAGAGACTTTTGAAAATAATGCCAAGCGTTTAAATTTACGTTTTCTTAACTTCCCCAGAATTGTAGGGTTGGCACCTTTAGAAACTATCAAAAGATTTATTTTAGTAATGCTAGGCTTTACTGATGTTGAACTGCCAGTGATTAATGTATGTTATTTTTTTTTTCCTAAAAGAAATGTAAATTTGAATTTGAATAGATCTGAACTACCCTTTCAGGGAGACTTACGAGATTTCTTGAAAATTCTACTTTGCAAGTAAGACATTGGGATTTATTGGGATTCTGAGGCTGAGGGCGGAACACATAGACGAAGACTCAGACGAGGATTCAGACGAAGAATCATACGTGGATTCAGATGAAGACTCAGACGTGGATTCAGACGAAGACTCAGGTGGAGACTCATGCATGGTTTCAAATGGGGTTCAGGAAGAGGAAGAAGACGAGGTACCACCATGCCATGCGACCTACACAGCCACTGCTGGCTTGTCGCGGACCACGTTAGAGGTGAAGCAGACACCAAACTGACATCGACTCAAATACTGTTCCACCGAGAGCCCTACACACCCCAACCAGGATGGTCGCAGACAACTCGGCTCATTGCGTGCCCTACACAACCCAGTCTGGCTGGTCATGGACCACGTGGGGATGGAACAATTGGAGCCTCAGCGACTTGGAACATCAGGACTTGGAGACATCAGAACTTGGAGACATCAGCGAAGACCAGGACAAAGACATGGGACGAGACAAGAGACCAGGGTGAAGATATGGAATCCCAAGTAATACATTGGGATTTATTGGTAATGTTTGTTAGTCTAGTGGACCTAAACAAAGTCATGAAAAAATATTTTAGTAAGTACCCTATTACTTTTTATGACAAAGCTGTTAAGATCTTCCCTGATCTTGCTTTAACCACGCAAAATCGACGAAAAGGGTTTTTAGCCCTTCGCCAGGAAGTGATTACATTGGGTTTCTCTTTGGTTTTACGTTTCCCTTGTAAATGTCTGATAAAAAAAACCAGGTAGTTCTTTTTATTTTCTTTGAGCCTGAACAATTGAAGCACTTTGTGGAGCAAAGGAAACTAGTCACTTCGTCCCCAGTTTCTAGTTAAGAATTAAAGAATTGTGCAGATAGTTCTATGTTAAGCCTTTTCTTATTCAAAATGTAATGGTTGTCTCCCTTAATTTTTTGCCTTAGTTATATTTTCTTTTCTTTGATTGCATAAGTAAGAGTGGTAATGACATTTAATGAGATTTGTGTTCATTGTTTGTGTTCACTTCAGTATGATTAATATTCTGGAAATGTCAAGACCGCGTATTTCTGTTACAAACCAATGTTTGTTGGTAATAATGAAAATCATAAATAAATAATTAAACATTTTTTACAAGGGAAGCCAATGTAGCATAGACGTAGGATTCTCAAGCTTGGTTATCACTGTCCATACCATATCTAGAGTAATTGCAGCAGGTAGAACTGATAAATTTAGCTGAATCACAGATACAATGGGGTCAGATGGTAGAGTCTCCTTTAATGCTCAAAACTCCCCTCCAGGAAGAGAAAAGGGAGTAGATACATAAACTACCCCTGGTTCAGCTTGATCCTTAGCATATGATGTAGCACTAATCTACAAAAGTGAAGGCTCCTCAGGACTTTAAGACACAGATTTTACCAAAGGAGTAGTGGTGGAGTGTCCAAGCTTGTTCAGTCTTGATGGATTGAGTCTTTGAAACTAAAGGCCTCCAGAGTAGGCTGAGTAAGAGAGGAATGTGCAGAAGGCTCAGTGGAGAGAGCACAAACATAATATTTTATTTTCTTGCCCATTCAGATTCCTTTGTGAGAACTAAGTAGGACAAATAATTTTGTCCTGGGGACATCCACCAAAGATGATCTTTTAAATGCAGGTGTCTTTCTATGGGGTAATTAAATGGGGTAATTAAAAATGTTAATAGAAATAAAAAGTATCTGGGTCCTGACTGTGAGCCTCTGAGAAAGAGAAATGAGCTGGAGGATATCCTGGTTCCCTGTGGCTGTAGAAAGAACAGTGATGAAATGGCTTGCTCTAGAAAGAGTCTCAGTTAGAGAGCCCCAAAGCACAAAAGAATCCAGTGCAAGTATAATTCTGAAGCCATTTCCTAGGGAAGATAAGGCCAGTGAGTAAACAACCTGATGCTGAGGCAGACAGAAAAATCCAGCAACTGTTTAGAAGAAGACAGAGAATGACAGCTGAACTCCTAGAGGGCAGAAATATTGTCAGTGCTCAGTCCAAAAGGCCTTAAGCAAGTGCCAAAACACTTTAAAATTGAGAAAGAGCAGAGAAATATTGCTGAGTGTGAAAGATTAGTGTGAATGTAAATGTAAGAAGCACTGGTTCCCGACCAGGTAAGGTTAGGGATATTAATATTACTGCTGCTTTACGGTGGATGTAAGCGACACTATTGAGCTGAGGCCTCAAATTCAGTAAGAGGAGGGACATTTATTGAGGAAATAAGCAAAGTGTTTTCAAGCTCACCACCTCAGTCAGTCCTACTCTGGTAAAGGCAGGAGGTGAGGCCCACAGCAGCTAGCAACTGGTTAATTTGTAGATAAAAGCTAGCAAGCGATTAAAGTACAAAAAGGAGCTACAACCTTTTTTTCCTAGTGTAACCCAAAGTAGTAGTTAACCCAGTGGCCACAAGGGAACAGTTATTTCTGATTAGAAAGGGAATGTTAGAAAAGAATAAGGAAAATTAAATATATTACAAAAGTAACAAGTAATAGTGAACAGGAGTATACTAAGTATTATTTTTTCTTTAGTTAGATAAACACAGTTTCAAATAAGTCATTGAGAATATAAACACTGAGGGAACTCACCATATTTAGACTGCTTCTCTTATTGGTTTAGTTTAGTTTAGGAGAGTAGGGAGAAGAACTGGGAGAGAAGAGATGAAAGAGGGCATCAGAGACTGCAAGGGCTTCCAATAATACAATTCTGGGACCAAGAAAACAATCTCAAGCTAAGGGTATACACTTTAATGATATAGCCAGTAGAGATGTGATTTGTTTAGCCCTATCATCTCGGGCTTCGTTTCGGGGCCCCCTGTGGGAAATTTCGTATTTCCCGCGGTTTGGGGGGGGGGGGTTCGGGGGACCCTGATTTTTGTGTTAGTGCTTGCTAACTCCTGATAGTGCGCACTAACGGGGCAAAGTTAGCACATGCTAATGGGGAGTTAGCGTACACTAGCACGAAAAATGAATTTTCCTGAAATTTCGGAAAAATGTCTTTCATTTTTAAGTTCCCCCGGAACCATGCTGAATTAGGCAATTTCGCTGAAATTTCCAAATTCGGGAAAAATGAATGCACATCACTAATAGCCAGGCCTGATCTTATAGACACAGAAAAGACAAACAAGTAAATAAAGAAAAAGAGAAAGAAAGAAGAAAGGAAAGAATGCAAAGGAAAGAGAGAATATACAGAGAAAATACATAAAAGTATAAACTTACCTGAATGAAAACTCCAGAAAAGAGATCTCTCTTTTACATGAAAAACATTAAACATACAAAAAGACTCAATTTTTGAAGCAAAGTATTATTGAGAAAAAGCTAAGTTAACTTAATAATCAAAGACTATAGTGCAAACATATGTCTGACTGAGCTGCTTGATAGCATTCGCTTGGTAGCATCCTGAGACTCCAGTTCCTTGCTTTATGTTCCTGAAGTAATAGGGTCTAGGAGAAAAGAAAGAAAGGTTAAAGAGTTTATTGTTATTAGCACATTTTTTTAAAATTAGAAAATATTGTTTATTACAAGAAGAAAAACTGTTACTTGCAATAAAATAATAAAATGTGTTTACATTGAAAGAGACATTCACTCCTTTATACATTTGCCCTTAAGAGACTTTCCTGGGTGGGTTATGGACCCCTGTCACTATGGGAGACCTTGCAGGGAGGAGGGCACTGGTGGGTTCCAGCTGAGAGCTTGTTGCCCTGGTCATATAACTACATTTTTGTATCATCAGCCTCGGCCATGATAGCTGACTTCACCCCACAGGTGTTCGCGTTCCAGGCACGGATAAGAGTAAGCGGGATTTCAATAGATACGCGTATCCATTAAAATCCGGGGTTGGTGCATGCAAGGCTGCCCAAAATTGGCAGCCTGCGCGCGCCGAGCCGCGCAGCCTGCCTCCATTCTCTCCGAGGCCGCTCCGAAATCAGAGCAGCCTCGGAGGGAACTTTCCTTCCGCCTTCTGTCACCTTCCCCTCCCTTCCCCTACCTAACCCTCCCCCGGTCTGGGGGCTGATCCGGAGGCCACAGCCATGCCCCTGGAACGCCCCTGATGATGCGCTGCCACGACACGCCCCCGACACACCCCTCCAGGAAAGCCCCAGGACTTACGCGCGTCCCGGGGCTTGCGCGTGCCGCCGAGCCTACTCAACATAGGCTCGGCGCGTGCAGGGGGAGTTTGGGCCAGGTTTTCGGGGGGTATGTGCGTATCTTATGCGTGTACCCCTTTGAAAATCTGGCCCTTTGTCTCCACAGAGGGACTTGGAGACTCAAATGCCTGCTAGATGGTAAGGCTCCTCTTTCCTTGGAAAAATGTCACCAAGGAAGAGCTTTTAAAAGCAGGGCTCCCTCAAAGGTAATGTCAGTAGCCACACTTTCTCTCGTCACAGAGTCCTGGAGACATGCCTACTATTTATTTAGTTATTTTGTTATGCTAGACAGTAAGGCTCTTCTCTCCCCCACCATTATATATATTTTTTTTAATTTAGATTGTATTAATAAAATTATTAATTAATTATTAATTAATTATTTATTAATTAAATAAAGTGAGGAAACAATGCATTGTAACCTTTTTGATATTATCAGCAGTTTGGCAAACTGGAATGAATCCTGTCTGATCATCATGGACCAGTCCTTAAATAACTCCATGCAACCTGGTAGCCAGCACCTTTATCACTATTTTCAAATCTAAATTTAACAATGAAATGAGCTATACGTGCTACACAGGTACTTTAGTTACTTGGCTTAGCCAAAACTGTCACCCCGCTTGAGTCATAGAGAAGGAAAATAATTTAACCAAAGGGTTAATCAATATATTCTTAAATTTCTTATACAATTTCACAATATGCCAATCAAGACCAGAGGACTTGTTTAATTTTAGAGAACCAAGCACAGTTATGACCTCTAATTCAGAAATGTCTTTCCCTTGATGACCTTTAAAATTCAAGAGAGTTCATGGGAAGAGAAATATCATCTAAGTATCTCTCAGCCTCATCACCTCTTATATTTTCAAACCTTGCATACAGATCCTGATGGAACTACACAAATTGGTACTATAAAGAAATTTACCTCACTCCCCTTTAATTCTGGCTATTTGATTTTGAACTTGTAAATCTTTTAGTTTCCAGTCAAGAAGCCGTGCTGCTAAACTCAAAAATTAAACTTCATCTGCATATAACACCTTACATTTTTCTCTTTTCTATAGAGATGTGCATTCGGTATGGTTTGAGGAAACCAAAAAACAAATTAAATTTTTCTGAAATTTCGGAAAAATTATTTTTTCAGGTTAGTGCGCACTAACCTGAAAATCAGGGCCCCCCAAAAAAAGAAAAAGCCCAAACAGCGGGAAAAATGAAATCTCCCACGGGGGGGGGCCTGAAACGAAGCCCGAGATGATAAAAAAACCTGATGCACATCTCTACTTTTCAATCCCAGCTGTCTCAAAATTATCTTTAACCTTTGTTCCTTATAAAACATTTACAACCTGTTCATGGTCTAACGCTTTATAAAAAATTTACAAACTATCTAGAGAACTTAGATCCTCTCAACGAGGATTCTTAGATGTTCCATCTCCCTTGCATGCCTGTCTTGCTGTTACACATGTCTGCCTTTTATGTTGCTGCACCGATACTGTGGAATACATTACCAATTGATTGCCACTTAGAAGACTCCCTAGGGCAGGCCTTCCGTTAATCAGATAACCTTATCTGGTTATCTTCATCTAGGCCAAGATGGTGGCGTGAGAGGCTGCTCATAAAGCTGCTCTTCTGAGTGTTTGTTTCTTCTTAGAAATGCCTGCTAAAAGGAAGGGTAAACTGCGGGTATACCCTCCTGAACCTGCATTACCTACTGGTGAAAGATTACAGCTTTTGCTGCCTCAATGCTGTAGAAAATGGGGGAGGAACTCCCCACTGTGGATATCGAAGGGGGAGCTTCGAGTCCACCAGGGGAAACCATGCTCAGCCCCTAGGATTGTCATCCTCCACCGGCCCTAGAGACACGGGCCAACCTCCAGGAACTGGCGCAGTTTGGTGATGTCATCACCCCAATGGAAGGGGATGCCAGGGAGGCGAAACCACGCCGGCAATGTAGCTCTTCTCAAGCCTGTTGGGAGCAATGGAGGAGCAGATAACGGGAGGAAATGTATCATCTATATCCCCATTAGACCCCACAGAGGATGAACACAAGATCTTGAAGGCACAGAGACCGGTTGCAACAGGACTATCGATAGTTCAAGTGGGGGGTAAGTTACAAATGCCCCCAAAACTGACGGTCGTTATCCTGGAAAAGTTGTGGGACCTGGTGGCTAGCTTGCGACAGCTAGTCATTGATTGTGACACAAAATACCAAATGATGGAAACGGAATTACACTCTGTAAACCAGAACCTAGGAGCCCAAATAAAAGATCTAGGAAATAAGCTGGTTACAGTTGAACAAGCATGGAGTCAAATTCAAACTGTGAACATTAAAGTGATTAAAGATGTCGGAATGCATTCCAAACAATTGGAAATGCTTGAAAACCAGTCTAGACATTTAAATTTAAGCTTACTTAATTTCCTCAGAATGTTGGGTGAAGGAGTTCAATCTACATTGAAAAAATTCTTGAGTAAATGTCTAAAATTTGAAGAGTTACAGTTGCTGATAATTAATAATGCTTTTTTCCTAATGAAATCTATGAGAAAACCAGGAGGTGCTCAGATAGGAATTATGGAAAATGTAACTCAATTTATTGAAAGTTCCGACATAGAAGTTGTGGATAGAGGAACCCTCCTATTGTCCTTTGTTACCGAAAGGGACGTTAGTAGGGTTATGAAGGGTTTCTTTTTGAATCAAAACGTTGAATTCTATGGTCAGTTAATTAAAATATTTCCAGACCTATCAAGACCTACCCAGGTTAGATGGAAAGAATTTATAGAATTGAGACCCCATGGCCTGGCATTAGGATATACTTTTTTGTTAAGGTATCCATGTAGATGTAATGTCAAGCATAAAGATGAGAATTTTGTTTTCACTCTTGTAGAGCAATTAAAATTATTCTTGTATGCTAGAACTGTTGTTAGTCCATCTGGACCAGATTCCACATAACAATCATAAATATAATAGCCGGCATTGTACATTAAGCCAATTTCTTCTTGGAGGTTTGTTTGTTTTTTACCCTTAAACAAATCTCCCAATAGTTTTGGACCTATTTTTTTCCATTTTATTCCTCATTTAAAAGCATGTAAATGTGCTGGAATTTCGATTAAGAATATTATCCTTTGTATGATTTTTCTTTTTCCTTTGTATGATTTTTCTTTTTCCTTAAAGTATGTTTGTAATACTTTGTAAAAATCAATAAAGCATTAATTAAAAAAAAAGACTCCCTAAAAAATTTAGAGCAGGCCTAGAGCAAGCATTCCCTTGATTCATATAGATTCTTTCAATGCAATTGTCATCTATACAGACCATCAATGTATCTGTTGTCTGCAATTTTAAACATTTTTCTTTGTTTATTTTAATTGTATTTTATGTTTAAACATTGTGAATGTTATACCTGTAAATCACTTAGACCGAATATGTGGTAAGCGATTAATAGATTTTAATAAATGAAATGAATGAAATGATTATTTCGGTCATTTTTTCCCCTTCAAATTGTCTTCTTTTCTTCCTATCTACAAACCTGGTGTTGTGGAGCGCTAGGAGAGCAATCCCATTCCTGGGTGATGTGTGTCCTTGGGCCACGGCTCGACCCCAGAAGACTCTGAAGAAGTGCCGTGGGAGGCGTGGCATGCCCGAGCATGGGCTGGACGGGAGCAGGGCTGGAGTGACATGGAAGACAGGCCCTCCTCCGGACCTGCACGCTTCGGAAGACCCAACAACGCAATGTTGGTCTTGTGAACAGTCCTCCGACCGTTCCCAGCCCTTTCAGACCTGCCGCAGGGTACGGCACGAAGTGGCAGGCCGGATGGAGGCTAGGACAGCGATGACTGGAACATGGATTCAGACGAGACTCAGGAACAACGTAGACTCAGGCATAGACGTGGACTCAGGACGAGGTGCAGGATCCATAGACGTGGACTCAGGCATAGATGCAGGATCCTTAGACGTGGACTCAGGCAAAGACGTGGACTCAGGCAAAGACGTGGACACAGGAATGAGGTGTAGGATGCATAGACGTGGACAGGCACAGGCATGGACTCAGGACTGGATGCACAGAGGTAGAATCAGGAACGAGGGCTGAAGGTAGACATGGGCACCGTCCCTCAGGACGCCCTACTCAGACCACCCGCGGGACTGAGTCGCGGACCACCCTGTCCCATGCGCGCCCTACTCAGCCCTGGAAGGCTGGTCGCGGACCACGCAGAGAGCGGGAGAGCACAGGAAAGAGGAAGCAGGTTCACTGCTCTCCTGGCAGCACAAGGCAAGAATACACTGCTCTCCTGGCAGCACAAGGCAAGAATACGCTGCTCTTCTGGCAGCACAAGGCAAGAATGCACTGCTCTCCTGGCAGCACAAGGCAAGAATACGCTGCTCTTCTGGCAGCACAAGGCAAGAATACGCTGCTCTCCTGGCAGCACAAGGCAGGTTAGGCATCAGGATCAGGAACAAGGATATCTGGAACAGCAGGAACATCAGGACTGGAACACAGATACTGGAACAGGAGACACACCTCTGGGCTGGAACATGGACATCAGGAACATCAGGACTGGATCGAGAGACAGACCTTGGGACTGGAACGGCAGGCAGACATCAGGACTGGAACAATTTGACAAGAAGCTTCAACAGGAAACATGGAACACTGGACCTTGCAGAAGGCTGGAATACAAGGCAGCTCCTGGAACGAGGATCTCAGGAGTGACCAACTCCTTGCGAAGGCAAAGACACACTGAAAGCTGAACCCTTTAGTAGGGCTGAGGTGGACAACGCCCAGGGAGGGGTCAGCAGGGGGCCACACCTGGCTGGCCCTTTAAGAGGAGCAGAGAGGCGCGCGCTCGCGCCCTAGGAGGCTGGAGAGAAGAGCTGGAAGCTGGTGGCGTCCTCAGCCACGTGGAAGGCCAAGGAAGCAGTGGAGCAGCCCTGGGCTGGAGCTGGGTGAAAGCAGGTCAGTGGAGCAGCTCCCAGCTGCATGGACAGAAACAGAGAAGGTAAGGCTGGCTGCAGGCACCGGCAGAGAGAAGTGCTGGCTGCAGAGGAAGCGGGGGAAGGGCTGACTGCAGGAACGGCTCCAGGCCATGAAGACAGCCCCAGGAGCAGAGGTAAGACTGCAGGCACTGGGAGGGACGGCTTCCCAGCCAGGCAAGGACCCAGGCTGAAGCAGGCACTGGGAGAGACGGTCTCGCTGCTGGCTAAAGGTCCCGGGATCGCAGCAGCACGTTGGGGAAAGGCAGGAACAGCAGCAGCGAAGCAGACCGCATGGCAAGAGCTGCGAGGACAGCCCCAGCTGATTCAGGGGGAAAGAGAAGCAGCAGCGTGGCTGGCTGTCTGTGAGAAGGTAAGAGCCTGCCCAAGCTTCTTGCGGGCAGGAGCAAAACACCTGGGGATTAACTTTTTCAGATTGCTGCTTTGAGACAATCCCAAAGCGTCTGAGCAGAGGTGCCTTCCATGCCATTTAATATATTCTGCATATTCAATCCTCAACTGCTCACAAAAATATACATTTATTTATTTATTTGAAAGTTTTTGTATACCATCATTCAGTGGGTTTCATCATAACAGTTTACAACATTGTCATAGATTCTAATACATGGTCAGTTCCTAAAACTTATAAATTATCAGAAATAAAATATTAATACAACTATTACATAGTTATAATAACCTATAAAATCATAATAAGAGCACTCAAAATAGTAAATAAAATGTCATTACTCGCAAGCATGTATAGAAATAGTGTGTTAAACATTCAACAAAAGGTTATTTACTTATAAAAACAGCATCTGTTATCTTTTTGAGGTAGAGGGAACTCAAACACCACTGAGGCATGATCAGATCAAATTATGGAACAAATTTCAGTAGAGAGCACCTCTGATAAACAGGAATTACTAACCAAAAAAGTAATCTATCCTTGAATATTTATTGCAGTACCCTTCTCCTACTTTGCTTTGGAAGGTTCTGACAAAGTACTAGTGCTTCACTACTGCTGACCCACTCAACATGGATGCTCTAATCTGACATTGCATTATAAGGCTGCACCATGTTTCAGGCAACTTGATTTTATGAATCAGTTAAAAAGAGCAGAGTCTTTTGAAAGTGGCTTGCTGTTATTTTCTAAAGGAAATCCATTGAGAGAGAAAGAACCAGAAGATGCTGGTTTGGGTCTCTCTGAAGAGTATTTGTTGCGGAGAATTTCCTGCATGGTTGAGCAACTGAAGAATAATATAAAGTTTATAACAAGTTGTTTCTGTGCAGAAGAAATTCACTGGTCACTGCAAGTCTCTGAATAGTGAGTTTTGCTACTGGGTTTGGACAGTTAAAACAAGAGAACAGACAGGCAGTGTAAACAGAGCTGAAGAAAGAAATCACTGAGTCCCTGGAGCTAGCTGAAGGCTGTTTTCCTGCATCTCTTGCTAGGTGGAGACCATACACCCATTAAGCAGCCTTATGAGCAGGTGTATTAACAAGGACAGACTGTGGAAAAGGGATTTTTGTGAATATCCTAGCTGCTATTCCTTTTATGTATTATTAATTTATTTATACTTTTTTTATACCGACATTCATGAGACTGGAGAATTGGGCATCCAAATGGCAGATAAAATTTAATGTGGATAAGTGCAAGGTGATGCATATAGGGAAAAATAACCCATGCTATAATTACACAATGTTGGGTTCCATATTAGGTGCTACAACCCAAGAAAGAGATCTAGGCGTCATAGTGGATAACACATTGAAATCGTCGGTTCAGTGTGCTGCGGCAGTCAAAAAGCAAACAGAATGTTGGGAATTATTAGAAAGGGAATGGTGAATAAAACGGAAAATGTCATAATGCCTCTGTATCGCTCCATGGTGAGACCGCACCTTTAATACTGTGTACAATTCTGGTCGCCGCATCTCAAAAAGATATAATTGCGATGGAGAAGGTACAGAGAAGGGCTACCAAAATGATAAGGGGAATGGAACTCCCCTATGAGGAAAGACTAAAGAGGTTAGGACTTTTCAGCTTGGAGAAGAGACGACTGAGGGGGGATATGATAGAGGTGTTTAAAATCATGAGAGGTCTAGAACGGGTAGATGTGAATCAGTTATTTACTCTTTCGGATAGTAGAAAGACTAGGGGGCACTCCATGAAGTTAGCATGGGGCACATTTAAAACTAATCGGAGAATGTTCTTTTTACTCAACGCACAATTAAACTCTGGAATTTGTTGCCAGAGGATGTGGTTAGTGCAGTTAGTATAGCTGTGTTTAAAAAGGATTGGATAAGTTCTTGGAGGACAAGTCCATTACCTGCTATTAAGTTCACTTAGGGGTAGATTTTTAAAAACTGCACGATCGCGTACTTTTGTTTGCGCAGCAGGCGCAAACAAAAGTACGCTGGATTTTATAAGATACGCACGTAGCCGCGCGTATCTTCTAAAATCCTGGATCGGCGCGCGCAAGGCTGCCGATTTTGGGCAGCCGGCGCGCGACGAGCTGCGCAGCCTGTCTCCGTTCCTTCCGAGGCCGCTCCGAAATCAGAGCGGCCTCAGAGGGAACTCTCTTTCGCCCTCCCCTCACATTCCCCCCCTTCCTCTACCTAACCCACCCCCCGGCCCTATCTAAACCACCCCCTTACCTTTGTCCGTAGATTTACGCCTGCGAGAAGCAGATGTAAATCTCCGCGCGCCAGAGGACTGCTGGCGCACCGTGCTCTGACCCGGGGGCTGGTCCGAAGGCCTGGACCATGCCCCCGGGCCGATGCTGCTCCCCGCCCCCGAAAAGCCACGTCATCGGGTCCCGTCCCCCAACACGCCCCCTTCCGAAAACCCCGGGACGCGCATAGGTCCCGGGGTTTTCGGAAGGGGAAAATAGGCTCACCGGCGCGCAAGGCCCTGCTCGCGTAAATCCGGGCGGATTTACGTGAGCAGGGCTTTGAAAATCCGCCCGAAAGAGAATAGCCACTGCCATTAGCAATGGTAACATGGAACAGACTTAGTTTTTGGGTACTTGCTAGGTTCTTATGGCCTGGATTGGCCACTGTTAGAAACAGGATGCTGGGCTTGATGGACCCTTGGTCTGACCCAGTATGGCATTTTCTTATGTTCTTATGTTCTTACCATCATATCATATTGGTTTACATGGAACAGGTGTATAACAACAATAACAAAGATACAATGAACAGGGTTAATGGAACCAGGAAGGAGAAGAAACCAGAAGTGGAAAGGTAACTCAGTAACTATAACATTTCTTATTAAAAGATAATTTCTTATTAAAAAATAATTATTTATCAACATCAATCACAAAAAATTGGATTACAAACCTACAAGAGGATTTATCAATTATATCAAAATGAAATGCAGCGGGAAAAAAGGGACAGAGGGTGATAGTGAGCAATCTGCCGCATCACAAAAGTGCATTTTTACCCACAGTAGTTGTGGTACGCTGCACTCTATCACCCCCATAGCACCAATGAAATAGCTGTAGCTATTTCCGATGCTAATACAGGTGATAATGTGCAATACATTATTGCCCACAGCGGTAAAGGCCCCTAAATTTCCTTAGCCCTGCCTAAATCCCACCTAAACTCCTCCCCTTTCCCTAATTTGGATTTGCAACTCACGATGAACCATTGTGATTTGAAAAATGACCCCCCAAGGGACTCATTTATTAATAATTTTTCCCTATTACAATATGTCACGAGGCTGCAGTTGCTGTGGGTCAAGGAACATTAGGCATCTCTGGTGAGGGGGAAGAGGGTTAAAATGAGCTCACTGATAATTTTAAGGTATACCAGGACTTGGTACCAGTAAATATAAAAACAATATTCATGGATTTATTTTATTTATTTATTTTGATTTTGATTTTATATTCCACTTTTCACACTGTTTGAGTATTCTAAGAAAAAGGGTGATGTAGTATAACTTTTATAATGCATATGAATAGTAGCACTGTTTATGAATGCTAGTATTGCTTGAATGTTTAATTTTTTGAATAGATTGATACAGTTTTTCTACTGTAATAATTAAAGCAATGTTTTATTTCAGTGCATTTTTGCTGGCTTACATAGATAGTTCCTCTCAGAAGTGTATTCACAGAGAGGGAATCTAGTTCTGCTCAGGCTACACCCCTGGGTAGGTCGACAGTTTGATGGGCTTAGAATAAAAAGTATAGTCTCTCTTAACTGGATTATACAGTCTCCAAATATTCATCAGACCTAATGGATTGCTAAAGTTCTTCAGTGATGCATGTGTACCTTTGAAGAAGTATCCCCGTGTTTACAATTATCTAACAATGGCCAAGATTCATCATTCATTGCATGAATGATGAATCCTGTGAAACGCGGGTCGGGCCTGAGAAAGCCGGCTGCCTTTGCACCACCGTGGTGTCTTCACTGCCGGATTTCGTACTGAATAGCGCCTCTGTGACAGGTGGTGCTCTTCAGTACTACTGCCGACGATAACAGTGGGTAACATTATCGCCGGCAACGAAAATACTGCCGAGTCCACCCCCTCCCCACCCCACCCCCTCCTTGCCTCGACTCTTCCCCTTCCCCTAATTTGCATGATATCTCACGCGAAAAGGGTCTTTTCTCGTGCGATAGAGGCTTATTGCACACGATATAGCCTTATCGCGTGCGATAACCCTTTGATAAATGACCCTAAATGGTAGATAATAATGTTAAATACTCTGCCTACTATCAAATGGCCCTCAATGATAGCTTTTCCTCCAAGAACAAAACTATCTATGATTAATATTAGGACCATATCACTGAGCAAAGATAAAATGGCCGTACATCTGTATTTTCAAAAAATATATATCTCCCCTCCCTATCCTTCTTCACATCCATCAGATCAAAAGGCACCTCTTTAGAAATTAGGATCACTAAAATCAGAGGTAAAAATAAGTATGCAGTGGAAATATTTGCTGCACATCATAATTCAGGCCTGTTTCTTTAAAAGCATTTTCTGCATGAAAAAGCATAGATATTCCTATCTTCTTTAAATAAAAGCTGATATTCCATAGGTGAATTTCGATCCTTTACATTTAGGGAAACCACTTTAATAGTAGTCATATTGATGCCAACATTTGAAAAACTAAGGTAAATGAAAAAATCACTATAAGACCTCCTGTAAAGCTCCCTTTTGCCCAACCCTCTCTCTGTTATCCCAGACACATAACTCCAGCTTATTCACTACCATGCACCAGCACTTCAAGCAAGAATTACCTTCCCTTTCTATCTCCCCCCCCCCCCCCCGCCCCCTTGCATTACATTTTAGCAGTATGCTAGCTTCTAGTATGCCAGACCTTGGAGGAATGAAAATTCTCACCAAAATGGCCTCCTTGGCCCCCAAAAGACAACATTAACTCCCAAATATCAACTGATACCTAAGAAAAAACATGGATAAGCAGTTAATGAAACTTGCATTCATCATGCTCGACAGAACTGTGCAAGATCAGAATAACTCCGTATCACCTATATACTAGCGAGAGGCAGACATTATGCAGTATCTTCATGTAACCGAAGCATAAAAGAGTATAAAAATATGCAAAACATAATTCAGAAAAGAAGACAGTGTTCAGGCAGCCGTGCTTACTTCTTGTACTGTTGCTTCAGAATTACAGTTCAATCTTCTCCCTCCATTAGAATCTATCTGCCATTTTGTATATTTATTTTAGGGTAAATCCTATTGCAATTGACTTCATGCTGATGATTCCTTCCTCAGTCAAGTGTCCAATCACTTCCTCCACTGTGTGTGCTTTCTTAGTGGTTCCACTTTGCTTTCAAATCCTGGATCCATTCTTGGAAGTCTAGGTGGGTAAGATTGTCAGTTTTCATGAAAGGCTCCCCACTTGCTCCTGCAGGGTGGAGTTCGCTGCCATGTTAGGAAGAGCTGCATTCCATGGCCCTTTCTGGCTTGTACTTCCCCCAGTAAATAAAAAGTCTTAAATCCACCATTTTCCTTTGTATGGACAATATATTACCAGTTGATTGTGGAAAGATAAACTGACCAATTGAAAATCAATGAAACAATATTTTGAGCTTTATTTGGAAGCTTTAGAGAACCCCAATCTTAAGAAGCCATATTGGTGGACTGTCACATCCTCCTGTGAAATCTTTATTTCTGGACAAGAATGTTAATTTCTGCACTTTGACTGTCTTCCAAATTGCAAGTCTAGCAGATATAAAATGATAGGAGAACATTTTTTCTCATTGTCTGTATTCTGCTGGAATAAGAACATAAGAAAATGCCATACTGGGTCAGACCAAGGGTCCATCAAGCCCAGCATCCTGTTTCCAACAGTGGCCAATCCAGGCCATAAGAACCAGGCAAGTACCCAAAAACTAAGTCTATTCCATGTTACCGTTGCTAGTAATAGCAGTCTACTTAATTAATAGCAGGTGATGGACTTCTTCTCCAAGAACTTATCCAATCCTTTTTTAAACACAGCTATACTAACTGCACTAACCACATCCCCTGGCAACAAATTCCAGAGTTTAATTGTGCATTGAGTGAAAAAGAACTTTCTCCGATTAGTTTTAAATGTGCCCCATGCTAACTTCATGGAGTGCCCCCTAGTCTTTCTACTATCCGAAAGAGTAAATAACCGATTCACATCTTCCCGTTCTAGACCTCTCATGATTTTAAACACCTCTATCATATCCCCCCTCAGTCGTCTCTTCTCCAAGCTGAAAAGTCCTAACCTCTTTAGTCTTTCCTCATAGGGGAGTTGTTCCATTCCCGTTATCATTTTGGTAGCCCTTCTCTGTACCTTCTCCATCGCAATTATATCTTTTTTGAGATGCAGCGACCAGAATTGTACACAGTATTCAAGGTGCGGTCTCACCATGGAGCGATACAGAGGCATTATGACATTTTCCGTTTTATTCACCATTCCCTTTCTAATAATTCCCAACCTTCTGTTTCTAATTGTGAGAGGATTTTCTTTGGGTGCACCTGTGGGCTCTTCTAATGTGCAACCTGCAGTGGAATTACACTGCTGTAACTCTCTATTTACAAGAACTCTTAGAAGTCTTTATTCCTTTGTACAGTCCTGTTTGATAATATGGAAATTGTAAGAATAGAATCACCATATCATTTTGATGTTTAAATCAATTTTGAGCATCAGTAATTTGTTGAGGAATTTCCTTTCCCAATCCCTGTGCATCCCTCCTCTTTCACCCCTCCTCAAGCTGCCTGAATCAGAGATCATTAAGTAATTTTTTCCTGACTTCTGATCAGGTAAGAGATGTTAATTAACTGCTCTGTTTTCTTAGCCATAAAGAACACAAATGCAATTTTTCTTCCAACCTTCTTAAGGTGGCTTACACTTACATTTGTCTGGATGGGGAAGTAACTCAGGAAGTAGCAGTATTTTTGTAGGCTGCATGGCTGCATTCCTGTGGCTTGATTAGCAGGGGAAATGAATTGCAATTTTTTTCTCCTTTGTAAGCTTTGTTTTATATATGAAAAAAAGAAAATCCACTATACAATCACTTTCTGTGTTTTCCTGTAAAACAGATATTGAATTTGTTCTGACTTCTGATCAGAAGACCAGCTAATAAAATTCTGCTGACTCTTACTCTTGTGAGTATGAGACATGTTGCTGGCATTTTGCATGAAGCCATCCACAGCAAGCAGAATACAAAATATGAAAATAAATCTTCAATTAGTAGGCTCCTGCATTAGAAATTGTCACAGTTCAATCTGGTTACATCTACCTCAGTCATTCCATATATTGTATTGTTGGCAACCAGAATCAGTCAACCTTACATTTTACTCCATACCCAAAGACATTTCTTCAAGCAAGCATAAAATTCTGATTATATTTGAATGTATTTTTAGTTGACTTCCAACCTATTTAAACAAGAGAAGTTGACTACTTTGCATTCTATATTGAAATAAGAGGTGAACAATTTTCCCTAACCTGTTCATAATTTACCTTTTTATTTAGTCTGCAACTTACACAAGAGTTCATAAAAATGAAATATTTTTTCCAGCCAAAGTTATGTGAAATGTAATTCAAGAGACATCAGAGTTTGCCACGATGCAGGAGTTATTTATCATCATGCACATGAAAATAGTTTTGAAAAGTATAATTGCTTTGATTTAATTGACAAGTACCAGGTTTATTACAAAAGTGATACATAAATCCTTGATACTGTTAATGATATTTTATGGGATTTTAAGTCCTTCATAATACTGCTTGCAGTACAATAGATTCTCATTTATTACAATATGTTGCTTAGTAATGCACAAATCTTACTTAAAGATGTACACAGCTGTTTGATTCATTTTAATGGCTCCTCTTCTTTTGGAGTTAGTAAATGGCATCCTTCTACAGAGCAAAGTAGCTTTCCAGCATTGTTTGTCAATGCTGTCGAATATGGTTGATAGTTCTTTTCTTATATGTTCCATCTACCCCCACTACAATTAAAAGGGAAAGAAAGAATAGTCTTTGCTATATTTATGGTAAAAGAAAAGAAACAAAAGAGAAAGAACTGCATATTAGACTTAATGATCTGCACCTGGATTCAATCACCATTTTCTGCCCAACTATCAAACATTTTGGAATAAAATTCACAATGACTGCACAGCTGGAATAAAATGCCATCCCATGCAGCAAGCAGAAAGTTGTTAAGAATGTGCAAATCACCCATGGCTGGCTTTTCTGAAATAGTAGTGTTTAATTTGCAAATTTAAATCAAAATGGGATACTTAATCATAATTGTAAATATGAGTGTGCAATGATAACATTGCACTGTTATTGTTCCAAAACTAGCCTTTAACTACTACAACATCATTCTCCCAACAAAAAATGTAATTTAGATATACTGCTGGATATACCATTGTTCTTCTGACATTATTTTACAGTTTCCAATATTTCTATTTAGTTCAGAAGGTTTCACATTTTCATTTTAAGAGTGCTGAAGAATAGCATGAACATCAGGTTTTGATGATATAAGTCTGTAGTGTTTGCAAGTCATCTTTCTTTTTACAGTGAGTCAGAAACTAAATATTAGTATAGGTTTCACCTCCAGTTTGGCTCAGTCTTTATTCTGTGGGCATGGACCCTTGGGCTGAGGTGGAGTTGGCATCACCTGTAGGAAGGAACCTGGTAGGTCCCCACCGTCAGCTGGCAGAGCTGGCTGTTATAGAGGCCCAACTGGAGTTTCACCTATACCAGCCGACATTCCCCTTAAATAGAACCCTCAGATGCTGGGGTTGGCAGGACTTGCTGAGATGGACATCTGTGGAGGCAGTTGAGTCACAGATCATGGTCTGGGGCAGGCTGGGTACAGGTGTGGTCAGGGTTGAGCAGTAGTCAGTGCAGGCAGGATTCAGGAGGAGTCAAGAGTCAGGCAGAGGTCAGATGCAGGCAAAATTCAATCGTGGATGAGAATCGGGCAGTGGTCAGAGGCAGGCAGAGTTCAAAATAGTCAAGTATCAAACCGAAAACAGAACTAGAGATCCATCCAAGGGAAGACAGGATGGATAGGCAGGCAGGGAGGTAAGGAACAGCATAGGTAGGCAGGAGAAAACACTGAAGAACTGAAAACTGACCATAGGATGAAGATGAAGAACTGAAGACTGACCACAGGACAAAGATGAGGAACTCAGGAAGGAAGACCAGAGACTGCCAAGACAAGGACCAGGAAGGCAGGGATAAAGACCATGAATATAAGAAAGATGACCAGGAAGAGGCTGAGGCAATGCACTCTACCAGGGGTATTCAACCATTTCCGAGGCAAGGAGCAAGTGCTGAAGGGGGCCTAAGTAGTGATGTCATCACCGAGCGCCGTTGGTTGTTTCTCACTATGGGCCCTTTAAGAAGTGCAGGGTCAGACGCTGTTACGGGTTCAGACCATGCACACTGGTATCCTGCCCAGGGGCACTGACCTGGGGGAGCTAATCTCATATAAACACTCACAATTACTGGGATTATATCTGGATGCTTGAACCCAGGGGCTTATCCCCTACACAAATGACCACACAAACTTTGATTCAGTATGTCACGGTTCCAAGTAAGGTAAGTTTATTTGAGCAATAGAAGGTTAGAACAAATAAAATCAGATTGTATAGAAAAAGTAATGGTAGATAATAACAATTGCTACATAGATATACAAAGCGTACATTTCCAAAAGATCAGCCATATCATCACGTCCAGGGCTCTCTCTCTCTTCCCTCTTTCATCTCCCCTTATATACTACAAACACTTGTGAAAACAGCCCTATTTCTTCCCTCTGAGTTCTTATCAGTTTTCAGACACAGCTCTGTGGCCTTGATTCTCTCTCTCAGGCTTTAGTATGTTAATGACTAGTTTTCTCATCATAGTGTATAACTAAATAAACAGGCTCTTGCCTGTACATAAACATTTCACAATGCAAGACAATAAACAGTTCACTCAGAGGTTGGCCTGTGGCCTTCAAACTAATCTGTGTCTGGATGAAAACTCTGAATCCATATGGCCTATCTTCTATATACATCCTCAGCAAAAAGTAACAAAAAATGACTCCAAAAGACGTGTGCGAGCGCGGGAAGGCTGTGGCATCGAAGAAAGACAGAGTGCCCAGCATGCCATGCATCCAGAGTGGAGCCTGCATCAGCATTAGCAGGAGCAGCAGAGGCTGGCAGAATCCATCAGCCTGCCATGGAGCTATCCAGGGATCTTCCCTGGCATCTGAAGGAGACAAGTTAGGCTCAGGGCTGGATTTAAGAGCGGTGGTCCATGGGCAGGTCCATGGGCAGGTCGTCCATGGACCACTGAATGTAATAATCAATGTAAACTTTGTGACAGAATGTACTTCCATCCTATCTCCAACAGGTGTTAATACATTTTCTTCAGCTGGTTTGGTTGCTCCTACCTGCTCTATGGCTCCCTTTTCCTCCCTGGCCCATCTTGCTTTCAGTCTTGTTATGTATACATACTGAGCCCTTGCTTGCTTTCAGTGCCAGAACTTGGTTATATTTATTTATTTATTTAGAAATTTTTATATACCGACAACCGTTTGCACATCGTATCGGTTTACAGATAACTAAAATCTTTAGGCGTTGCCTTTACATGGAACAGTAAACTATGAACTAGGGAACAGCAGACAGAATAGATTAATTACAGCTTGGGAACTAGGAAGGCAAGCGGGGTAAAACGGGAAGATATGCAACTTCGGTAACTGGCAAGGCAAGGTTGGACAATTTACAAAATATTAGACAAAAGTTAGGTTGCAAAAGCGTTAAGATCAGAGGGCAGGTGAGGAGAGGAAGAGGAGGGGAAAGAGAGAGTTGCTATAAACGGCAGGAGTGCTGGAAGATAAAGGAGGTGTACTCAAAGGTTTAGGTGGTTTCAGGAGGGCGGTTCATGGAGGAAGGAAAGGCCTGTATGAACAGCCAGGTTTTTAGTTTTTTTTAAATTTAGCTGTGGAGGTTTCAGTGCATAGGTCAGGGGGCATGGAATTCTAAAGGGTGGGACCTGCTAGGGAGAAGGCTCTGTTCATTGTGGAGCTGAGTTTGGTGGATTTAATGGAAGGGATACGTAGGGTTCCTTGGAGAACAGTGCGGGTTGGACGGGTGGAGGTGCGAGGAAGAAGGGGAGGGTTGATCCAGTCGAAGTTTTCATTAGTGATACTTTTGTGGATGAGTGAGATAGCTTTGAAAAGGATTCAAGAGTGTATAGGTAGCCAGTGGAGATCGATAAGAGTAGGTGTAATGTGGTCACATTTTTTGGAATTAGTGAGGATGCGTGCTGAGGCATTTTGTAAGAGTTGTAGAGGTTTGGTATATGTGGCAGGGAGGTCAAGGAAAAGAGAGTTATAGTAGTCAATCTTAGAAAAAATAATAGATTGTAGTACTGTGCGAAAATCAGAGAAGTAGAGAAGGGGGTCTGAGTTTTTTTTATAGTTTGTAGTTTGAAATAGCAGTCACTAAGGATGGATTTGATGAAGGGTTTGAAAGAGAGTTGATTGTCGATGAGGACACCCAGACTACGGGTGTGAGTGGGGAATGTCGTGGTGGAGTAGGCGAGAGGAATGGAAGGTAGTGGACGCTTGTTAGAGAGGATGAGGAGTTCAGTTTTTTGGGGGTTGAGTGCAAGGTGCATGTCGGTGAGTAGTCTGTTGATGGTGGTCAGGCATGATTCCCAGTTTTGAAGAGCAGTTTGCGGGGAGTCGGTGAAGGGGAACAGAATTTGAACATCATCTGCGTAGATGAAGTGTTCGAAACCAAGTTTGGTGAGGAGGGTAGTGAGGGGAAGCATATAAATGTTGAAAAGAGTGGATGAGAGAGAGGAGCCCTGGGGCACACCTTGGTTAAGGCTCATAGGGTTGGATTCATTGCTATCAATGGAGACTGTATAGTGACGATTTTGTAAGTATGAAATAATCCAGGAAAGGGCGGTGCCGGAGATTCCAATACTGCAGAGGATGTTGATGAGGATAGTGTGATTCACCGTTTCAAAAGCAGCAGAGATGTCTAGCATGGCTATGAGAAAAGAACTCCCTGTGTTGAAGCCTTTGATGACGGTGTCAGTCAGGGAAAGTAGTAGTTTTTCGGTGCTCATATTTTTTCGAAAGCCGTATTGTGTGGAAGGAAGAACGTTGTTTTGTTCAAGGTATTCAGATAGGTGAGAGTTGACTAATTTTTCTAGGATTTTGGACAGGAAAGGTAAATTGGAGATGGATCTAAAATTGGCTAGGGTGGAGGGATCAAGATTGGGTTTTTTAAGGATAGGTTTGACCACCGCCTGTTTTAGGAGGTTGGGAACCGTGTCTTGTTCTAATGAAAGGTTGCAGATGGAGGAGAGTGGTTTGGCAATGACTTTGGGAATAGACAGGAGAAGTTTGGTAGGGATAGTTTCGGAGGATGGGAGGAGGGTCTCATCTTTCGCAGGATATTTTCAATTTCCAGGGAAGAGGCTGCATCAAAGAAGGATAGGGTAGCTGATATGTTGAAGGTGGGCAGCGTCACGTTTTTAGGGTTCGAGGAGAAACGTGCAGTGAGGGATGAGACTTTGTTTTGGAAAAATTGTGCAAGTTCATTGCATTGATTTATTGCAGAGGAGGATTGTGTTTGTGTATGGGGGGAGTTGGTGAGGCTGGAGATCAAAGAAAAGAGCGCCTTGGATCTTCGTGGCGTAGAATTCTCGTTTGGACGAGAGAGTAGCTTTCCTGTAATGGTGCATAAGTTGGTAGTAGGCTGTTTTAGATGCTGGTGAGGGATGTCTATGCCAGTGTCTTTCTGATGTTCTGAGGTGGGTTTTGAGTTTCTTGAGTTCAGTTGAGTACCAGGGTTTTCTATTTGGATGAGCAGGTTTGATGGTTTTTACAGTGAGAGGGCAGTGTGTGTTCGCTATATTGAGGGTGCTATCAATCCAGGAGGTGAAAGCATTGTCAGCTGAGGATAGGTCAAGTTGGTTTGAGATATCAGAGCATGCTATTGTGAGGGTGTCAAGTGGGCATGATTTACGGTATTTGAAGGAATGTGCTTGGGTAGGAGCGGGCAGGGGGGATTGTTGCAATGCAAGGGTGGTTTGGATGATGGAGTGGTCAGACCAGGGTACGGCAAGGCATGAGGGGGAGTTCATGGTGGTGACAGCAGAGTTTGTAAAAATGAGAACTAAAGTGTATCCGGCCTTATGGGTGGGGGAGTGTATGATCTGTGTGAAACCCATGGCTTCTAGTGAGGAGATGAATGCATCACAGGCAGGGGATTGCGGGGTGGTATCTACATGTAAGTTAAAATCGCCAAGGAGGATGGTAGGAAGGTCTAGGGAGAGGTTGTCAGCAAAGAACTCAATGAGAGGGGAGGAGTCATTTTCTAGCATGCCAGGGGGGGTGTAGATAAGGCAAATTTGGAGCGCTTTGGACTTGAAGAAGTCAATTTCGTATTGGTTGGGTAGATTGCATTTTTGGGATGAGAGATTGAATTCCTTCTTTGCGGCGAGGAGGAGGCCACCCCCTCTCTTCTTTCTGCGGGGAATGGAGAAAAAGTCGTATGAGTCTGTAGGGAGCTGGTTGATGAAAGGGGTGTCTTGGGCCTTAAACCATGTCTCAGTGATAGCGCAGATATCGGGGTTGTAGTCAGTTAAGAGGTCGTGGAGTAGGTGGGTTTCCTTTTGGAGAGATTGTGCGTTAAAGAGTAGTATTAAGATTAGAGAGAGGCCAAGGAATTGAGTGAGGGGGGAGATCAAAATGGGAGTAAGTCTCCTTTGCATCTGTGCTTGAGAAAGGGGTTTAGAGTGTGAGACTTTTTGGGGGTATATCTGCTGGAGGGGGAAGGACAGTTGCATACGAATGGTGGCATTTTGAAGGGTAGGGTTTGAGTGGATTGGTGGTGGGGGAGGGAGAGCCAGTGAGGGTTTCTTATAAGAAGGGATTATTGAAGGGGGTGGGACAGTGAGGAGAAACCGTGAAAGACATATTTCATGCTAGTGTGTGCCTACATGCATCCTGTGGTGGTTCTGCTATTCCCCAGATCTCAACTCATTATGTTGTCTCCTTTTGGCCTTGTATCTCAAGTGGTCTTTACTCGTGAGTGTATTCAGCTGGATAATACTTTGTACTATGTTTCTTATGTTGGAATCCCACCCTTCAGTATCAACCTTGTGCAGTCAAAGGTCTAATGGACATCAGCACCTGAGGGCAAGACAGCAGACAACACATTCCTTGCTATGGTATGATGAGTGTTGAATTCAGTGATGTTCTGTACCCTTACCTTGGACTTTGGCCATTTATCTTCTCACTGTCCCTTCTGTTTAATGAGATTCTTCACAATTACCACATAGAAAATGTAGTTTCTTCTCAAATGAAGCTTATCTATTATGACTTTGTACACAGTTCCTTATCTTCCTATTGACTAAGGTTTTCCATTGATTAGTTAATGCTCAGGGCACAAACTCTCCAAACATGATTTATTTATTTATTTATTTAGAACTTTTCTATACCGACTTTCCAGTAACAGAATTACTGATCAATTCGGTTTACATTTTGAACAATAACAGTGACAAGTAAATGTCTTACAAAGAACAGGTATAAATAACTTGGAAATAAATATATGGGGTTAATAACAATAGATATAATATACATTGCCTAAGTAGGCAGAGTTTTGGACTGCCAAGGAGTTGAAGTTGAATTGCATAATTCTTTAGAGAATTCTTTGTGGTATTCTTAGGTTATTCTTAGGGTATTCATAAATATATGGGGTTAATAACAAGAGATATAATATACATTGCCTGAGTAGGCAGAGTTTTGGACTGCCAAGGAGTTGAAGTTGAATAGCATAATTCTTTAGAGAATTCTTTGTGGTGTTCTTAGCGTATTCATAGAGGGTTCAAAGAATTTTTAGGGTTGTACTTGTCTGGTACTTGTCTGGTTCTTGTGTAGTTCTCTTGTAGGTTATTGAAAATAACTGAGGATCTTGTTCTTGTGTAGTTCTCTTGTAGGTTATTGTCTGGTTCTTGTGTAGTTCTTTGTAGGTTATTGAAATAACTGAGGATCTTAAATAGTTCTCTTTATAAATAGTTCTCTTTATGATGGTTGCCAAAGTTTTTCACCTGGATTCCCAACATTTAAAATTTCAGGAAAAAAATCAGAAAAAGAAAAAAATCACTAATATATATATATGATAGGGTTTTTTTTTAAAACTAAAAATTAAAGTAAAACAATACTGCTGGTAATCTGGTAACCTGCAGAAGGTATTACATATGCAAAATTTAAAACATTGAAAGAATCCAGACTTCTTCTGACATCATCTTTATCTTTATTTGAATTTATAAATCACCTAAAACAGTACTCTAGGTGATATATAGTTGAAACAGACATAAAAATATAATTAAATATTCACAAGAACATATAAATACAAAGGAGGTTCAATACAGAACCATAGCAGTCAGTGCATTGCCATACTGAGTCAGACCAAGGGTCCATCAAGCCCAACATCCCGTTTCCAATAGTGGCCAATCCAGGCTATAAGTACCATTAAGTACCAAAAACTACGTCTATATCCATGCTACTGATGCTAGTAATAGCAGTGACTATTTTATGTCAACTTAATTAATAGCAGGTAATGCACGTCTGCTCCAAGAACTTATCCAAATTCTTTTTTAAACCCAGCTACACTAACTGCACTAACCATTAGAGGATGAGATTTGTTTTCCCACGTGTCATTTTTCGGTGGTACGGATCGGGAAAGATGAAATGCAAAAAACCCCATATCGGAATCTTAGACAATGGCGCGGGCCATCCATTGCTCCTTCCATGTGACAGGGGCCAACCAATGGCCACTGGTAGCCTGTCACATGATAAGGTCAAAGGGCCCACCGGCGCCATTTTTGATTCCGGCAGGCCCGATGGCCAGATGACCCCAAGAGGGAGATCTCGCTCCCGAGACCCCACTGGACCATCTAGGCTTTTAGTAAGTCTTGGGGAGGGATCAGGATAGTGGGGGCTGTGATAAAGTAAAATTGAAGGGTTGGGGTGGTTTTGGTTTTTTTTTATAAAATGTGCCCCCTGTACTAACTTGAAAAATGAATTTCCCCGAAGTTGGGAAAAATCCATTTTCAGGGTTCAGGTCCCCTGAACCAGGATGAATTAGGCAATTTTGTTTGAAATTGCCTAATTCATGATAAAAGAATGCACATCTCTTACTAACCATAACCCCTGACAAAAAATTCCTGAATTTATATTGTGAGTTGAGTAAAAAAGAACTTTCTATGATAAGTTTTAAATGTGCTACATGCTAATTTCATGGAGTCGCGCCCTAGTCCTTTATTATCCAAAAATTAATAAACCGATCACATCGGTACAGCCAGGAGATATAAAGTCCTGGATGGAATAAATGACAATTTTATGGAGCAATTGGTTCAGGAACTGACAAGAGAGTGAGCAATTTTAGATCTAATTCTCAGTGGAGACAGGACTTGGTGGAGAGAGGTAACGGTGGTGGGGCCGCTTGGCAATAGTGATCATAATATGATCAAATTTGAATTACTGACTGGAAGGGTGACAGTAAGCAAATCCACGGCTCTCATGCTTAAATTTCAAAAGGGAAATTTTGATAAAATGAGAGAAAAATTGTTAGAAAAAAAGTGTACAAGAGGCGTGGTCATTGTTAAAAAAATACCATCCTAGAAGCACAGTCCAGATGTATTCCTCACATTAAAAAGGTGGAAAGAAGGCAAAACAATTAACAGCATGGTTAAAATGGGAGGTGAAAGAGCTATTTTAGCCAAAAGAACTTCATTGAAAAATTGGAAGAAGGATCCAACAGAAGAAAATAGGATTAATGCATAAGTGTTGGCAAGTTAAATGTAAGACATTGATAAGACAGGCTAAGAGAGAAATTTGAAAAGAAGTTGGTCATAGGGAAAAACTCACAGTAAAACACTTTTTTAAATATATCGGAAGCAGAAAGCCTATGAGGGAGTCAGTTGGACCGTTAGATGATCGAGGGTTAAAGGGGCACTTGGAGAAGATAAGGCCATTGCGGAAAGATTAAATTATTTCTTTGCTTCGATGTTTACTGGTTGACGAAGAGGGGAATTGTTGGGGACTCGAGGTACCATACTGGAGAAGGTTTTCCATGGTTAATGATTCCAGATGGTCTTGAACCAAATCACGCTGAACTTAGAATTGATGTGGATAGGCCTTATTGACCAAACTGAAGATAGTAAATCCACCTGGACTGGATTGTATACACCCCAGAGTTCTGAAGGAACTAAAAAATGAATTTTCAGCCCTCTTAGTAAAAATTTGTAACCTATCATTAAAATATCCATTGTACCTGAAGACTAGAGGATAGCTAATGTAACCCCAATTATTTAACCAAGGGCTCCAGGGGCGATCAGGGATAACTACAGACCGTTAGCCTGATTTCAGTGCCAGGAAAAATAGTGGAAAGTGTTCTTAAACATCAAAATCACAGAACATATAGAAAGACATGGTTTAATGGAACAAAGTCAGCATGGCTTTACCCAAGGCAAGTCTTGCCTCACAAATCTGCTTCGAACTTTTTGAAGGAGTTAATAAATATGTGGATAAGGTGACCTGGTAGATGTAGTGTACTTGGGTTTTCAGAAGGCGTTTGACAAAGTTCCTCAAGAGAGGCTTCTAGGAAAAGTAAAAAGTCATGGGATAGGTGGTGATGTCCTTTCATGGATTACAAACTGGGCTAAAAGACAGGGAAAACAGAGAGAAGGTATTAAATCGACAATTTTCTCAGTGCAAGGGAGTGGGCAGTGGAGTGCTTCATGGATGTGTATTGGGACCCTTCTTTTTCAATATATTTATAAATGATCTGGAAAGAAATACGACGAGTGAGGTAATCAATTTGCAGGGTGTGATACAAATTGTTCAGAGTAGTTAAATCACAAGCAGATTATGATAAGTTGCAGGAAGACCTTGTGAGATTAGAAAATTGGGCATCCAAATGGCAGATGAAATTTAATGTGGATAAAGTGCAAGGTGATGCATATAGAGAAAAATAACCCATGCTATAATTACACAATGTGGGTTCCATATTAGGTGCTACGACCCAAGAACGAGATCTAGGTGTCATAGTGGATAACACATTGAACATCGTCGGTACAGTGTGCTCGCGGCAGTCAAAAAAGCAAACAGAATGTTGGGAATTATTAGAAAGGGAATGGTGAATAAAATGGAAAAATGTCATAATGCCTCTGTATCGCTCCATGGTGAGACCGCACCTTGAATACTGTGTACAATTCTGGTCGCCGCATCTCAAAAAGATATAATTTGATGGAGAAGAGTACAGAGAAGGGCTACCAAAAATGATAAGGGGAATGGAACCACTCCCCTATGAGGAAAGGACTAAAGAGGTTAGGACTTTTCAGCTTGGAGAAGAGATGACTGAGAGGGGACATGATAGTGTTTAAAATCATGAGAGGTCTTAGAACGGGTAGATGTGAATTGGTTTATTTACTCTTTCGGAATAGTAGAAAGACATAGGGAAGCACTCCATGAAGTTAGCATGGGGCACATTTAAAACTAATCGGAGAAGCAAGTTCTTTTTTACTCAACGCACAATTATAAACTCTGGAATTTGTTGCCAGAGGATGTGGTTTAGTGCACAGTTAGTATAGCTGTGTTTAAAAAAGGATTGGATAAGTTCTTGGAGGAAGAAAGTTCCCATTACCTATTAAGTTCACTTAGAGAATAGCCACTGCCATTAGCAATGGTAACATGGAATAGACTTAGTTTTTGGAACTTGCCAGGTTCTTATGGCCTGGATTGGCCACTGTTGGAAACAGGATGCTGGGCCTTAGAGGACCCTTGGTCTGACCCAGTATGGCATTTTCTTATGTTCTTATGTTCTTAAAATTGGGCATCTAAATGGCGGATGAAATTAATGTGGATAAGTGCAAGGTGATGCATATAGGGAAAAGTAACCCATGCTACAGCTCCACTATGAGGAAAGGCTGAAGAGATTAGTGCTGTTCAGCTTGGAGAAGAGATGGCTGAGGGGGGATATGATAGAGATCTTTAAGATCATGAGAGGTCTTGAACGAGTAGATGTGAATCGGTTATTTACACCAGTGATCCCCAACCTTTTTTGCACCAGGGATCGGCTTCAAGCAAGACCATTTTTCTATGGCCCGCCAGGGCGGGGTAGGGATGGGGCAGGAGCGGGGCTTTGGTCATATGGAGGCGGGGTTATGGAGGGGGGTTGGATTTTAGTGCATACTTATCATTTAATTATGACATTTGTAGAAAGTTATTTTTCACTCAACGCACAATCTCTGGAATTTGTTGACAGAGGATGTGGTTAGTGCAGTTAGTATAGCTGTGTTTAAAAAAGGATTGGATAATAGAAACATAGAATCATAGAAACATAGAAATGACGGCAGAAGAGACCAAATGGCCCATCCAGTCTTGCCCAGCAAGCGTCGCACTTTATCTTTTTCTCATACTTCTGTTACTCTTGGCTCTTAGTACCCTTTGGTTCTATTTCCCCTTACCACCCCACCATTAATGCAAAAGAGCAGTGATGGAGCTGCATCTAAGTGAAATATCTAGCTTAGTTAGGGGTAGTAACCACCGCAATAAGCAAGCTACACCCATGCTTATTATTTACTCAGACTATGTGATTCAGTCCTTGTTGGTTGTCTGTATATAGATCCATTTTTCTTTCATTCCCCCTGCCGTTGCACGAAGTATCAGACTTTGTCCCCTGCGTTGAAACAGAGATCTATGCTGGATATGCACGAAGTATCCGACTTGTCCCCTGCCATTGAAGCAGAGAGCTATGCTGGATATGCACGAAGTATCACACTTTGGCCCATGCCGTTGAAGCAGAGAGCTATGCTGGAATTTTATACACATAGTATCAGACTTTCTCCCCCTGCCGTTTGAGGAGAAGTCCATTACCTGCTATTAATTGAAATTGACTTAGAAATTAGCCACTTGCTATTACTAGCAATTGTAACATGGAATAGACTTCGTTTTTGGGTACTTGCCAGGTCTTATGGCCTGGATTGGCTACTGTGGAAACAGGATGCTGGGTTGATGGACCTTGGTCTGACCCAGTATGCCATGTTATGTTCCTATGTACGCATTCTAGACCTCTCATGATTTTAAACACCTCGACATAATCTCCCATCAGCCGTCTTCAAGCTGAACAGTTTTGACCTCTTTAGTCTTTCCTCATAGGGGAGCTGTTCCATCCCCTTATCATTTTGTCGCTCTTCTCTGTACCTTTTCCATCACAACTATATCTTTTTTGAGTTGCAGCGATGAGAATTGTACACAGTATTCAAGGTGTGATCTCACCATGGAGCGATACAGAGGTATTATGACATTTTCCATTTTATTCACCATTCCCTTCCTAATAATTCCTAACATTCTGTTTTGACTGCCGCAGAACACTGAGCCAATGATGTCAATGTATTATCCACCAGGGATGTGCAGAGCAAAATTTTATGTTCATATTACTTATGTCCGAAAGGGGGTCCCACTTGCGGTCAATATGGAATTTAAAAAAATTCAATGAGTTGGGTATATGTACATATGTGCAAAAAAAAATTTTAAACCCCCTCACCCTCCTTAATCCCCCCCCCAGACTTACCACAACTCCCTGGTGATCGAGCGAGGAGTGAGGACGCCATTTCTGCAATCCTTGGCGAGAAGCATGTGACGTCGCGCCACGTCGAGTGACGCGGCGCCACGTGATTCCCGGCGAGTTCGCGCCGGACGGCTCGTTCGGCCCAAAAGGAACTTTTGGCCAGCTTGGGGGGGTCAGGAGGTCCCCCCAAGCTGGCCAAAAGTTCTTTTTGGGCCGAACGAGCCGTCCGGCGCGAACTCGCCGGAATCACGTGGCGCCGCGTCACTCGACGTGGCGCGACGTCACATGCTTCTCGCCAAGGATTGCAGAAATGGCGTCCTCACTCCTCGCTCGATCACCAGGGAGTTGTGGTAAGTCGGGGGGGGGGGGATTAAGGAGGGTGAGGGGGTTTATATTTTTATTTTGGCTCAACAATCGCGATTTCCCACATATCCAACATATCTATGTTGGATATGTGGGAAATCCGATCGTTTATGTCGAATCATTTTTTTAAGTAAAAAAAAAATATGAGTAGCGTTTTACTTATGCGGTCAATCCGAATGCACACCCCTATTATCCACTATGATGATCTCTTTCCTGGGTGGTAGCTCCTAATATGGAACCTAACATTGGGTAACTATATCATGGGTTATTGTTCTCTATATGCATGATCTTGCACTTATCCACATTAAATTTGATCTGCCATTTGAATGCCCAATTTTCCAGTCTCACAAGGTCTTCCTGCAATTTATCACAATCCGCTTGTGATTTAACTATTCTGAATAATTTTGTATTATCTACAAATCTGATTACCTCACTCGTCATATTCCTTTCCAAATCATTTATAAATATTTTGAAAAGCACGGGTCCCAGTACAGATCCCTGAGGCACTCCATTTAATCCTACTCTCTGTTTCCTGTCTTTTAACCAGTTTGTAATCCACAAAAGGACATCATCACCTATCGCATGACTTTTTACTTTTCCTACTTTGTCAAATCCCTTCTGAAAATCCAAATCCACTTCATCTACTAGTTCACCTTTATCTGCATGTTTATTAACCCCTTCAAAAAAGTGAAGCAGATTTTTGAGGCAAGACTTGCCTTGGGTAAAGCCTGCTGACTTTGTTCCATTAGACCATGCCTTTCTATATGTTCTCTGATTTTGATCTTTAGAACACTTTCCACTATTTTTCCAGGCACGGAAGTCAGTCTAACTTGTCTATTGTTTCCAGGATTGCCCATGGAGCCATTTTTATATATTGGGGTAGAGATAATACTTAATTCAAAGTCCCAAAAAGCTAGTAATATACCTGTTTAAATAACCAGGTTTTCAGCAAAGTTTTAAAAGCTTTGACTCTGTCAGCCAGGTGCAATGCCTCTGGAAAGGAGTTCCAGAGAATGGGTGCTGTAACCGAGAAGGTACAGTCTCTAGTACTGCTCAGACTGGTGTGGCGCAAAGATGGTACATTCAAGAGTCGCCTTTGTGATGAACATAAATGTCGTGTCAGACAGTACATATGTAGCAGGGCATTGCATCATGGGGTAACAGAGGAAGAGATCAACTTAAATACAATGACTGCTGTTTTGTACTGGATGTGTTTTACAATTGGAAGCCAATGGAGATCTTTTATCACAGGTTTAATATGATCCCTTATTTTATTTATTTATTTAGATTTATATTCTGCTTTCACACTTTTTTCAGTACTTCAAAGTGCATCACATTGAGGTACTGTAGGTATTTTAAAACCTGAAATCAGACAGGCAGCTGCATTTAACAAAAGGAGAGGTTTTATAATCATAGCTCCTAAGCTGTTGAAAATGGCATTACAGTAGTCGGTTAATGGCAGGATTGAAGCCTGTAGAACAGTCTGAAAATCTAGCTTGTCTAAAAGAAATTTAAGGCCACACAAAACCCTTAGCTTGTAGAAGCCGAACTTTAGTGAACTTCTTACATGGGGATGGTAAGAGAACAAAATGTTGATTAGGACACCAAGGTTCCATATACATGACTTCAGCAGGAAAAGGGTATCGTCCTGTTTGTTGAGGTCTATTTACTAAGCCGTGTTATGACAATATTTGTTATAGACTTATTAAGGTGCATTATCTGGCCAGTAATATGTGTTATTGTCATAATGCAGTGTTATTGCAGGAAAAATACAGCCAATGCATGGCAAATAATAATTAGCTGTGTTGCACACAAATGCATGAAAAGGAGCTTATTATTATGTAAAAGGAATAACTGCTTGTAATCAATTTTGCAAGCAGTATTTTTCCAGAAAGTTAGCTATATCTCTCAGAGGTGTAATTATTACCATCCCCCACCCCCCAATGATCAACAGTATGTTAATGTTAATCTCATCTACCAGTGTTCCAAGAGATC